>NW_013952506.1:1327248-1342983 GCF_001266775.1 Austrofundulus limnaeus | reverse complement strand
ATTTTATAGTTAAAATATATGTTTATTAAGTAAAGTCTAATGTTATAACTAATCATGGATCCCTTTAATCAAGTTTGAATAGGGTTAGCATTAGCATTATTTACTCTGTGCTGCCTTCTGTAATTGAACTCACATTTGCACCTGATAGTAATAGTGCGTCACACACAAAAATACTGTATGTCATCACATGCCACTAATGGGTGGCAAATATTAAAGGAGACGTGCAAAATCCATTTTTGTAGCTGAAGCATTTTGTTGGAGTGCAGAAAATTAGAATTTAGTCTCTCCCGTTGCTGCGTAGATATGTTTTTGGTCTTTTAGGGGCAGCTCTGGAGCAGTGGTAGGGCAACTGACTTGAGACCAGAAAGCCACAGGTTCTACTCCCTGCCATGCCCACATGTCGTGGTGTCCTTGAGCAAGACATCCCTGGGTGCCTAAATAGCTGCCTGCTGCTCCACTTGGGTGTTTCTCACATGTGATGGGTCAAATGCAGAGCACAAATATCATCATTACATGGAAACATGCGACGATGACAAGATAAATTTACATTTTTAAAATTTTGTTTTAGTCAAAATTTTCAACACGTTTAGTTTTCTCTATTTTCTATTTTTCTATTATGTCAAATTATTTGCAACAGAACTGTTAAATAAGGTCTGGACTCACCAACTTCAATTTGATCATCTCCATTCTCCTCTGGTTCCAACATGTAAGGCTGGATGGACACGTTTTCTGTTGTTGACATCTTTCATTAATTTTCAAATAAAATGTTTCTGTGCTGCTTTATAGTTGAAACGCTATCAAAGGACAACGTATCGCTTTGGAAGCTGGAGGGGAGCGGAGTTTGGATTTAAAGAGACAGCCTCAAAATGAGTTGATCTGAGAAACGCCTCAGAAAAGGGGGCTTGTGGAGTTACAATAAGGAGGAATTCAGACCAAAGCAGTTCCACTTTGTATAGACCCCAACTGAACGATTTAAATGTGAAAAATGTTGGTTTTACAGCATATGTCTCCTGAATAAATGAAGTCATTAAATCGCTGTATTTGTTAAATAATGACAAAAGATATATTTTTATTAATTATATAGTGAAATCGCTTTAGTAAAAAATGCTTGAAACATGTGGCAGTTGTAGTTTCATACAAAGTTTAAAAAGTGAAAAAAAAAAAGAAAAAACAACACACATGGGTCAAAAGGCTTGCTATGGTAATCAGATTTCATAAATATGGTTAGTTTCAGTAAGTCAGTTTTGTGAATGGTGCATCGGGGGGGGGGGGGGGGGGGGGGGGGGGGATGCAGAAGGTGACGCAGTAGGCTCCAGAGATGTTTGGGTTCCAGCCTGTCCTAGGAGCCGCCTGACGTCTCCTTGCTTCCTTATCTTAATGAGCATTAACCATTTCTGCTCTGTGTCAGCTCTGCAGCTTCAAGGAAGGGACAAGGAGAGAGAAAAAAAACAAAACAAAACAAAGAGCAGAGGGAGTCCAAATAAGAGACAGTATAGGAGAGAGATAGAACGAGGGCCTCTGATAGAAAAATTCCTGACAGCTGATAAGCAGGAGGAGATCCAGTTTACTGCACAGATAGGGTTGGAATGTGTGGCCAGATGATGATGACTGGGTCCATGACTTCACTGACCCTATCTGTGCCTGCCAGGACACATCACCACTGCCTGACGGCATGCTATCCAGACTCTGTTTTTCCTTAAAAACATTACAAAAATGATTTGATGTGCTCCTTCATGACTGTGCTTTTACATGTCTGATTTTTTTTCACAACATCCCTGACCCATAATTAACAACTTCATATACAAGAAGCCCCATTTTGTTCTTTATATTTGAATGACATTATAAAATGTTAATACAGATGTATAATTTTAGCATGATAAAAAAAATCACTAAAATATTAACAGAATTTCTTGTGAATTATTGGTTTGAGGCAGCAGCAACAATATAGACATGAGAGGAAATACAATCTAGCCCAGACAGTGTGGAGCAGTCAAAGAGGGCATTTTAGCTGTGCAACTGAGCTCCCAGCTTTTTAATTTACAATAAATCAAAGTGCATGGATGTACCCTAAAAAGGCCAGTGCAGACACTGTCTCTCAGTGTGAGAGTGTGCTCGGACAGATTGCGTTAGCGGGAGCCAGTGTTTTGTGCGGATCAGACTCTCGCTCAGCTSTCTCCAGAGGTAATCAAACAAGCCTGCATCATGGTTCATTATTTCGTCAGTCTACTCAGCAACAGAGAGCGTAGACAACTTTATTTACAGTGAGTCTCCACCGACCCAGCTTATCATGACTGCAAGAGAAGATAGCCAGAAAAGCCAAGGGTTCACTTAAAGGGATAACTCGTATCTTTATGAAATGGGTTTCTGTAAAATGGTTGTAAACCAATATCATTATATTTGCTGTAGATCGTAGAGGTGGGAATCTTTGGGCACTTCATGTATCAATTTGGTTATTGTGCATATCATTGCATCTTGATGCATCCATCATCACACTTCAAACAAAATCCTGAGCATATAATCTCCCTCTTTCTACACTGCAGTATAACTAAATGAACAAAAATGAGTCAAAATGTTTGGTACAGTGACATAAGGCAAAGTATGTCCATGCATCACATATTATAGATATTGTACTGTGAACCCCCACAAAGTTGTGTTTCACAGTTATCAGACTGTCTTTTGCAGTTATTTTAATGGAACCTACTAGTAGTTTGTGGTAATCTCCCTGACACGAAACCTGGAAATACAGTACAGTAAGGAACAACAATATTTTTTTCCTCTTGTACTTTTTTGAGTTTTATACATATCTTATACAAACATATACACAAGAATACAAAAAAATGTTTTGCAACAAAAGAATCATCAGTAATTTTAGCTACTTTATGAAAATGAACAAGAAGTTTACTCTTTTGATTCACCCCGTTATACTATTTATTATTCTTTAATATACCTTTATATCGTATATGTTGTCAATAAACATATACTGCATCTGATCTTACATAGACAAAATAAATGTATACAATATTTATCTAGATCATCTAATGATATCACATATATTTTACTATTTATATACATCCTTTATCTTCTGTATAAATATACAGAAATGGTTTTTTGAACCTAAATCAGTCAATCGATTTAACAAGTTGTGTTACTATGTATTCATTTCCCTTAGAATACATTGTAAAAATGAATATTTTTTTGAACTTTTGATCTTCAAATGTGACTTGAGAACAGATTAAGAATTTCTCCTGAGTCACTTCCTGCACACACATCTGATGTAAGCATGAGCCCTGTAACTGAGTCTTTCAGCGCTGAGGGTCGGGTCTGCCAGGTCTGGTTTTATGTTAGTTGTTCTCCCCTTTGAATAAAGTGTCCTGTGTTTTGACCCCCTTGTCAGTCCACCAGCAGTGCTACAGTCGACAGGAAGCAGCAGCACAGATACACAGTAAACCAAAGCTAAGTATCAGAACTGCGATCGCGTCACCTTTCAACTGAAAAGAGAAGTCAGGAAGAGGAGACATGTAGTGAGGCACGTCCTCCGTCACATTACATTTTTCCACAAAACTCTTCACTACAGCAAGATAGTCTATCAGGCTACAAGCTGTTATTCTCTCCTACACAAAACAACAACAAAAAAATATCCCAAGAACCAAACCAGAATCACTGTATGTGCAAACATGAGTGATTGTGCAACAACAGTATTAAAGATAGATGGGACAGATGCCGAAGTCTAAAACGATTATTTTTGTTGTTGTTTCAAATCTGTTTTTCTGAGCAGAGAGTGCCTGACAGCAGTCTGCCAGCTCAGACGCCAGTCTCCACACTATCATCATGGTGTGATGAGGCAGATAGCACTGGGAGCGCTTCACAGCATGCAGCCGAGCGTGACAATATGGGTGGAGTCGGGGTGGGGGGGGGGGTGTTCAAAGATGGCTAGACAGTTTGCAATCACTGTGAGAAACAGACAAGAAACATTCAATCAGCTGGTGCGGAGAAGACATGATGGCACCAGCCGAGCGCCAACAAGGCAAGCTCGCCTGAGGCATAGGTCAGAAATGTTATCGCTTCACCTCTGGTGACATGCAAAAAAACTCCATCATCAGGGTAAAGTCTTTGTTTCCTTTGTCTGGGGTTAAATCGGGGCGCCCACTTGTTTGGAGTGAACAAGCAGGTTTAGGTGGAGTATTAAGCCTTTGGCTCCTGTCAGATTTAGGACACAGGCAGAGGAATGTACTTGTAAAAACTTTGTTTGAAGTATTCTGATGACTTTTTCTTTTCCAGATCAAGTCTATTCTCCACGTTCACGCTATTGATGCTGAGGAGTCAAACGGATTCCTATTRTTAGACATGAAAACATGGTTTTAGGTTAAAGTATTAGAATTAAGAAATTAATAATGTGAAAACATAAATACACTTATTAACGAGTGGGGGAAAAAGATACACCTACAAGTCAGTGTAATTTATGACTCTAAATGACCTGAAACATTATTCTCTCGGCGCCTGCTTGCTACAAGAAAAAGCCTTCCAAACAAACCGGAGGGCTTTAAATTTAATGGATGAGGTGTCAAAGTATTTTTAAGTGGATTTAAAATTGGCAGTGAATCCGTTAATTGCAGTGATGATTATGATTGCTTGCATAAGTAAAAAAAAAAAAAGCCATTAGACCTGCAGTGTTCATGCTAACTGTTAGCCATGTAGTAGAGCATTAGCTGTGAAAAGAGCCAAAGGCACGCCAGCAGATAATCAGAATGTAAAAAAAGGAAAACTTGCTATAATGTGGTCACCAGAGAACTTGGTCTGGAGAGGTGACAAAAACACGACGGCCTCTGAATGTGTCATTACATAAACAGCTAGTTTTTATGTGTATGCTTGTTTAGCTGAGCGTTTGCCAGTCTTAAAAAGGATTATATACAAGACTGACCCACAAGTAACATGCTTCTTTCCAAATTTTTTACTTGCAGTTATCAGGCTAAACTATCCCCCTCACCCCCCGAGCCATGCATGCAGGTTATTGAAAAAATTCCACAGAGATCGTACGGTGACATCTGAATGTAACTGCAGGAATCCCGGAGCCAGCCGGGAAGTGTAAGTTGATCTTGAGTCATACCAGCTGTCATACTCCACCGAGGAGTTTAGAGCAGGAACCGACCAGCCGGTGGCATCCTTCCAATCCTGGAGCACGTCAGGGAATTCCCAGTAAGAGATTTATTCTAATCACACTTTTAGCATGTGGTCACTGTTGCATGCRACAAAGATAGGATGGCGACAGTCACACACAGACCAAAAGGATGTGAGCTAATGGGAGTAAATACAAAAGCATTACCAGACGGCCTGTCACAATTAACATCTAATCATGCCACAGCAGTTATCTGAGATGATACTGGTACATGGTTGCATAATATTTGATAATGACTTTGCCTGTGGCTGTGTGTGTGCGTATGTGTATRTCTGTCTGTTAACAAAATATCTCATGAACAAGTGGACGAATGACTAAAACACAAAAATAACTATAATGCAGTCAGTTTGACAGATATTGAGCTGAAATCTGGGGCGCTAACCTGAGCACATCTCACTTGATCTTGTTTTAAAACTTTGCAAAGGGTCAACTCTGTCTTTCTGTTAGCAATGTGCCTCATGAACCACTGGGCTGATTTTTTTAAATTAAACTTTCAGGAAATAAATGCTGGAAATACATCTATGATTAATCAGCTTTTAGAGCCAACCCAGGTAAAAATAAAATAAAATAAAATAAAGATGGCATGAGATCTTGACTTATTGTGTCAGATTATGCGTAACATTTTCAGGGTTCAGCTATTACGCAATCATTTCTCAACGTAACATGATCTTTGTTTAAATGTCTGACAGGCAATTTACATGCAAGACTTTTAATTATTATTGTCCTCAACCAGTGGTAATTCTTATGGGAAATATCACACCTGTGCAAATTTTAAAAACGAAGGGAAAAAAGCCACAATGGGCATCCGTTTTCAAATAATTTATTCTGTATTCAGTTACAAAAACACTGTCAGTCATTCTTTGTAAAGACAAGTAAAGACAATGTAAAATAAATACATCAGTAGAAATTCTGTACCATCCAAGTGGCATAAAAAATCAAAAGATAATTAAAATATTTTTAGCAGTTATTTGCACAGGTCATTATCTACTAATATTTCATGAATGTGACAGCTCTTGTTTGTAGTGACTCCACAAAGAGTCTGATCATTCTCACTCATCTAAAATGTGTTTTGAGCCTTTTTATCTAATAGGATCAACACTTGAAATGTTTATGGTGTCCTCAGTAGTGCGCAAGTTGGAGCTTGTTGAAATTATGGTTAAAGTCAATTCTTACCGTAAATATGGCTGCCTTTCCAATGAAGCCATTAATTGAAAACCTAGGGTGTATTTACACTTGACATATTTGATCCACTTTGAACGTACCAGAATTTGTTTTCCCTGTTGGTCCGGACCCTTTATGCAGGTGTGAATACACCTGTGTGAACCTTGATGTGGACCAAACAACCAGACCAAGACCCATTTTTGTGGTGTCTCGGTCCGCTTCCAAATAAACTCTGGTGCAGTTAGTTTCCGGGGTGAATACAGACCAGGCTCGAACTGAACCAACAACAGGAAACATGCACCTTTTGGACTTAGTGAGYCACCATTGCTAAGCATCATGGTAACATTTAGCCCATCAGTGTTGCTAGCGCTACCCCTGAGCTACAAACAATGAGCAGTTGTCGGTTAGGTCACACAGAGCAACTCGTGTACTTTGGGTTGCAGCGTGCATTTGGCAATGCCGTCCCAAATCAGAAGTATATCGTCGCGAAACCACCTTCAAAGGAGTTGCTCTTGAAATTCTTAATGGTACTGCAGTTGTTTTAACAGCACCATCTTTATTGCCAAGTCTACGCTCTTTCCTGCCTCCATAATTCCTGTCCAATGGGAGCAATGATCATCACACGGTTGGCTTTGTTTATAAATTATAGTCTTCTTGCAATAAAAAAGTAAATGCAAACCACACCAAACGAAAAAAAAAGTCCACTTTTAATCTGGACTAAATAAATGGACAAAAGGACTTTCCCAGAATAAATAAACCCTAACTTTTTACTTGGCTGAGTTGTGTATTCCTGAGATTTGTGGCAGGAAATGGTTTGATGAGTGAGCTGCAAAAACACAAGTTAAACAGAAAAAGGTTTACAGTGTTGCAGCAGCAAACTAGTGTGTGTAACATGCTGGCTGATTTGGACAAATTTGCAAGTTTTCTTGAACTGTGGAGGTTTGCTGCTGCTGTTCCCGACTAATTGTTTTGCAGTTCACTGAGAGTTCGGTGGGCGGAGACTGGATGGACTCACCTGGGCATAGTCTGCTCTGATTAAGCCTGAGAGTATTTCAGTCGCCTTCTGAGATCCATCTGACGCTGGATTATTCAGTTGCCCGTGGTACTGTTTAAGACAGCCTCAGTTTATCTCTTTGAGAAAACCTATTTAACCCTTGTTGTATTTTTTTCTACACCTACCTTGTGTTCAGGCTGGACTGTCCTGATCCTCCTGGTGACTCCACGTTTGGTCCTTGTCCAGACTGTTTGTTTTTTCACTCCAAGATGAAGTGATTCGTTGTCCTCCGCCCTGCCTCTCTCTCTCTTTCACGGAAATTTGCAAGAGACATAATTGGAAATTACCTGTGCTGGATTCCTAACAAAGAACCTCTACAAACCTCCTCGTCCTTGTCAGCCTCCTCGCCTGGATCCTGTAAGAAAACCAACAACTTCAAACACTTACCTGAGAACATCATCCTAAATGGTTATTCCCCCCTTTTCAGCAAAGAAACCTGGACCAATTCACTGTATAATAAACTCACTTACCTTTTACCATTTTTGTCTTTGTCCTGTTTTCCTCGTCAGTTTAAGCTGTCTTTGGGCACTCTGGAAAGAAAAGAAAAAAACAAATCCTAACATGAACAAAGAAACCAAACCCAGAACGAAAAGCAACTTTTCCAATGCAGCAAATTTTCATGCTTACTCGTTACGCTGACATCTAACATGTAAACATTTAGCCTAAACTCGTGCTATCTATGCAGAAATAGTTTGTTTTTTACCACAAATTTGAAAACGACAAACAACCGAACGATTCAACATTTCAAAAAAAACTTTAAGTTCAGCAAGGGTTTCTGTTATTCAGTTTTAACTCCCAACATTGCTGAAACAGAAGTCAGATATTTAGGGTAAAAACACTGGTTTATTTATTTTTTTATAGAAGTGGTAAAACATTTTCTCTTCCCCTGGAAGTATTGATGTCATAACATCCTTCAGGCATCACTGTGCGTCCCAGCTACATGTTCGTTAAACACGCTCACCGAGCCCGGGGATCTCAGCAACATCTTGTTCTTCATTCCTTTGGTGTGCCATAAAAGGGTGTAGAGTATGTTTGTGTTGGTGCTGGCATGATTCCGTGTCTGTATTTGTGAGTGTTTCTGCCTTTTCCGAAAGCGCATTTGATCATGATTGTGTAACGCTGCAGCACGGAGGCAGGGAAATCAAAAACAGATGTGGTTTCTCAAGTAAGGAGTATAGACATGCAGAGGGAGGCGGGGTGTGCTTGGATAAAATATTCCCCTGTTATTGATTGCCTTTTCTTTCTTGGTATGTTAGGGTCTATCAGCGGGGTTCTAAGGGAGAAGATGACAAAATGAAATGTTAGTGGAAAAGAGTTTGCCTATGATTTAATTCTACTTTTAAGCATTTATTCTAGCTCGATTTTAACAGCCGGCTCAGGCAAATGTTCCAACCTTGTGGCTTTCTCCTATAAATCACTTGAAACTTATGATTTTGCCACCACGACTAATGACACCTACATGACTCCCACTCATCATCTCGATCACGTTCCGGTACTCTGGAATTTATTACCGCTGCAGGATTTTTCGTTACCATTCTGCTCCCGGTAAACAGGCACACGCAGCCAGATAGTCTCAGTGTCACAATGGAAACTGCGCTCTTTGAGGCATGTTTTATCTTTGGCAAAGTAACACTGCGAGGGAGGGAAAGTTTTCTTGTGAAAGCAGGAATGCAAAGTATTCCCCACAATGCCACACTGCTGCAATTACTGCAGCGCCTGGTGATGGGCCAAGACAATGAGACGACAGCTTGTGGTGTCGAGGGGGGGAGGCAGTTGAACTCTCATCTCTTTTCTTTGTAGTGTGGACTTGTTGTTGACCTGTCTGCACAGTAACATTGTTTTAAACAGAGTTTTAAACTGAGGTGTGCAGGTTCCAAACTGAATCTAATTACATCTGGTATTCATATCAGATGATTTAAAAGCATTAAATGGGAAAATGTTCCTGGTTTTATATTGGCAGCAAAGATTATTGCTGACCTGCAGATGAATAGTGTATTCTAGTGCAACATTGATTTTACTCACCATGTTGACTCTTTTTTTAGCCCTCAATTCTCTGACGCAGCCCTGCTGTTAACAAAAACAAACACACAAAAGAGAAAAGAGGTGACATTAGCCGCACAGAGGGAAAGTACGTGGGTTGTGGGAAAGGAGGTTTGCTATAGCCAGAGTGTCTGCCTCCCCAGGCCTCGGCCGCTGTCGCCAAGGGCCGTCTGCCCTCCCGCCACTGTTATCAGCTGGCTCAGCGGCGGCAAGGAATCGGCTAAACAAGGCGCTGTTTATCTGTGCAGACTGTGTTCACTGCACATCCCAGCCGCTGGTCTGCGGCACCACTCAAATCTACCCAGCTCTGCAAAGAAAAGGCCGGCAGACCTGCTCCCAACAACAGTGTGCACAGCGGAGACAGAGGGGTACAGATCAATAGACTGCAGTGTCCCTGTTCTGTCCGCCGCTGCAGATCCAACAAACTAAACTAAACCCCACATGATTCTTTTATCAACTACTTGTAATGCCTCCTCTATACAAGTACATGGATAAAACAATACTTTTTTCACAGCAGAGGGAAGTAATAAGTTACCTTGGTGTAGTTGATTAGGGTATTTTGTATATATTTGGACTGGTTGTTTTTCTCAGTGGCTTAATTGTCTTAAAGTGTAATTGTCTTAATGCTCAATTTAGATTTTTTTGCGTTGATGTTCACAGTATATTTTAAATGCAATGTCCATCATACTCCATTGTGAAAGCATTATGCCATTGATGCAATCCGTATGCACAGAAGATGTCACTTTTAGCTCGTCATTTACAGAAGTAAATGGATGCTACATGTTAGCATGTCGATTCTGAAGTTGCTATTGTGCAGTCGGAGCCCAATAAATGGACTTGTTTAGCTCACCGTTTACATTTGAACCTGCCACCAGCTGGCTGCTCTGGCTCAGCTTGTATTAATGGAACGAAGTGACTTGCTGGAGGTAAAGTATCGATCCAATAATTTTATCGATACAGTCTGAAACAGGTGTTACTATCATAGATTTCTGTGGATTCTCAGTCATTCAGGACATGGAAAATTAAAAAGGTAAAAGACAAAGCAACTGGTCTGTAGCTGAAAACTTGGAGTTACAAGATTTAAACTGCATGACTTGAGGTAAGTATCATTATTACTTGGATCGATTCACTCCCTCCCACCTCACTGACATAAAAGTCAGATGGAATACAACATGAGTCTTCAGACTGCACTCACTTTGAAAATCATCAGATATGTATCCTTTTTAGTACCACACTGAAAAGCCCTGGGTCTGATTTGCAAAAAATCAGATCTGTCACATTCAGGTTGTCAGTGCAAAATYAAATATGGGTTGCACGGGGGCAAAAAAAAATCTGATTTAGGTTGTGTTTGCCTGCATTGTGAACACAGCCATAGGTGCATTTTGGGACTCGTAAGAATTCAGCATCCTTGGCRGGCTCAAAAACATTATTCTGAGATATGCTGCACTGTTTTACTCTTCTCAAACATTCATGCACAGARCCATTCCTCTCTTATCTGAGGGCCAAGGAACCCTGGCTCCAGCCTCTGCAGACTGTGGCCTCTTACTGCCCAGTGTCTCCAGATAGAAGAGGAAGCCACACACCCATAATGAAGAAATGAGATCTTTTTCAGACATCCTGTCCCTGAGGCCCTTCCGCTGAGACCGTTTTAATGAGGCCTCGACTAGCAGTACATAGATAGGTTCTGTGTCAGGTCTTTGCAAGTTTCTTTAATTTAAGGTATGTTTTTTTTTATCRTTCAACATAATATTTGCATTTTTTTATTTTGCGCATTTGTGGCATTTCCCATTCGATCATGCTGAGCCATGTTTGACTTTTAACTTGTTATGAGCTTTTTAATAGCAAAGGTAAACTTACTGAACAATGCACTTCAGTTTAAGATGCTGTGATATTGTTTCAGAGAGAGACAGACAGCCTGACAGTCGGGCTGGAGTCAAGACCTCAGGGGTCAGAGGTCATAAGGAAGTGAGGACAGCCAGCCTCTCCACAGCACAAACAGCTCCATGATGTTGACTTAAAGTTGCCCAGATTCTGATGTGATCCTCACCCAACTATTTTAGCTGAAGTGCACACCACAGGAGACATACGTTAGACCCCAACCTAAGACCCAACTCAGTGAGAGTTCTTCAACACTGATACTCCCAGAACTCTGAATATGTTGATTTATCAACATYGCACGATGAAGCACACATTGTGGGATACCAGGAGAGGTTTTGGTGTTTCCATGTTAATCAGCTTTGTTACTGCAGAGGATGCCACAGCTGCAGAATTAGAAACTTTTCSTTTGTGGCTACAACAATGATAAACATGTTTCACATTTTATTATTAATGAGGACATTCGTAATGAGACTAACAGTAATCATATTATTATTGTAGCATCAGATAAGTCTGAAATGGTTCACACAGTGGTCTTTTGATTAAAACAATTAGTAAACCACAAAGAGAATCACTAAAATTAGTTAATTCATCCTGTTTTTCATAACGATGTAAAGCAGACGTCAATCACACATTTAATGTGTTGTGCTTCCTGTCATCCCAGCTGAGTTCTGCTCTGCTCCACTTTTGGTTCCACGCAGCGAGCTGTGTTTCTGGAGGCTCATGTCTGTGCGGGACATAGCAGATTCCATTTGTGATTTTTGAACAGCCAGATAAAGCGTAAAGATGGACTTGTCTGTGCAGCCATAATGCAGAACCAGTTTTTAATGAAAGAGCCTGATTATTTAGTTTCTTTAAGTAATATTACAGCTGCTGCCAGTAACAACTTACCTTCACAGCATCGACCTCCCAACCACCATCCATACATGAGAGTTTAAGTTTTTATATATGATCAAATCTGTAAAACAGTCTTTAAAACATAGTAAGGAAATTAGCAGAACAAAGACATTAATTTTATGTAGCAGCCAAAATGGCACCAATAAAAACCTCTCTTTAAAGCACACAGGACACTGCCTCACTAACATCGATCTCATTAAAACACAATGATGTTACAGTGTTCAAATCTTGTTTAAACCTTGTTCAAACCTTTTTCTGTTTACTTTAAGCTCCAATGATTCAACATGTATCTATTTTTTAAATGCATACAGATACAAAAATACATGCAGTGAAACTGAGTTGGAAACAGTTAAGATAGTAAAAAACAGTAAAATATGATATAATAAAAGGACAGATGTTCTCATAAAAATACACATGCTGTATACTCCCAAACTGGATACCACGCTTTCTATCCTGTGATATTTCATCAACGTCATGCTGTGCTTTGTCCCTTGAAATTGTGCCCCTTAATATCTCTTACCCCCCCCCCCCCTTTTTTTTGAACTTCCCAGAAGTTTAATATTGTCAGTGCACTTAATCATTTCTGTCTGGATGTGGCCTGAGTGACACAGCGGGTGTCTGTGGATGAGGGTAAAGAGAGGAGGAGGACTTATTTTTTACCACTAGTTTTACAAACACTGGACTACAATCACTTGAAGAAAAGGTGGTTCTAATTACATCTCTCTCTCTTCCTTTCTCTCTCACTCTTTTACTCTGTGTCACTCTTTCTTTCCCAAGTTCAGCCAGTTTGCTTTGTGTATTTTCATCCCTTGAAAAGATGTGTTTTCCACTCTGAGCTTTTCTGTGGATTATTTTTAAGATTAAAGACACAGAACTGGATTGTTTTAAAGAATGTTCTGAAATGCTATAGCTTGGGATAATGGACTACAAGAAAAGGAGTAAAAAGAAAGGTGCTCTGCAGCGCTCAGCTCCAAACTCTTCAAACAACATTTGCAGTTGAGCGCAAGGCCAACGATAATGTTGTGTTTAAGTGATAATGTGTCAATTTGAGATTAAAACGTACATATCGAGTTTTTTTGAAAAGGAGTAATTTCATTTCGAGTCATGTGGACATCGGTATACCCCACATATGCTGTGCAGCTGTCACTGTGTGGTGAGAAGTTACATTCAAATCAATCTCCATTTGCCTGAAAACTATGGTGGATTAAAAGCTTCTGGGTCCTGCAAGGGCCAGGTTAAAAGCTGTCCTTCATGGAGGATGACTGGGAAATGCATGGAAAGTTAGAAATCAAAGAACCTGCGGCGGAGAAGAAGTAAAAGGAGAGAAGCAGAAAGGTCTGAAGTGAAAGGAGTACTCGAGAGAAGAAGTAAAAAGGAGTGTGAGGATCAGAGGCTAAGGGCAGTGTGAAGAAAACAATCAGGCAGGGAGAGTGAACATAGGGAAAACCGGGGAGGGGAAAGCGTCTGCACCCGCCAGCAGCCCATGGCTGTCAGTGGATCTGTCTCCCAGCTCTGGGGGCTCCTGGGTTGTGGCCACGTAATGAAAACTTGTTTGAGTTCACATTCAAACTTCACTCAGAGCGCCTGGAAAAACAGTACCCCACAGACTACTTTTATTAACCCAGCTAGGATTCCCAACCTTTAAACCTGTTCCCAACGTCTTCCTCACTTCTCATCCATACTTACATGACTTGAAACTTTCTTGCGTCGATCCTGGAACCTGCTTGATTTCAGCTCCGACGGTGTAGGAGACTCCCACGTGTCTCCCGACTGTGAGAAAATTAACGAAAGTCTTTTCACAAGACGAGTTAATTGAGAATGATACTTTTGCTCAAGATACCAGTGTTCTGTTTGACACTTTGTGTCTCGTGTAGAAGCTGCTCCGACTGCCCGACTGTTTCTTTTCTCTCTCTCTACCTTTCTGTCATAACACTCACTCGGCCTTCTGAGTGATGGCCCTGTGGGATTCACAGGGAAGGATATTTGACTCAGGATTTTCCGATAATAGGATTTGAAGCATGCTTGTAACAGATAGCAGTTTTGTGGTGGCAGAAAGGAGTGTGTGATTCTGCTTCAAAACAAATGACCTTATGATCCAACCACCTAAACAAGTGTTGGTTCAGATTAGGACTGGACAATGTTGGGGGGAAGAAAATGACATTTCAATTTTTTGCCTAGCCCTGTGATATATTGCAAAATGAAAAAATACAAGAATTTTCAACAGATGACACTTTTAAGTTATGTTGCCATCTTGCTGATGATGAATCTGAACCAAGCTTATGTCTTTTTTGTTCATGTTAGTGTGTTTTTGTCTGAATTTGAGTTATTTTTGTTGTGTTTTTATTGCTTTTACCATGTTGTACATGCTTCCATCTATCATGTGCAAATGTTAATTGCATTTTATCACTATCTTAGTTTCTGTTTCTGTCACTCTTTAATACTGTATTTTACCTGTTTTCCTTCAGTTCTTTGCAAATTTGCTCATTTTCCTCGTTTTCATCAAGATCCTCATCATCTTCCTTGACCACTCAAGAATTCACTGACATGTCTCCAAAAAATTTGCCATTATTTTCCCAGAAGTTTCACAATGAAAAATGCAAAATGCAAGATTTTTGCTTCTTTGACACAAAACTGCTTCTGCTGGTGGAAACAGCCTGTTAAAATAAAAGCTTTAACATAATGCAGTGACTTCTGGTTTAGTAATTCCTTAGAAAATGTTGATCTCATTTGCCTCCTACATTATAGGACCTCCAGTGTGACAATTGTGCACACGTATATTTTGATGATTATGATCAAACCRTATATTSTGCAGCTCTAGTTCAGATGCTTAAATGTGACCACCAAAAATGTCTCAGGCAGTTGAGGGTATGGCACACATCAGAACACCATTTGATTTTTCTTCATATGCAGATTATGAAAACATTTTTTATATATATATTTGTTGTTGTTTTTTCCCATAATGACCATTGGTACAGTATATATACTGTATTTATCTCTATTGAAGGAGAACACATGKGAGAGGGCATTCAGTGCAACTCAGGGTCTGGTTGATGCAACTYAGCAGATTCCTACAGAAATATTTATGTAAGGTTAAAATTGCAGTTCTGTTGTTTTCAGTTTTGTTTAATGTTCAAAAATCAAAGACTACAGAATGAAATTCCAACATATAAAGTCACTAAAAACCACTTTGGAAATATAAATAATTTGGCATTTTAGAATTAGATTTGACCTGGCTAATCTGTTGTTGCTTCTCACACGCGTGCGCGTTCACGGCAGCAGTGCTTCTGTCGCCACAGAGACTCTATCTAATCTGGACTGAAAAGAACATAAGCGCCAAAAAAACAACAGGAGCGGCTGGGACTGAGGCAAGAGTGAAGAGAAAATCAGCAGTAAAGATTTGAAACAGGAAGAGCGTGGCGTCAGTACAGGCGGGAGATAAGAGTGCAGCTCTGCATACACAAACACAGGGTCTCTTTGGCTGAGTGACTCCCAGCTCTCTGGGCGCCCTCACGGTAGCTGTCCTCCACCCCATCTC
>NW_013952506.1:1324633-1326493 GCF_001266775.1 Austrofundulus limnaeus | reverse complement strand
TAATAATAATAATGTGAAAATAATCCAAGGCTTAGCATTTATTGAAGGAATGCATATTAGCATTAATTTCAAGATTTTAAGCAAAGCTCTTGCATGAGAGTATGTGATATGAATGACTCACACAGTCACCACACTAAACTTAAGTTTGATATCCGTGAAACTGAGTTGTAACCATTTTTGTGTTGTAAGGTCAGTTGACTGTTGGCTGGCCATCTTGAATTATGTTGACTTTAAGGCTCTGTCTTAATTCAGGGGCTGTGTCCTTCAAAGTCTGCATTTGTCATTTGCTTACGTCACTGGCCAGTGTCAGATTGTCCCAATTCATGCATGGGCTCCTTCTCATGCGTCTGTCAAAACCTCAAAAATTAGGGCTGAATTTGAGCATTCATCCCAGCTGRGGATATCCCAGGATTCATTGCACCAAGCAGGAAAACAAAGAGGACAGAGACTGGAAAATTAGTTTTTAAATGCATGTTTAGCAACTTAGTTGATGAAATTTATGCTGCAATAAGATGTTGGCTGACTGCGAAGGTGCGTAGCCTCAGTGGGACCCGCGGTCTAGGTAGGCTGCAGCCCCTGAGCCCGGGGCCTTTCTGTGCTGCATGTTCTTCCAGTGCACATGCTGTTTTTCTCTGTCTACTTTAGTTTTCTCCCACAGATCAATAACATACATTTGGTTAACTGGTAATTCTATAATTTCCCTAGATTTGGATGAAAGTGTGAATAATGCTTGTTTGTCTTTACGTGATCCTGTAATGGACTTACAACCTGACAAGGGTATACCTCATCTCCTGCACAGCAATTGTTGCATATAGGCACCACCCTCATTTTTGTTAATTACACATACAAATAACTGACTTACTGTCATTTTTATGTTGGTAAGCTTGCTTAGCTGTGATGGCATCTTGATTAGTTGTAGATATAACACCCAATGATTACTTTCTGCGAAATTTTATAAAATATATCTAGTGGTTCATGAGATATTTTGCTAACATGACAGACAAACCACCACACACACATATTGACATAAGAAGCCTTATTAWTTTTCATCTTTGGTGGAGAGTGATGAAGCATCACAGCTGTTAAGCCTGATGTAAAAAAATGATGTCTGAGGGGAAAAGTAATTTCACAGCATTTTCTGTTGATCAGCACAAGTGTAGCATTTTATTTGAAGCTCAAATGCTGAGTATCAGAGAGCCATTTGCTTTTGTTACAAAATCGTTGAAAGCTGTGTTTCAATTAACTGTGAGTTCTGTCCGTTTTATTTATTTATATATCATGTCACACTCAGATTACATTTTCCGTTCTCTTATTTTCTGATTTAAAATGATAATCCTTGCTTTTCTTTTTTTAAATTAAAATTTGGTTGGCGTTTTGCCTGAGTCAGTGTGCAGCGATGTTAATGTTATAAAATGTTAAAAGTATGAAATTCACTAACGATGTCTCTGTAAGACAGGAAATTTTAATCATATCCTTTACAAATCGATTATCTGCAGTTGTTAGGACAAATTTAGTTCAAGTCAAAGCCTGGTAATTTTGTACCAGTGTCTTCTTGTTTGTGCTTGCTGCATAGTGTGCGTGTGTGTGCGTGCGTGCGAGTGTGTGTGTGTGTGCGTGCGTGTGTGTGTGCGTGCGTGCGTGCGTGCGTGCGTGCATGTGCGTGGCCTTGTTCCTGCTACTTGGTGGGGACAATTTCTCAGGAAAATGCAGCCTTGTGGGGACCGGGTGTTCCTTGTGGGGACCAAAGCCCGGTCCCCACAACTTCGGAAGCTGATTTTGGGTAGGTGGGTGGGGGGGTTAGGACCAAGGTGTGAATTAAGTTTGGGTTAGTTTTAGGGTCAGGTTGGTACCTCATCTTCC
>NW_013952506.1:1313839-1324024 GCF_001266775.1 Austrofundulus limnaeus | reverse complement strand
GCAAATACTCTTCCTGGGGTCCACACATTAAACATAAAACAACACAAAATACATAGCATACATAGTTCACATGAATTCAAAACAACAATAACTACGCAATAAACAAAAAAATAAATACAAATATAAAAATACAAATAGAGGCCACAGATTAACATGCAAAATAAAGACAGGATACAAAACAACTACTCAGTCACTAATTTTCAACTACTATAATGAACAGAATAATGAATATGATAATGAATGCATGTCTAGTTTGATAATCATGTACATTGGTGCTAAAAAATCTCTGTTGGTTCTATACCTAAGGCCATGGTTTCATTTTTTTTTTCATTCAAATAGACTTCTTTGGCTGCACCTTCAGCTTGAGAAAAGTGACAAAAAATACTCCTTCCACATGCACTGTGATAGATGCCTGAACCAACTTGTACACAAGACTGCATTTGTTTGTATGAATACTGTTATGTACGCGTCAGTGGACAGAACTATTAATTAGTTTCTATTGGTGTGTTAACGATCATCTTCAGCTGGTTACAGAGCATTTTAATAAGCTTTCCTAAAGCAAAGGGCTGCAAATCTTTCAGAAGGAACTTGTACAGATAAATGACCTTATGCTGTTTTTCCAAGATTTATTTTCTTTAAAAAATAAATGTAAGTTTTTTAGCAGTAGTTATTTGGAGTTAGTAGCTGAGAAACAAAATTTGATTAGTATTAGATTACTAATTAGATCAGATCTGTCCTTAGAGCTTTAGTGCTTAGTACTTTTGTATTTTGTGAGATTTCTCACCTACTTATGATAAATTTTAGGAGTTATTATATTTAAAACAGACAACCTCTTGTCATCGTAAAAGCTTTAATCAAATTTTTGCTGAAAACAAATACCGGAAAAGGGACCATTCATTTTTGAACTTATTGATATTTAATTTTACGCATTTAGTACCACTTCCTGTTGCCTCTATCTAAACAAACATAACAAATATGTGAACAGAGTGATTAAATATATATAATCAGACAAAAATACACAAGATATTGATTTATTTCCCCAAAATTTTATACACATGCATCTGCTGACAATGTTGTAYTATACAAAGATTATTTTTGCTCAGGTGCTAACACTGGAATGATGTGCAAGTTTTATGCAGTTTGAAATAATTTAAAGCAAATGACTTGAAAAAATAAATGTCTAAAGTTGCACGCAGAGCGTAACAGAACACATGATTCTGATTATTATATGGATAGACATGCACCATATGTATGCGCTAACTAAAAGCTTTCATGGTAAACATCAAAACAGATAATATTTCCGAGTCACAAATGTGGTGAAAACAAGTTTATTAACTGTGGGAAGTGTCTGACTTTCTTTTCCTGCCTCGCAGAATCAAAACCAGTCATCTAAAATACATAAACACTGAAAGAGCTACCCGACAGTCTTTTTCTTGGTATTTGCAAGCGTCACTACCAGTCTTCCTCTCCGCTGTCTGGCCAACCGGCGGCCTGGATGGCTGATTTTGATGGCGCCAAGCACTCTAAAGCTCTGCCGTAATCAGGAACAGCGAGGGGCAGTCTCTATCACAGAGAGTTTCTTTCCTTTTCCTTTGTTTTCCACAGATTTCCTTCCTCGTTTTCTTAGATATTCACTCCCCACTGATGTAAGTCCAAACAGAGGCCTATTTAGTAAGTAAACAGATGAATGAGGGGTGGTTCAGAGCTTGGCGTCCTCGGAGTCGGCGCTCTGAGCAGAGACGTCTCGCTCCACCCGCCTTGCGCTGACACGGCCTGTAAATATATAGCATGACAAATGGAGTAGCTCTGCAGCAGCCCCCCAACCAGTCTCTGGCAAGTCGGCCCGATGCCGGAGAGGCTAGCCGGCAGGCTGTGTCGGATTCACTGTCACAAGAGACACATTGTTTACAGGACAGAGAGACACTGTAACATAAACACTAGTACCCCTCAAGTGGGTGACACACTGGGAAAACCCTTGGTTTGTGGCTCCAGTGTTGGCCTTCAGGGCATCATTGCAACAAGAAGCTCACAGCAGCTCCTTGTTGCACTTTCTGTCTCTTTTATATATATTGTTGATTAATCGTGCTACCCAGCTTTTGCCCTTGCTCCTATAAAATCTTTTCAAAGGCTCTGCTTTGATTACACAGGCTTAGCTGCTCAGATTTGGCTTTTATCAAATATTTATGTGTTAGATTACTAACCGGGAGCGTATATTTTCTCCTTAGCTAATTTATTTTTATGCTTTTCTCAGAGGACATCCTCTTGGGTAAAATCCATCTTGGAAGACCTCATAATAACAGTTTTTCTTCCTGTTTGTCTCACTCTTGGCAAAAACACATGGCTTTCATGCTTACCATAGCTATGTGATAAATGAACAAGTAAAATGCTGCAGATAGGAAAAGAACTGAAATGTTACAGGAATATGCGCTGCGTTGGATCCTTCCCAACCTGACTTCCCCCCACCTCCCCAAATGAAGCTCTATTACTCTCAGCAATGTGCAAAAATCTGCAGTCAGCCCTCATTTTCTTTATTTGACAATTTGTTTCTATTCCTACGAAACGGTCTTTCTCGTAATCTTTGATAATTTCTTTTTCAAATTTCTTGATGATATGACTTTCAGATATGGTTTGTCTGGTGTCGATCATTTTTAAGCATGACAGCTGTTCTTTTGTTCTCCACTTGGCCACATTTCTCRTTTTTAAACACTCAGTAAGCGATCATCATCAGCATGGCTGGAAGGAAAAGGAGTGAAGAAAGCAACAAAAGTCCAAACAAAAATGCTAAAAGAACTTCAGAAAACCTGGACATCGGGACAACTTTAACTTGTTAACGTCATCAGATATTGTATTACCATCTTATGTAACTTTTGCAAATCCAACTTCAAGAACCTCTCAACCTTAGCTCAGGCAAAGCCTCACACACTCCCAGGTTAAAAACTTTGGGTTCAAAGAAATGACTTTCTTTGAGGAGGAGATAGGGGCAGCTGAAAGAATTTGGGGCTCCCTGGGGGCGACTGTTCTCTTTGACCTCTAAAGATAGACCTGTGAGCTGCAAAGACCACACTCCTTCCGGCTCTTTACCAGGATTTCCTTCCCATGTCAAAGCCCACATGCAGCACCAGGGACATTGGCCACCTTGGGCCACCTATTGTGAGCTCCGAGCCAGTTCACTGGCTGAGGTCACACAAGGAGTCTGTGAGCGCCAGACTGGCAGGCGATTCATGGTTTCCTCCAAGATAGGAGATCAAGTAAATCAGAGTTAGGAGTCGTTACCCTTTAAGAGTCCTAATAATCACTGTTACTTCCCCCCAGTGCGCTGCTATGTCTGAGATGTGGAGCATTATGAAGATGGTATTTTGTGTTATCATCCGTTTTTCATCGACTGGCTCTCCTTTCAGCAAACCTGATATCACCCTGGTATCCTTGTATCAGCTAACTTAAAGCAGACCGTATTAGTGATGTGTTATGTAGCATTAGCATATAAACTGAAGCTCCATTAGTCATGACCTGTACTTTTGCCCCCTATGAATACTGTGTTACCTCTTAAGCGTGTCCATTTTTCACAGTGTTCTGTGGGTGATAAAGACAAGTCATTCCAATTGATTTTAATTTCTGGCTTGAATCAGACACATGGAGATTCATTTTCCCAAACACCAGGAATGGCAACACTGATGACAACCAGGTGATCAAAACAAATTTGTAGCAACCATTTTATTAACCTCTCTCATACTGTCATGTTGCAATGCAAAAATTGTATAWATGAACAAAAGTCACCAAAATATCCAGCCTAAGAATAAAACTAATTCAATCACGGAAAATTTAAGGTATTAAATACAATCTTACCAGATAGGGTTTAAATGCTACTGATAAGCTTAAAATTTGGCAACAGGAAAAATAAAGACCTAGTGTTGGTGGGAAAAATGAGACAGGTGATGCATATAGAAGACAAACTGCCACTCATCACTCTCCAGCAGTAATTAAGAATATATTAAAAAGAGATTCAAGCAACATAAAGTCATGTTCTGTATCCCCCCCACCCATTAAGTTTGTTTTTGAGATTRCAGGTTTTATTTTGAAATCTGTTTTGTTCCATAGAATAAAATTAAAGTCTATGAGTACTGTCTAATTCATTGTTTATTTGATAGGGTTTGTTTCCTTTGTCATGGTTTTATTTCTGATTTTGTTTGACTTCTTGTATTCGTACCTTCAATGTTTTGAAGATGTGTTTGTAAGGAAATAATATTTATTAAGTATATAGTCAAAACGTTTCCCTCCTTTTACAATTTCCTTCCTCCATCATGGCAGCAAATTTTCTCCTTAATCTCCTACATTCTCAGCTTTTTGTGTGTGTAATTTTTAAGAATCTCATCATTACATCATCGCTTTGAACCAATCATTATTTTGGACAAAATTTCTTACTCAAATTTATAGTTTGCACTGTTTGGATTTTCAGCCTCAAAACGGTCTTTTATTTTATTTTATTTTTAATTTCCATGCCTTTTTTGTTGTGTATTATCTCAGATATTACATGTATTATACTGGTAAAAAGGTTTGAAGTGATGTAATGAGTTGAAATTCCAGTGTCTCTCCACAATGGGAAAGAATTCTTCTAGTAAATCATGATTTAAACCTGCTGTAGCTCCATTTCAACACTTTGATGAAGTTGACTCAACACATGTACAGAGCCTACACATTCTCACTCCCAACTCGTCACATATTGACGTTTAAGGTAAGGTTCCCTCTGCGTCTTATTTGGACGCAGAAGGTACCCCCCTCGCGTCACTCCTTGACGCCCACGGCTTTTCCGGGTTGCGCCACCAGGGGGCTTTGGGGCGGGTGTCTGAGGTTAACATGAGGGATCAGGATTAATGGTTAAGTTTAGGTACTGGGATCTGGGGTAGGATGTCCATGGTGAATATTAGGTCATTTTACGCTTTAGAACATGTTCACCTGAATTTCGTACATTTTCTAAAAATGGTTAATTTTACCTACTAGGGTCAGGGACAGGATGTCTAAAGTGAACTAAGGTAATTTCAGGCTTTGGAACGGTCGTTTTTGCGCATTTTATACACTTTCTGAACATATGACAACAGCTTCCGCCCCATCTCGTCAGTAACTGACGTGAGGGGGGTACCCCGTGCGTCAAAATCGGACGTAGAGGGAACCTTGCAAAACGTCAATATGTGACGAGTTGGGAGTGAGAATGGGTTGACAGAGCACATGAGTTCAGACATACTTCAGTTTGTGTAAATTTTCTTCATTTTACCCAACATTTACAATGTGATGTATGGACTAGCAATCATTTCCTTTGTGGATTACCTATAAGTGGGCCTTAAAAGTAAAAACATAGGCAGAGGAGAGGCGAAAATGTGTGCTAATAGGGAGGTTAATCCTGAAGATATAGCGTGTTCCATTGAGCACAGCTACAAGTTAAGATGCCCTCAACTTTGCATACTGCTTTAAACAAGAGAGCCATCAGAAAGTTTGAGCGTCATGTGGTTGAACCACTGTGTATGGAACTGTCTGAGGATATTTGGCTAAGGTTTGCTGTGAAGTCTGCTAGACTTGACTTGTCTTCTGAGCATTGCCAGAGAAACCGAGTGTGATGATTGGAGGTTTTGGTGTTTACCTTCTGCTTGGTTCCTGCTCCTAATTGCACCACCTGCGTGCAATCACCCTGATGACATCCTGGGCTTTAAAAGTGTCCAGACGGATGAGTCCTCGCTGATGCATAACACCGTTTTTGGTAGTGCTTAAGCCTACAATAGTTATTGAAAGTTTAAAGTTTATTGTTACTTACCTTAATGTTTTTGCTGTTCAAGGAAACCTTCACCATTACGTCGTCTGGAGTTTTGGTCTGCCCAGGATCATGACCTAAAGGAACYAAGGAAGATTTTATGGTCTTGCCACTCTGCCTGAAGAAACCTTTTACCTCACAAAGGAAACCTCACCTCTAAGCCGACTCGTTCTTCAGAAACCTGTAAGAAAGATGAGTGTCAGTCACATGGAGGCAGTGCTTAAAAGCCTGAATTTTGCCTGAAACTCTCAGACTGAAGAAGTCTCTTGGAGGAGAGACGAAACGTTTCATTAGAGAAGAACCCGTCCATAAGACCTATACAATTTTTTTCTTTTTGATTTTTTTTTAACCTGGATTACTGAGATGCATCAGGAATGTAAGAAAGGATTTTCATTACCTAAAATATTATCATTCAAGATCCAATCTTTATTGAAGACTCACCTGGGCTCTTCCCCTTTTTTCAGATCCGGACTTGTATATTTTTCCCTTGCACCTGTTAATAAAATCACTTACCTTTTTATTCACCTCCTGTGTTTGGTTGGTCAGTTCCACTCATACGCCTGACTTTCTGAGTTCATGTCACCGAGTGGGCATTCCACTCTTTAGTGATAGTGAATTGACCACAATCATTATCAGCTCAGGGGTAGTGAGTGGCTCCCACTCTGTACAGGCGGCTACATGTCTGACCTGTCTGGGGTGTGTGATGAGGCTTTGCTCAGTGGGAGAACTAAATGCTCAAGGCTGGGGTCGCTCCGTGTCTGACGCCTCTATCCCCATGCCATTTGCTGCAGTGGTTCTGATGACATGTTCTTCCTGAACGTGTCTGCTCTGAACTCCTTTGGGGATGAATTTGCGTATGGCTCACAGTCTTGAGGGCTGTCTATTTTAGGAGGTCATTTAGAGCTCGACGTTGTGTCTCCCCAAAGCAGCCTGTCTCCTGATACTGCTATCATCTGTTGGCTTTTTAACAAGGAGTCATGGCAGTTTACTAAAGTGACGCCAAGCAAAGGACTTATCAGGACCCCAACACCAGATTAGATGGTTGGTCTTTTAATGAGCATCCTTGAAAAAGGAAATGGGGGGGGGGGGGGGGACTTACACACAACAATAACATTATCTGTGGTCTTGACAGAACAGGAAATACTCGTCAAAGCGCTCCGTCTAAAAGAAAATGTCAGTCATTTCTCAAGTTCAAAGATATACAGCAGCCAATTTGTTGTGTAGAGCTGTGTGTGGATGTTTTTATTTTAAAGGAGACATACTATAGCCTGGTAAAAAACCAGCCCCWTGTTCTTTGCTTTGCTTCGTACAGAGGGTTTGGAACCTCGGTTATTGAGAAATTAATTCTTGCTGGAGGCTTGGACTCTGCCGAAGTTTAAAACGATTGGATTATCTAATCTAATGTACCCAGTCGCTAACGGATGGCCGTGACATATGTAGTGCTCCAGCTTGACTGTGAAGGAAGCTAAGCTAAGAAGCTAAATGGAAATTGCGCGCTATAAACAACCATCCCCTACTGGGAAGACAGAAGTAACGAGCCGAACAAGATGGCTGTAAATGAGAGCTACAGGCTTTGTGAGAAAATTTTAATTTTGTTTGGAAKCCTTGTCAACATTGAATGGCATCATTCACTTCCTCCATAGCCATTGCTAAACTACAGGCAGACTAAAACGGCGCCGAAAATCGTCGTTGTCATTCACAACTCCTTTTGTTCGCAGATTGGCCTGGTTGACATTCTACCGGAGAAATCCTTGTCTATGGGAGAAATCCCACATGGAGCTGTGAAGGGAAACTAGAATTGAGTTGTATAGGAAGGCAAGGGCCAGGCTAGACATATCATGCTTTTAAATCCCTCTTTTTTATATATATAAAGCATTCAGTTGGGGTCTATATAAAGCAAAACTGCAATGCTTTGGTCTGAATTCCTCCTTGCTGTAACTCCACAAGCTCCTCTTTTACCCCTTTTTTGAGGTGTGGCTCAGATCAACTCATTTTGAGGCTGTGTCTTTAAATCCAAATGAGGTGTTTTACATTCCACTGAATAAAAAAGCTAAAATAATAGATTCTGTGTCTCTTTTAAGAGGAACAGTGTCCACATAATCTTTGCTCAGTGGTTCTCACAACTAAAGTACAATAAAGATGTATTTGTTGGTCACCAATATAATTTTCTAGTTATTTCTTTCAATGTTTACCAAAAATATTTTTCTTAGAAAAACCAAATCATCTATTAGGCCAAATGAAACTAATCAGTTTGTTCTTTTAAGTCATTTATTTTACATGAACACGAAGCATTTTGTTGGCTTCGTTTTCTCATTTGGCTACTTTTTCTGTTTTGAACATTGACTCACTGRTCCCAACAGGTTTGTTGACATCGTCTGTAAATGAATTTGAGCATTTTGCATGCTTTTATTTTATGAAATCAGTCATTCTAATCAATAACATGGCGAGTAAACGAAACCCATTCTTCCTCGTTTCTGAGTAACCCTGACAGTTTAACCTCTGGTGAATGACTCAACTCACAAGAATAATATATGCCATTCTGTTTGGTGGCTGTGGCCTGCCCAGTTCACAGTTCCAGAGTAAAGAAAAGTCATAAAATGTGTTTGTGCTTGGATGATGTCACACTTGGCATGATGTTTTACTGTGGATTTTTGAAGGGTTAGATTTATTAGCATTCAGGAAACACTAAAAAGTACAGTGGTTTAGACTAAGTGCCTTCACTCCCTGTAATATCTCTGCCCCCGCTCTTGACTTTACAAAACTCCTGTATTCTGGTAAGATCAAAGTTTGTTGTTTTCAAAGCTGCATGCTATAGACCTTTAAAGTAATGAAAAATGATTAATATGGATGGATCGAATGGAAACGCTGCAGAGAATTTGCGTGCAACTTTGAAGCCACTGTTCTGTAAGTTAATGATATCCACCTGAAGAGTGAAAACTTCACTCTCTGCCAGTTGGTTTTGGCTCAACCGCTCCTTCTCTGCAACAGTATTTTCTTTTTTTTTGCACTACTTGTATAAAAGGCCAAAAGCAGTCAAATGCCAAATTTATGAATGTGTTAGACTCTTTTATACAGTCAAATGAACTGAGTGCAAATATGCTGTTAAATTTTTGTTTTTAATAAATCCAGTTAGTGTCTGAGGAAAATATGACATCGGTTTATTACATTTATTTAAATGGCTGCGCTGAATGTTCTAAGGGATGAGCACAACAGTGCGTCGTCCTCTGATTTCAACTTACCAACTGGTCAGCTAGTCTTACAAATTTTCTCCTTTTCTCCATTTTTATCATGGGGTTTTATTTATATTTGTATATTTTTCTTGCTAAACGAGAAGTGTGTTTCCATCAAGGCTTTTTGATGTGCATTTAGAAGTGTCGCATTAAAAATGCGAAGAAAAAGTTGGATGGAAACAGCAAAATTCGAAAAAAAACTCAATTTGCTAAAAAGTTTTTACGCTCGCTTGAGGTGGTTTTTGGGTTTTTCGAAAAACACTTAATGTGCAAAAGGACAGATGGAAACACTTTTGCCTAATAAGTTGTGACGTAGCGAACATTCACCTCACATAGCTAATCGGCTGTTCCACGGTACCGGTACCAGTTTCGGGTCGGCTTCAGCCGCGACTGGCAGCAGGACACTCCTCCCGTTGTTTGCGTCTTCTCTGTAATCCCGTAACGTGAAGAAAATTGCATTTCTTTCTCTACGTCTCCAGACAGCAGTAACATCGCCAAAACTAGTTGACAACAGAATAATTACAACTTTCTTGATAGTAGCAACGCGCTCCTGATAACTTCTCTCCATTATCCTGAGATGTGTGGACCCTGCGAGTTTAGCGACGGTTACTTCCTGTTAACTACGCACATGTGTATGACGTAATTGATTCGCTTCAAGCCAGTTGATGGAAACTCCGTTTGATTCGCGTTTCTTAATTTTTTACTTTTTGCGAAATTATTAAAATTAGCTCAAAATTTGAATTAAAACTGGATGTAATTGGATGGAAACACGATTAACGTATAGTTCCAACATTTTCCTTTTAGGGGAAAACCCAAGTTTTTGTCTGTTTGAGTTATTCTGTTCTGAACCGTCTGGGGTTCACTTACTTCAAATAAAAACGTATCAGACAAGTTAATGTCTTCCACCCAACTGTTAACGCTGGTGAAAAACTTTTTCTTCGTTGTACATTTGTTGTGTGTATACAGTATGTGTGTGCTTGTGTACATGCATTTGCATAAACCTGCATGGGCTGATTATATTCTGTTTAGTGGCTGATTATAAGTATATCTCAAGAATTTAGGTTTACATTTGTAGTTTTTGAGGTGGCGTTGGTGTGTGTGTGTGTGTGTGTGTGTGTGTGTGTGTGTGTGTGTGTGTGTGTGTGTGTGTGTGTGTGT
>NW_013952506.1:1311201-1313758 GCF_001266775.1 Austrofundulus limnaeus | reverse complement strand
GGACTGTTCAGTCAGGCCTAGGCGAGGGCCCAGAAGGTCAGCCCAGAGAGAGGCCCACATAAGCAGGCTCCAGTGCTACTGAATGGGCCTGATAATGGCCTCGATCAGAAGGAATGTGTTCATGGAGCCTTTCTTCTGACAGCCAGCCCCTGAGGACAGGAATTACTCTGACTGATACAGAAAGAAGATGACAAAAACAGTGCCTCAGGCAATGTTTTCCTGGACTTCTTGTCTCCACTATGATAAATGAATCAAATTGCTTCCAATTGAAGATTTGACTTCTTTTCCCATGGATTTTTTTTTTTCATTTTGTGTCCTTGCAGTTCCGTAAAACAAAATTAATTTTCAGCACAGTGGCACATTGCAGATAAAACAGGCAGGAAGTGATCTTTAAACTGTTCCTGTACCAGTAGCTTCACAAAAAACTACTATAACTGTGAGTTATAGAAAATACATTTTGCATAAATGAAATAAAAAAACGGCATTATGAAATTATTTTTATTTATTGGCTTAGTCTTCCAGCCACACCCTACATCATCCTCATTTCCCCAACCCTTCCCCCATACTGATTTTATTTATTTACGGTATTTGACAGCCAGTTACCCATTAATGGAAATTTTGACCATGTTGTAATTTTTGCTGAGCCTTAATTTTGTTTACAAAGACTCACTTTTGTTGAATTCCTCCATGCGCCTGCAATTATCTGTGCTTTGTTAGTGCTGATGGTTTGATTTTTGACTGCGAGTTGAATCATTTATCTTTCTTTTGTTGATGTATGAAAGTGTATAGTACAACACAGTTTTCTGGTTTATAGTAAATATCACCAATTTGTCTCGTATGAAACTAGAACATTAAATGCCTACACATATTAAAAAATGTCCCAAATAGACTTTTGAGTTCATGGTTTTGAGTATTCGCACAGGGAGTATCAGGCCAGAGGTTGAAGCATTTTTGTATTCTTCAAAAAGTACAGTTGATTAAATAAGATCTGGCGTTCTGATGTTATCTTCAAATAACCAAATATTAAAAAGCCATATATTTAATTACTGTAAATTTGCCTGGAGCATGTTTTACTCTGAACTGGTTCTCCTAGTTWAATCAGATAGATATGTTGTGTCACTTGACAGACATCTTTTTTGTCCCATCATACCTTTTTTAAAGCTACTAGTGGGAACGCAGGCTGTTCTGATGGTTTAGTAACAAAACTGTTAGTTTAAGACTTAAACACTCCAGTTGAGAGTGGACAATTCACTATTATTCCTCTGTCTCTTCGCCTTATGTAATGTAAGTTGCTCACCCACTTTGTGCCAAACATCAGTAGTCTCAGCTCGGCTGATTTGACTGCTTCAAGATTACCCCGAGGTCTCCAGGGGTGCAAGGACCTGGACCTTCACGAGGAGAGGGGAGGCCAGGGGACAGGCCTGTGTGAACAGCTGTGCCCTGTTTTAGATCGCTGCTCTCAGTTACGTCGTCCTCTTTGAAGAAGTCTTTCCTTACACACTTTCACACATGCAGCATGCATTAGTGGAGTAGGGCTTGGAAATGACTGCACAATGAAAGCCTCAAATGCCTCAGCTTTGATGTCTCAATTTACAAAAAGGACCGAGATGTTTTCAGTTGCTATTGAGTTGCAGTTTTCTCCTTTTTTTAAACCGATCTTCTAATAACAAAACCAATTGTTATACTAAGTGTTTAAATTAAAGCCATTTCAATCAAAGACTGTTCTATATTGGAGTCTAAACCTTTTTCAGATTTTTGTCAGGCTGCCACTAAATGTTTGAATGAGTTAGACCATAATGTGGCATTGCAAGGATGGAAAATGTCTAATGCATTTGAAAAGTAATTAAAATAAATCAGCTCTGCTTGATTGATTTACTAACACCTTTTTTACCTTGCCTCATAAATGATGCAGGCGGATTTACTAACTTAATTCTGAGCTTTAATAATAGATAAGACAAAGTACTCGAATCACTAAACCATAAAAAATTATGGACATTTTACAGCCCCTTTATTATCTCCCATCTGCAAATGTGGAGTAGTGCCTCAGCTTTAAGTTAATATTTCACATATTGGTGTGGAAATACTTCCTGGAAAGTGATTTTGTTCTGAACTGAGACATTATTGGCACAGTCAGTCAGGTAAAGTAAAACACAACAAGCTATTACATGCCCGGCAGCAGCAGCACACACAGGGGATCTGAGATGCTTTAACAGATGAACACATTAATTAATTGATTCATCGTTGTGACTGACAACAGCTCCGGCTGCCTGTCTTTAAACCCATTAATGAATCTGCATAATGGACTTTGGTGTTTGAGCAAACGTGCAGAACTATGCATATGTTGATGTATATTTTATTAAACGGTTGAGACAAACATCCTCCGTCAGAATGTACAAGTTAGTGGATGAATTCTTTGGATGAATTAAACACTAAACTTTTCTGTTCCATTCACAACTATTTACAATGACTTAGATGCTTAGTCAGATCATCAATATTTATTTATTTATTTATTTATTTATTTATTTATTTATTTTTTTTTTTTTGATGGCCTCCCTTC
>NW_013952506.1:1305413-1309702 GCF_001266775.1 Austrofundulus limnaeus | reverse complement strand
CGGGGGAGTAAAAAACAATAAAATAAAATAAAAGAAGACCCCGACGCACACACACCGCCATCATCAATATTTATAGTGGCAGTTTCTCACTTCCAAATGGAGTAATGTGAGCAATAGACAAAAATACAGCAAAAGACAGGTTTTCATTAAACTCTCAGATAACATTTAATGAATGCACCCAGCAACTGATTAACTTATAACAAGATGGCCGCCACGACTCATTGAACTTAAACACACTTTTACAGTCACTGAGCTAATATGTGATCTAGTAGTAGCTAAGAGTCATCCCTATTTCATACTACAAGGGCTAACTAGATTAAAAAAAAAATCCAGATTATTTTAGTTAACCCTTGTCTGCCTGTTAACAAAATATCACAGGAACCACTGGATGGATTTTAACAAAGCTCTGAAAAAGTAACCAATGCATGTTCATCTACAACTGATTAACCTTTGGAGTCAGTCCAAGTCAAAATGGCCGCCACAGCAAGTCAACTTTAGCATACATAAAAATGCCTATAGTTCTGTCAGTTTTAAAGATAGTCAGCTAAAATTTGGTGTGGTAGTAGCTGAAAGTCTTTCACAACCAAAGTGCAGTGGTGGGCACAGTTCCCCTAAAGCACTAAAGCACTAATAGGGGAACTAATTTCTTCATTAGTGCTTTAGGGCTTTTACTGTTTTTTTATTAGTGGATTAGCACTTGCTAAATTTATGGGCTAAATTTAGAAGCACTAACTGAGGTCTTTAAATGTTATTGATCAACATTATTCTTCACAGTTGAGGGTAAAAGCTGTCAAACATTTTTTTTCATATGTGTGTCACTTATCTACAAGATCACGTATCAAACTCAAGGCTCACGGGCCAAATGTGGCCTGCGGGTGACTCCCATTTGGCCCGTCAAGGGCACTAAGTGACAAAATTCTGCACACTGTAAATATTGTCTCATGTTGGCTCAGAAGAATGTTTCATGTGTCAGCTGGATTATATTATTGCTTTAGAATTAGCTTTTGCTAAATTTTTCAGTACGTTAGTGCTTTAGAATTAGGGGACATGTATATTTGAGTTAGTGTTTTAAGGTTAGTGCAACTAATATTTAGATTAGTGCTGCCCACCACTGCCACATTGCAGCCTGAATATGTGCAATTTTGCATGAGCTCATTCATAATATTAACTGTCATTTCTCAACATGAGATATTTACTTTAAAACAGTGGATTATATGCATTCCTTGGTTTATTTATGAACTCAGGTAGGGTTACTTAAAATCAACGTTAAACAATGTTTTAATTTTTGCAATGAAATTCAGTAGGACTCACCCTAATAGATAAGGAATATTGCTGTCAGTAAAACCAGCCACTGTTTAGATCATTTGCCAGAACATTGGACCATATTAGTTGTGTGCACATTTTTACAGCTTGAATCTTGATTTAAAATGTGTTTGTTCATTGAAATCTGATTTGTGCTGTAACATTTTTGTGCATTCTGTTAAAGGTAGAGTTCAGAAATGAGAATATTATATATGCATTTATGAAAAAATACAGATGAGTTGTATATTTAAGGTATTAATTGACTGATTCTGACAGCGACCCTCTGACAGGCCCGCTGGAACATCTGCATGCAACTTCTACTGAACCACATTAGCAGTGTCTGCGAGCTCCTGATGCTTCCTGATGTTCTTGTTCCACCTGAATCAGATCCAGCAGTCAGAGAAGCAGAGCTTGCAGCCTCACCTTATTACGACTCGGCGGTATTTTCCCCCCCCYTCGAGCTGATTGAAAACTGCACGATTTTAAATGAAGCGATTCTCTGCAATAACAGTTTGTTTTTCCTTGTGCGAGACGTGTGATTGAGTTACAAAGGGGAATGTATTCGCAACAGGTGCCTCTAACACAGTGCAGGCATGAGGGCCTCCATGTTCACCCTCAGTAACCTCCCTCTGCCCCAAAAGTCCAGAGYCTGCCAGGGAAACCTGATTCCAGTTCAGACACTGGCACGCTGTGCTGCTGCAGTCATCTTCACTGAGGCAACCAGCTCCAAAGATGTCCCTGTAAAAGCTGCTTTCAGGTAATATAGATTTGTATGCTTCAGAACACACACTATTATACGTTTTACTTTTCTTTATTTTATTCAACAAGTTTTACTTTTGTTACAATGATTGTCTTTGTAAAATATACCATATAGTGTATATAAAAAAATTTTTTTCTAAAAGTGTAGACAAAAGTGCACACATGAACCTCAGAGCAGAAAAGGACACGTGTTCCATGCCTCCTATAAAAGAAATCAGGGCATCAGTGCAGCTCTGAAACAGCTTAAGAGTTTATATTCAGTGTTTTGGAAAAATTACTATAATTACTAGGGGTGTCCTGATACTAGTCTTACTCAAACCAAGTATTAAAGTTTGGGTACTTGCTGATACCAAGTACCAATACCGAGTACTTCCTGAGTTAGTACCTATACATTGCACAAAGACTTTAAAAACACATTTCTTTTATTTAGAACAAAATGGCTCTCCTCCCTTGTAGACCTACAGTCTGTATCAAATTTGAAATATATCATGATATATACTACTACAAAATTTCAAGCTTTTCTTTCAACTTTTATACCTTCCTTAAACACTGAACTGAAAATCGTTTCACTTAAAATCTTAACTTTAACACAATGAATTGGGTATCGATACAATATCAATACTGGCATCAGTTCAGAGTATTGGAGCATTTTGTAGGAGTACTTGTAAAAATGCTAGTATTAAGACACCATTAATATTTACTTAAAAAGTACTATAATATGAGTAATGACATAAAAATAATAAAAAAACCCAGAAATATTAACATATAACTGCTAAAAAATACATCACCTTCGCCTTGCATCCATTTTCACATCAAACTTTAGTGCAATCAACAGTTTTCATTACAAATGATCATGATTCCTTGTAAGAATTTTGTAAAAATCTAAGTGTAACCGCTGTAACACTTTTTAAGTTTGAGTTGTTTTAGAGCAGTGGTGTCAAACTCAGATACAAAAGGGGGTCAAAATTCATAACACTGCACTAAATAAAGTGACAAAAGAGAAACCATAAAACTGTTTCACAGTTGAAAATATTACCTATGGGGCCAGATAACATGTTAACGAGGGCCAGATTTGGCCTGCAGGCCTTGGGTTAGACTCGTGTTTTAAAAAGTTAAAATAAATCTTGCCTCCAGTCTGACTACTCTTACCTCGACTCCTCCATGAGATTTTTTTCCCATAAGAGATCTCTTTAAATGCTGTCTATTCACTGAATGTAAGGCACTGACTGCTGTTAAAATGTCCACAGACCTTAACTTGAAAAGGACTAACTATCCCTTTAAGGTGCTGGATGAACTTTTCCAAGTTTCCCCAAAGCTCTTGCGTTTTCTTGGAATTCAGCTTTGTCCTGTTGAAGTGTAAATATTTGTCCTCGGTTAAGATCTTGAGCTTGTTTAAAAAAAAGGTTCCCGTACAACATTTCTCTGTATTTTTTCTTATTCAGATTTTCCCCTTTTCAGTACATAAGAAACTCAAAAAGCAGAACATTGCTCCTATTAACCATGTTTCATATTAAGGATAATATTAGTGTGGTGAAGCTTCCTCCTCACACAGCTGGTATCTGCAGCCAATCAATTCAGTTTTTCTTTTGTCTCTGATCAGCTTCTTTAGATTCAGATTAAATCAGCTGTTATTGGAAAAGTATCGGCAAGTTGTTAACTAATGGTTTCCTATTGATGAGTTAACCAAAAAAACTCATTGGTAGAATGCTGCCAAATGTGAAATTATTTGTCTCTGTGTATTGAAGGATTTAAATTTTATAAAGTTGCTCAGGTGGCTCAACACACTATTAATTAGGATGTTTTCATGACTTAAGCATTTCTCTCACCCCGACAAACTAATACAACTTAAATCAATATGTGTTGGTAAATCAAACTCTCTGAAAGTGACAGTAGCCGGTCGCTCACTTAAAGCACAACAGAAACAGCAGCTCCGYGTTATTTACTATCTGCTGTGACCAGATGGGAAACATGAGATAAGGTGGAGACAGAAATATAGACGTGTCCGTGAACAAGAATTCACCTGTTGTGGATCCAGTCGGTGTGAAGACTTCTGCCTCTGAAAGTGTCAAAAGTCCTTATTGTCCAAACAAAAAGTATTCTCTTTGAAGTTAAAAGCTATTTCCTGATTAACCGTAATACGTTTCTCACCTTAAATTTTTATTATTATTTTTATTTTTTTGGAAGAGCTGGCAAAAAAAATGTATACTTTTTTAAATAGAATTCTATTT
>NW_013952506.1:1282434-1304792 GCF_001266775.1 Austrofundulus limnaeus | reverse complement strand
TCCATCCATCCATGCATCCATCCATCCATCCATCCATCCATCCATCCATCCATCCATTCATCCATCAAAACAACATTTAATGATGTGTTTTAAATGTTTGATAATAAATAAAGTAAAAATTGTAGGTGTTTAAATGTAGCGTCATCTGGTGTTTGTTTCATTTCATTTCTTTCAAAATRTTGTATTTTGTGTTTTTTATGCTCATAGGCATAATTTGCAGGGGGTTAGGGGGGTTATGACCCCCCACAATAATTTGATCAAGTCAAAATAACCCCCCAATGGAATTAAATCATTTGCTCAAACACAGTAGAAATTACAGTAACTGGTTTAGTAGACAGATGCAACTCTTTTGTTGTCTTTAGGCAACTTAAATCTGATTTAAAAATTTATGATGTGTGATATGTACGTTTAAGCACAATTGCTAAAAGGACATGCAGGATTTTAGAGCATAACCCCACCAATGATAGACTTAAAGTTATGTCCTTGTTTATGMTAATACTTCCTGTTTTTTAGACCTTAAAAGATGTCTTTATTGTAACAATATATACGTATACTTTAACTTTAAAATCCATGACTGCCGTGTGCTAGAAATTACAAATTTCATTTTTAAGGTCACTAATATAGTCAGTCTCATGTCTGGAAAACTGCAGCTGAAAAACAACACATCTATTTGTAATAAACAGATGTAAACAAATAAATTACTGTTTAATGATTCAAAACTGAACAAGTTTTTACTTGAAACAACACAGATATATGAACCTGCAATGATTTTCTAAAAGCAAACACATTTTAAGCCCTTAACCTAAAATACTTTAAAACAATAGTTCAGAGCTATTGTTCAAAGACTTTTGTTTGTTTTACAYGAAGGTTAAAATACTAAATTATTTCCCATCACTCAGTTATAAATAACTGGAGTAATAATTACACAATCAACATCTGACAATGTATTTTCAGTGAAACTTTGGAAAAACTAATTTTCAGGTTATTGTGATATAAAAGTTGCCACCATCAAAAGTTTTACAAAATACATTTTACATATCTCTGTTATTATCGCCCATGAGGACTAAGTCAGCTATGTCAAGTGTTCCTGTAACTTTAATGCTACCTAAATATCTCCTGAACCACTGGGAGCAGTTTTAATAAAACTTTCAGGATGTAATCACTGCTGGTTCATTTTGGAGTCGTCTCATATCAAGATGGTCGCCACAGTTTCAGAAAACACAAAAATAATATTAATTTGCACAGTTTTATTTGTGTTGTGTTCAAATTTGGGCTCATTGTGCAAAATTTAAACTTAAAACTTCAGCATTACCTCATAGCCAATCCTATTTTTTTGTGTTAGTAAAGGTTGTGTCTCAATTCAGGGGCTGCTTCCTTCCAAGTCTACATTTGTCTGCTTATGTCACTGCCCCGCACGGAAGGCTGTCCCAATTTGTTGGCTTCTTCTCACTTGGCCGACATAACCCCGAAAATCTGTGTATCCTTCCCTGTCGAGGATATCCCAGGAGTCATTGTGCTGTCAGCAAACTAAACAACAAGATGAAGACAGCAATTTTGGGGTTTTRTTTTTACCAAGTCGGCATAGTTTTGAAATTCAGCACAGACCAAAGTATTTGTTTTTAAATGTTTAGCTATTTAGCAACTTAGCTGTTGAAATTTGGGGAAAGACGTGTGAAATGTCCCGATGTATTTTAAGTCTGACGGGCGCACGGTGCGCAGCGCTGCGGCTTCTGAATAGGCTAAATGAAAATGATTTAACACAGTTGTTTATACTTTTAGCAGCTCTTTTTATTCCACAGCTGACCTGCTAAAAATGACAGATTTTCTTTTCTGGATCTCTGACAGACGGACTTCAATCTCTGAACTTAAAGTTCTTTTTAGTTTTCGCTGTAATTTTTCATGAATGAACACTTCCTTGTATCTGAGGTAGGAATCATAGCCTTATATGGTGTTTTTGGGGWGGTAATTATGCTAATCTCCTCTCACGTGCACGAGCAGCTGGATAGAACAGGTGGAATTTACGCAGCTCATTTACGCATGTTTCCAGAAGATAGAAGAGTTTGTTGAATCTGACGTGACATGTTCGTACGAACCTTTTGTACGAACAAAAGTAAGAGAAATTTAGGAGAAGAATACGAACATGTTCTTGCATGAGGCCCACTGAGCTAAAACTCTGTGTGGTAGTATCTGTGAGTCATCCACAACTCATATTCTGAGCTTGACATCTCACTGTATTGCATAAACGGTGCAAAATGTCCTTTAAAAGCTCCTTTCAACTGTGCAAAGAAATAAAAACAAAAACAATTGAAAGCTCAGTGTAAATAAGCAATATTAATAATAAAAATAATACTGAAATATTCATTGCTCTCTACGTCATAGTTCCTCTTTTGTTTTCTTCTTTTCCTCCAAACAACAGACGGAGGATGTTAAAGTGAGTTTCAGTAAGTTTGCCTTAAAAAAACCGAGAGGTGAGTGTTTCGCCTTTAAGAGTTAAGAAACTTGAAACCTTGTTTGCGCAACAATCAGTGCAGCTCAGCCGCCAAAGTGTCTAGACTAGCACATGATGGTAGTCAGCCAATGGCTCCATCGCTCTCCTCGGGGGCCCCGTGTGTGTGTGTGTGTGTGTGTGTGCGCGCGCGTGTGTGTGTGCGTGTGTGTTTGAGGAGAGAAGGGGGGCGGGTGAGAGAGAGAGAGAGAGAGAGAACTAGAGAAAGAAAAGGGATCAGGGCTGCAGTTTGGTTTTAGATCTGAGGCAGGAGAGTTCCTCCCTCAGCCTCCGGAGCGCTCGAAATTCTTGGTTGTAATTTTTAATCTGCCTGGATTGTTTTCCTTTTTTGTTGTTGTTGTTGGGATTTTAAAAGAAAGAAAAGTGCCAAAGACGGGAAGGACCTAATCCGGTGCATTCTATTTTATTATTGCTATTATTGGGATTTAATCGCATTGACAGAAGTATCCTACCTGGTGCCGGTGCAGACAGAAAGTAGAAGCTGAAGTAGTTTCAGGCTGAGACTTGGATTATGTTCCTGAGCACGTTCTGTTGGTTTTATTGGTTCGGAACCAGTCCAGTGATCCGCAGCGACCCCGGGTTTCTTCGCAGCAATAATCGGATAAATGCATCGAAGGGGAATGCTGCAGCGCACTTCTGATCGCGTGCTTTTCTGCCTCTAAATGCAACAGCACAGCCTTCAGTCTGATGCTGCTGCTCTGCCACCTCTGCTCTCCGGCTCGGCTGTGCACGCGCTGCACGGCGTCTCACAGCCGTTAATGTTTTGCAACAGAAGAACCTGTAGTAGAAAAGATTGCCGTGATTAATAGTAATAATAAGAGCCCTATAGGTATTCAAGTCGTCGTATGTTCAGGACGAAACGCTCAGGTCTTGTGCGGCGACTCTGGAGAAGCCGACTGATCCCAGAAATCGAAGGGGAAGATGGCAAAACTAGTGAGGGCTGTAGGGACGACCCGCTCCGCGACGACCCAGAGAAGATCCCCCAAACCGAGCTCAGACCGATGACCCCCAGCGGGGCGTTTTTCCTAGGGGACTTGGCGGGGAGAGCGGTGGAGAGCGGCGGCTCCTCTGCGGGGGTCGCACCGGACCAAGATGCGGCTGCTGCGACGCGCGTTCAGGAGCACCAAGGAGGAGGAGGAAGCCCCGGATCCATCCAAGACAGCGAGTGCAGGACAGTGACGTGCTGCTTATTTAAAGACCGGGACCACCACTCCGAGCTCAGGGGTCCGCACACAGCTCAGGGTACTACCAGGGATCCATTCACGCCGAGGAGCCTCTTCGGACCAGGAGGAGGAGGAGGAGGAGGAGACGGCGGCTCTCCGGAGGCGCAGGACGCGATGATGCCGCGCGCCGTGCTGGAGCAGGAGCTGAAATCAGCCACTTACTGCCTGCTGAAGAGGCTGAAGGAGAGGGCGCTGGATACTTTACTGGAGGCGGTGGAGTCCAGAGGGGGGATGCCGAGCGACTGTGTGATGGTGTCCAGGACGGAGGTGGTCCTGGGCGGACATGTGGCGAGCCCGCAGCTGCTGGTGTGCAAGGTGTACCGCTGGTCCGACCTGCAGCACCCGGCCCAGCTCAAACCGCTCTGTGAGTGCAGGAGCTTCGGGGCCCCGGACAGCCCGACTGTGTGCTGCAACCCCTATCACTACAGCCGGCTCTGTGGGCCAGGTGAGGGCCAGCTCACACTTACCTGTCTTCTACATCACCCACTCTATAACACAACTTTAAGCKCCAAAGTCTTTTCCTTTTACATATTTCTTTGGCTTATTATCTCAAAACAAGTCTGTTAGCAAAATATCTCATGAACCAGTGGAATGATTTTAATGAACCACTGGAAGTAAAAATAAAAATAAAAAAATGGAAATACTTCTACAACAGAATAATTTATGGAGTCACAGCTAACCAACCTTATCAAACATTGAAATGACTTTACTTCAGCCAGTTTTACAGGTAATGAGCTAAAACTTGACCTGATAGCTGAGAGTCATTCTCAACTCATGCTCTATAGCACTAACTGATTCCCAAAAGAAATTACTTGCAGCCTTGCCAATAGAGTCAAATGTGTCTGTTAGCAATGTATCTCATGAACTACTGGATGAAATCATTGGATGTACATTTATATTGGATTAAAATGTCAAATTAGCCCCATTCAAGACGGTCACAGTCAACTACTTTTGGAAACCCAAGACTGGCTAAAAACTGGTCAGTTTTGCAAATATTGAGTTACATTTTGATCTGGTAGCAAAGCATCAACTTTGAACACTACATATTGTCCAGTGTTGTTGGTCCAAACTTTAGGCTGTCAACTCTGTTAGCAAATTATCTCATGAATCACTGGGCAGATTTTGGTGAAACCCTCAGAAAGCAATCATTAGATGTAACTGAATTCAGATTCAACCCAATTCAGTATGACCACCGCAACATTAGCCAACACAGAAATTGCTACAACTCAGTCAGTTTTCTAGATATTGAGCCGAAATTAGTAGCTGAGAGTCAACTTCAACACATTCTTTGATTGTTGAAACATTTCACAATCTCACATAATAATTCTCGAGATTGTAATATGTCATTGTTAATAAGCTATTGTAATTGTGATTAAAGAGTTACTGTCATTTTTTGTTTAACTGGTCTTTAAGAATAAGAAGCCACGTCCAAACATTAATAACTCTGATGACATCTTAATAAGTTTTTTTGTGAGTAAATGTAAATTTCCTGCAATAGCATGACGTGTTTAMTAGTTTGATCGTTTTAAAGGCCTACAAAGTTATAAGTGAACCTTTTTATGTCCGTTCAGAGCATCACTCATGCTGGCCTTCAGCCTCAGGTCCTTTCATTAGATAAAGTGTCAGATCTGCCGTCCCTACAGCACTGTAGTTTTGTGTTCAGCGAGATTGTCAGTACAGCTGTTTTGAGTTATTGCTGACAGTATATAAGGCATGTGTGTGAACGTTTAGACTCATTTGAAGATTTGAACTTGCTGCCACGGGTCAGTTATCGTGTGTGTGTGTGTGTGTGCGTGCCGTGCGTGCGTGCGTGTGTGTGTGTGTGTGTTGCGAGCTCTGTAAGGCACAGCCTCCCTGACCTTTATTAAACAGATTAAATTTTGGCAGGGGTTGGCTCGTCATTCGGAAAACCTCAAATGCTTCGGCCACTCAACCCCACTGACCCCATGACGAGGCCTGGTGTCGTGTGTGAAGATGCAAGCGTCAGTATTTCTGTCACTTCACTAGCACGGGGAGGAGGTGGGAGGGGTAGGATTTTCCATAACATCCACGTTTCTTGGAGCCAGCTCGTGGTGACACGCACTTGAGAAAGTCCAGCAGTATTAGAAAAACGTGGGGAAACTTAATGCGGTTTTGGCCTTCCTATCCTAGCGTACGGTCTAACTCATAAAAATATATAAAGTTTGACGATAAATTAGGATGTTTGAGATAAATAAATGTGATTTATGCAATTGTTCCAGTTAGTTCTATGGATGTGAGGCTAGGCTGTGTGAGTTTGCTCCCCACTAAAAACCCACCAGGATGGGTTGCGAGCRGAGATAGGCATAAACCCCACATTGGGACTAAGGCTCGTAGTAGACATAGCTCACATGCGCTCATGCGTGGCTCGATAGAGCTGGTATTTCTTTCACTCTATTCAAGAAGAGAGGCTTTGAATCAGGATCTTAATCACTGCTGTCGACACTGTTTGTAAATGAGAATGTAGAAAAAATGGAAGTCCTGTGAACGATGCCCAGTTCATTAAACAGGATAGGATTTATTAGTAGTTTTCATACATGCCTCAAATAGTTTAAACTGCAGAGAAATGCCCGTTTATATCAAAAACGGACATTTCTTGAAGGAAAGCATTTTGTTTGCTGCACTGCACGCCAATGTTTTAAACAAAGTTTGCATGCAGTCTGTTAACAAATCAAGTATGTGTTGAGGAGGATTTTCAGCCACTGCCACACTGAATCTTAGCTCAATTAACAAACTCCAAGCCACTTTTATGTTTGCTAAGGTCTGTTAGCTCTGCTGGCCATCTTGAACCTGTTTGACTCCAAAAGTTGATCAGTTGAAGATGTACATCCAGTGATTCCATTCTGAGAGTTTATTTAAAATCTATTTAGTGTATCATGAGATATTTTACTAACAGACTGATAAGGTGCACTGCCAAAATTGTCCATCTAAGTCTTACAATCTTATACCCAGCCAAAAAGAAATTTGATCTTTCTATGAGTTTGATATACTAAGCAAGAGCCAAATGTGTTGGCTTATTAGCCTGGATTTTTTTTTTTTATTTCAAAAAGTTTTACCAAGTACAATTGTTTTACTGCACCGGCAGATTATTTCTCTTAATTTGAGAAGATTCAGACTATAATCTGGTGTTTATTAATGGCAGAGTTGTAAAGTAACTAAGTACAAATACTTTGTTACTGTACTTAAGTAGAAATTTTGGTTATCTGTACTTTACTTGAGTAATTATTTTTCAGCGTACTTTTTACTTTTACTCATTACATTTTTACACAATTATCTGTACTTTCTACTCACTACATTTTTTTAAAAAAGGTAAGAAGTAGAAAGTCGTAAATCCTATTTTATTCTGAGTTATAAAAAATACTATCCTGATAAATTGTGTCTCCTGGATAGAGTGAATTTAATTGTGGTTAGATGAGAAGTATAAATATATATCATTCTGACATCCTATTAGCTTGTACACAACCCATCACAGCTGCATGCCATTAGAAAAAATATTTTTTGGAGAAGTAACCTCCCAATACATGCCATTTTGGAAAATAACTGCTCACTTTTACTCAGTACTTTTACTTTTAATACTTAAGTAGATTTTGTGTCAGAAATTTACTTTTGATACTTAAGTACAAAAAATATCAGATACTTTAAGACTTTTACTCAAGTAATATTTTTAGAGAAGACTTTAACTTTTACCAAAGTATTTTTATGATAAAATACTTGTACTTTTACTCAAATATCACTTTGAGGTACTTTAAACAACACTGATTAATGGCTAATTTTTGCAGTATTTTTCAACAGTAAAGTTTTAAACAAAGATCTTAGCACTCTGAGGATATGTTAGGGTTGACTCTCTGCTACTACTACACCAGATTTTTGCTGAATATCTGTAAAAATGACCCCTTTACAGCCGTTTACTCTTTTGTTGTTTTTTTTTTTTGTTTTTTTTAAGGCTGATTAGCTGTGGTGGCCATCTTGATTCTTGATCCAATGATTACATTCAGCGAGTTTCATTTAAATCCTTTCAGCTGTTTATGAAATATTTTACTAACAGATACCCACCTTCAGCTACATTCATCTCCCACCCTTAGTGCCAGCGGACGGTAATGATGTGAAAGTAAAGCGCCGTTTCTGTTTTTATGTCACCTCTAAGTTTTAACGATTCAGCGTAGCATCAGGCAGAGAGCTTAACTTGAAGTGGACAAAAACTTTTTTTCCCCTTCTCTTTCTTTTTTTTTTTTTGCCCGGCATTCTACTTTCCAAACAAGATCAGTTTCGAGTTGCATTTTAAAAGCTCTTTTGTCCTGAGGAGGTCCCCTCATGCTATTTAGGTGAAGGAGTGGTGATAATATACAGTTTGCATACTGCTGGCGCCAGACTGACTCACTGTGTATCTGAGTGACCGAGTTCAGATCCTGGCAATTACTGCCGCCACTCTTAAAGGACCCGCTGYTGTTACAATGCTCTCCTTCCCATTTTCCCTGTTGGCGAGGTCACAGCGTGCTCGCAAAAGTTTTCTTTCCTTTGTGCTCTCCTCCCCCTTTTCTTGTGCACTCTTCAGCACAGTTTTATTAGATACAGTCAAACTCTGACTGGACCGCTGATGATGCAGAGCAGAAATTTACTCGTATTTATTAAACTGCTAACTAAAAGTTCTGGCCAGACTGTGGTCACAGTTAACTGCTTCGATTAAAAAAATGTGTTTAAACTGCAGCAGTAAATGTTTTCTGTTGATTTCATTAGCTTTTACACTAGCTTGTGAACTAATTTATTAGACGTTGCAGCAGAGACGCAAAACTTAGCTTAAAGATGTTGTTTGATACTCCAACGTCGATCTGTTGTTTTGTGTTTTCAAGCGCCTGTTGTGGCTTTAATTAATTTGAGTGTGAGTGTCCTTTTTTCTGTTTGCTTTCACGAAAGACTTTGATCATAACTTCAAACAGAATATGATTTAGTAGCTAATATGCACGTCTGTAATTCTGTGAAAGTACACACTTTTGAATTATCTGGACTTACGTCTGTAAAATTTTGTGTCCGAGACACCCTAAACAGTTCAGATGTTTTGAGTGGAAAACTTCTGAACAATTAATGTCTTACCTGTTTGTAGATAGCTCTCAGTTCAGAAAATGAGAGTTTATTCTGTCTGGACAAGGAGATAATTCCGACATCTTAAACAACTTCTGTCTCAAGTGGTTCACACTCTTTAAACATTTCCATAATTATCTGTTTCATGTCATCTACTTATTTTATTTTTTTAAATATGAGGTTCATTACTAGCACACATAGCAGGAGCATTAGCTAGCTTTTGCACTTCTGGTGCAGATAAACCAATTAATAGGTTGACCTATTTTATTCTGTTAATAATAGTGACATTAAAAAAATCAATCAGCCATGCCTGTACATACTCAATTAATAATCAAGCAGGAAAATAAACATGCAGTAGCAGCTAGAAAAATCTTACTGTATAATCAACATTTTTTCTCTGTCTTCTGTATATTGTTTTTAAATGTACAAGTCCATGTAAGGGTATTGTGTTTATTTAAGTAAATATTTTGCAGTATTTTGTTCAACGATAGACTCTATTGACTGACTGAAAGTTTTTATTAAAATTGGTGTAATTTGGATATTGGTTGCTCTGATTTCCAAAAATTAGTATCAGCATCAATCACAGAAAAAGTCATGTTGGTCGACCTCTAATCTGAACCATCACTTTTAAAACACTAGCAAAACAAAAGTGTCTGATAAGGTAGTATCTTGGTAGGCTATAACTGTTGGAGAATATTTAGCCTCTCAATTTTGAGAGAAAAAAGCTAATTTTCCGACACTGAATTCGTTTACAACTGAGCAATCAGCGAGCCGAGTTTTGAGCATCCAGTTTTTGAAAACCACAACTTATTGTCTACACATGAAACCAATCATAGCTTCAAGTATTAACCCTTCATTTAACCAAGTTAATATTAATATAACATATAAAATCAATACAATAAATCAATGGTAGATTTTCTGATGCTTACCTTCATATACAGGAACATGTGCTAGTCGCCGTCTCAGAAGAATGGATGTCGAAATTGCACGTTCCCTATTAATGTTTAACTATTTTTTAGCAGATGTTTCAAAAAATTCACCACAAAATTGCTTTAAGCATACAGACTTGGAAACCGTAACAAGTTTGTCAGAGGGAAAAGCCGAGCAGCAGCTACGAGGGGTGCCACTACTTTCAATTTCGATCGCTGATTGGTCTGTTGCTGACAAACCTATTGGCTTTATTGACAGGTGGCATCATGTCTTTTATAAAGATGGTTGTATTTCTTTAACAACCTCAGCCAGCTTCTTCCAAATGGAGCAATGGAGGTGAAACACGACTGCAATTCACCCACTTTTCCAGAACAAAAATAATTTTTGCTATGCAACTATTAGGGGTGCAACATTACATGTACCCGTATCGAACCGTATCGAACAGTGCTGTATCGAACAACACAGATTTTAAAAATTTACTTTATCAACTTGTCTTCTGAAGATGCTCTGTGTTGAAGGATCAGTGGATCTGTGTTCGACTACTCCACCTAGGCTGCATTTTTGAGTGCAGGTCCACTGAGAAACTTGCTGTTTCAGCAATATTTCATTTAAAAACTGCACTTTTGAGGTTAAACAAATGTTCATAATTAATATAAATAAATTACAAGTTAAAGGGGGCATGGAAATTTCTCTTTTTTGTATCGAAAAAAGTATGGAACCGTGAGACTAATGTATCGAACTGAACCAAACCGTGAATTTCCTGTATCGTTGCACCCCTAGCAACTATACATCAATAAAAGCAGATTTCTTTGATTCTGCTTCAGGGTGAGATTTTCTCCATCCTAAAATGGCTTATTTAAACTTTTTTTACACAGTAGCTTCTTTGCAAAAAAATAAATTGTAGGCCGTGTTTATAGTAGGTCTTCAGATTTAACTTTTCTCCTCCCATTTGTTTGATCATTTACATTATTATTTTGTTTTACAGAGTCACCTCCACCTCCATATTCAAGGCTTTCCCCAAATGAAGAACACAAGCCACTGGGTAAGAGACTAAAATACAAACTATTTCTGCAGCCCCTAAAATCTGTTGTGGTCCTCAATTAGGGCTTGAGCTTAGTTGAATTAATATGTATTCCTCATAGGTGGGATCAATTTCTGTTAAATAAAAATCATCATTCGCATATAGTTAGGGCTGCTACGATTAATCGATTAATCGACAACTAATCGATTATTAAAATAATCAATGACTAATTTAATAATCGATTAATTATTATTTTTTTTTTTTTTGTTCTTTACTTTGTTTTTCTCTCCAAACTGCTTTGACACCTTCCACTGCCACATCTGCCTGTCTGTCCTTGACACACATGCACAGTAGTGGTAACTGGGGTAGGCTGTGGACGTCACAAGTACGGCTGCACCGATTAGTTGAAATAATCGATGATGTCGATTATATAAATTTGTCGACACAGATTTTTTATTATTGATTCACTGTATTACATAACCACCACGTGAATGTTCGTGCAATTCCATTTCGGTACCTAAATGCATCATTGCGACCGTATTGGCATAAGAGTGGTGAGTTTTCCATGCTTGTCCTGAATGCAGCATCGCGCAAGAGCGTAATGACGTCAGCAGCCGCTGCTTCAGTTCAGTCTGAAGCTTGAAAACAAGCCTCGCAACTCCTGGAGTAAAATTTACCGAACAGACCGCCTCTGAATTATCTGGTGGATTAATTATCTTGTGAACATGACGTTCGCTTGCTCAAAGTAAATAAAGTACCACCACTTTCTTTATTTCATCCACCATTAAACAGAGACCGGTGTTAGGTCGAGCCACGTTCCCCCATCTGACGGTTTCCCCAGCGTCTCAAACAACAGAGGAGCTTCCCGACACACGTCAGACCTAAAGAGCACAAGCAGCCAACAAGTGTTGGAYGTGTTYTGGATGTTCAAAACGTAGCTTAAATACCTTTTATTAATTTTAACTGCATCCTCTTTTGTTTATTTGATTTAAACTTATTTGCCTTCCATGGACCTCCATCACACATTTTTCTAGTGGGGAAATGACATCAATAGAAACACGTGGAGCTGGATTTTTATTTGTACAATAAGACAAAACAGTCTTGTTGTTTTCAACAGTTTTCACATTAAAGAAATAAGTTACACAACTGATGTTACAATACAAAGAGTTAGATGTTGTCTTGATATTTGTTAATTTTTATATATTGAGAAATATGTTAAATAAAAAAAATAATAAATAAATGTTTATTATAGTTTTTCCAGAGTGACTTGAATTTTGCATGATTTAGTTCATTTGTTAGATTGTTAACATCTTGCACTATATTTATTTTAGTTGAATTTTATATGCTTTGGTTGAAATTTTATATTGATGTTAAATCTTTTAAGCTTTTTTGTTAAAGAATTGACTCCAGAGTGCATATTTTGTGTTCATGAAAAAACTATTAAAGAAAATATTACAATATTAAAGAACTGTTCTTGTTAATTTGATGAAAACATTTTAAATTTCCAGTGCACTCACATCAGAATAACTTTGTTGGATTAGATAGATTTGTTGTTAGAATAATCGATTAATCGAAAAAATAATCATTAGATTAATCGATTAGAAAATAATCGTTTGGTACAGCACTACATATAGTAATGCTGCAGGTTATACTGAGCATAATCAGGCACTGTGATTGGTGAATTTTTCTGGCAGCTTTCGACGTGAAAGGTGAGTCAACATGTCTGTTACCAAAAAGTTTTCATCGGAGAAATATTTGATGAACAATAAAAAAATGACGCAAACATAACAATAATCTGTAGTTTTTGTCTTGCTGTTAGGAGGAAGACAAAGTAAAAGGACTTTGGTGGTCATAAACCTTTCCACCCTGCAGTCCAGACTAAAACCAGAACATTCAAATTGACGTGAATGAGTAAGAAAAGATATTGAAACACCCTCCTAAGAATCTAAGAGTTGTTTTTGAGGGGAGTGTTGAGACTAAACTGGAACTGTTTAGACCCATGAAGCTGGTCTGGTGTAAAAAGAACAACGCCTACCTAACAAGAAAATCACCATCAGCTACAGTCAAACGCAGAGGTGGGTCCATCCCATTGTGGGGGCAGTTTAAGTACATGCAGTGCATAAACTGAAGCTTGGTAATCACTATACTTTTGAGGTAGAAAATGGTCCCAAAAGTGTGTTTATATCAACCAAAGCTGGATTTTATACTGTTGAAACATTAAGAGGCCATCTCAGTCTTTCACTTGAAGCTTGGATTTTAAGAAATTGATGTCAGAAACCAGGTATTAGCAGGGTGGGAGCTTCTCAACAGAAGTAGTCTGGAGCTTGTGAGGCTATGAAACTATATTTAATATGTCACTAGGATATAGGAGTAGGCATTTTAAACAAAAACCCTTTTTGTCCAGTATTTTTTTTCTGAATATTCCTAACCCTTTCTATGAGTCACTGTTTCAAACCTAAGACCAGCATTCAGTAATGTATACTTCTTACAAGACAAACTTTTTGGTCCTTTATGCATGCAGGACAAATTAACACAAGTGTCAACACAACAACCGTTTAAGAGCAGACAAAGCAGTATTAACGACGGCTAATCTCAGCTGCCGATTAAACATAAAATTATGCACACTCTTGAGAGTTGCAGTGAATTAAAATTTCCTCACCCCATGTCTTGCAGCTAAAATCCTGTCTAATTTGAGGCTATTATTATTGAGGCTTTGGGTACAGAGACGTTTGCAGCTGCTTATTCTGCTAGCTAGGGATCTTTATATCCCTTTATTTCGACTGACCCGATGGATCATTGTGGAAGGGGATGCATGTATTCTGGCAATAAAGCTGCCAGCTCACCCATGACCATTGTTTCCACGTTATAATCCTTTCAAAATACGGTAAATCACATTGGCTGAAGGATGCTGGGATGTCCTTTTGGGAGGGGGTGGGTAGTAGGTGTGTGTTTAAAAAAAGCACACAGACTAGTGAAGCACCATTTGGAAATAACTTTGCATGTCTCTACTAAATGCTGGTCAAGTTGCATCAATCTGTCGTATTCTTACATTTTAGCTAAACTTGAAATATTCTGAATTATCTGACTATCCCTACTATGATAGACAGTAGGTTATGTGTTCTAAAACATAATTAGAATCTTTGGAACTAAGCTGAATTGGTGCCTAAAAGCCATAATAAAAAAAGACATAAGCTACAATAAACAGTGCTTGACTATTTTTATGAAGGCCTTAATTTATATGCTATAATCTGTTGCAGATTAGAGAGTTTGAATGATTTTGGTTGCAACAATATGTAGCAGAAAACTACAAGGGCAAAAACAAAAGAGCATGACTGAATGTTTTAGCTTTGAACCTGAGTACAGTTGGAGTTTCTGTCAACACCTAAGTCTGTCGATGAGGTTCCAAGGTTATTATCAGTGTGATGAAGCCTTTTGGTGGGGCTTATTGTTTTAACTGAACAACAGCAAAAAGAAAGTCAACTGTAAAGAAATAAATGGTGCATAGGTGTTACCATTGAAGGTTATTGTGATCATCCGTAAAAATGCTTTAAAAAATCTCTTTTAGGGCAACAAGGAGCTTATTTTCTGTTCTGTTTCCAACAGATCTATCGGACTCCACTTTGTCGTACACTGAAAGCGAGGCGGCTGGCTCACCGAACATCACACCGGGAGAGTTCTCAGGTGGGTGTGTTTTTACAACTGCTGCTGGCCTCTAAATGAGGTTTCCCAAAATGTTTTTGAACTGACGGTAGTGATTAATGATTACTGGAAGGCTATCAACCCCGAGGAGCCGCCCTGTAAACATCAGTCATTTGTCAAACAAGAACATCAAGAAGAACATCAATGAAAATTTGAAAGAATCACATGATATTAGAGGATCACGGCTGGTTTATTGAAATAAACACGTTCATGTACCAAGTTTCAGATGCATCAGCTTGTTTTATGTCCTTATCCCTAAAATAAATCTGCATGTAGAATCCTGCTTTTGTTGCTTTAAAATCGTTAAATTAAGCAAATCAGGAGAAGTGGATGAGTGCACTTGAGCAACGGGCCATTTTCTCACAGATGCGGTGTAGTTTTGTTCCTTTGAGTCAATTAGGAGCACTTTAAGGTTTAAAGATAAATGTTTTCATTGTGAGCGGCGCAGAGGTTTGAAGGGGCGTGTGCAGCGGCTCGGGCCGCTGGCCTCCCTCTTTCTGTTTTCCTTTCAGAAATAGTTGAGTGGGATCAAACTGTAATAAGAACCAAGATCGCTCAGAAACAGGCGCACACACGGATCGTTTTCCACATCTGCGTGTGCACAACTCTTAACTAGCCTGACTCCGAGTGGGCTGCAGGGAGGGGTCAGAAATATCACTGCTGTTGTGGCCTCACCAAAAGAGGTGAGTGGAAACACTCTCTTCCACTGAATTTGAAGTGAAACGCTCCTTTCTCGTGGTGTATGGTTGGCATGTTTCCCCTCCAAACCCCCCCCCCCCCCCCAACACACACACACACACTTCACAGGGTCACTGCCAGCATGCTCAGTGTCATGTGGAGAGGCATTCAGAGCCCTTATGCAGGAGCATGCAGGGACAAGCATTTCCTGTTGGAGGGTCTGCCACGGCTCATGGGCCTGGGCACTGAAAAGTGGACACGGCTACCTTGCTGAGAAGTATTCAGTCAGCAGAAGCCCCCCCCCCCCCTCGTCCTCTGCAGCTCACACAGTCTGTCACCACCTTAGCATGGCCCGGCGACACTCCCTGAGTCAACAAATGAGGGGCTTGTCAGAGCGCGCACCGYAATTCCTCAGAGGTTCTGGTGAGGGAGGATCTAGGCTCTAGGCTTTGGTTTCTTCCAACTGTATTGCTATTTGTACAAGCCAGGCCGTGACAAGCTCAGCAACATGGCCTTGAGGAAGAAAAAAAAATGACCAGTGCTCCACGGGGTGAATTTCTGTGATCTCATTTCTGTCGCCACTATGTCTTGGATGTTTGACTTGGACTGTGCAGACGCTCTTTAAGATGTATGGCAAAACAAAACATCGTCATTTATCTGTAATGTACTAGTTCAGAGCACATTTTATTACAACACTAAGGGCCTTAAAATAAACACAGAGCTATAGATGAAATATTTGGAAGCTAAATGCCTGTGAGCAATTAATCCAGAATCTTCAAGCTGTTGGTCTTAAAACACTTAGATCTGTAAGATTGTCAGTGTTCTGAACGTGATGCTGCCCTTTAGATAGTAGAAGGCTTCCTCTATCCATCCATTTCCTGCTGTGTGTAACCAGAGTTGTGTAGGATCCAAACTCCACCTATATTTAGGAATAAGTAAACCTCCTGAAAGCAAGTCTGGGGGGCATTAGCCAGGTGGGGTATATTCAAATAATTAACTACAGTTTACAGCCTGAGGCTACAGAAATACCCAGTGTGCATTCTTCTGTATCACACAATGGCAGAGAAACACACCAGAACTGGTTGGTGAGCTGGATAAGCATGCTCTGCCACTTTTCAGCACGTCTTCAGTGGAATTTGACTAAAAAAGTATCCTCATTTACTGCCTTGTTAATGTGTGATTTGGTATGGAAATCTGTCATGAAGTGTATATTTATCTGCATGCAGTCGTTCAACAAGCTAAAACGTTCTTATTCATGCGTTGTTGAAATGCTTCCTCATGTGAACGCTATTAATGTCTTGTATAATATTCATATCGTTCCTGTGGAAGGGGTGGGGGTGTTACGGATACTTGGACCATTCCCAATGTCTTATTTAAACAGAGCTGCATTACAGCGTTAGCACCACCAGGCTGTCTGTTAAAAGCGGACCCTGCGTTCACCTCTGTACCCTGATATAATATGCTCCAGTGTGTGAGGGAATGCGGTCTGTGCCGGTGCTGCCCTCCTGCACACCCCCTTTCCTCACAGCTGGGGCCTCGTGGTGTCGGCATGAGAATGAAGCCCTTTGAAACAGGGCTCATTGCTTCCTGAATGACTGTCTGAGGGGGTGTTTATTCACATCAACTTCATGTCTGTCACATTGTCTCCGACATCAGGGGCTCTTTATGTTTGTCACTACTGCTGACCAGCTGTTGCGATAAAAAATTAAGAGGCAAAGCAAGATGTGTTTGTGTTCCTATGTAAAGCTTTGAGCAGTATGTCGTTGTAGAAGTGACACTTTGTGTGAGAACATCAGGATTACCTGTATTTATCTGGCACCACTTCAAAATGAGGCTACTTGTATCAAGATTTAAAAATATTTTTTATAAAACATGTTGGCTCACTGTTAGACAAGTTAGTATTGTCCTTTTTGTCTAATGTAACTTGCTTATTTCTGTTTTCATGGGTTTATAGCTGAATTAATAACTAAATGATTACCCATTAATTACTAATTTATAAGGTGTAGTTTATGTGCAATAAAGCAGAACATCCCTCTGTTTTACACTTACTTTAGCCCATAAGTTCAGTTTTACACTGGTTGTCTCTTTGGTCAACTCTGTGGAATTTGTCAGCATAATAAAGAGCAAAACACACAGATGGAGTGCTATTTCGATATTTGTCACTGATAAAATGCTTTTTAATGTGTACTTGCTCCCTGCTTGGATGTGCGGGATCCTATAGCAACTTTTATTTTATTCTGTAGTTTGAATGTATAAATGAGGAAAGATTAAAGGCTGAGGTTGAGAAATGTCCAGACATATCATTCAGAATCTCATGGTTAAAACGGCAAAGAGAATAACCTGGTGATTCAGATTTGTCGGGATCATGTGACCACAGAACCTGCAGAATGATGTGCCTTGGTGTCCTTTTTTTCCATCTCCCTATTCTTGGGAACGATGGCAAGTTGTAGAGGAGAAGCGGAAAGATTTCAAGTTTCTAAGCATGAATAATGCAGAGGAATGAATTGCTTACCTAAGTGAAAAGGGCATCAGCAGGTAGTTCGAGTCTTCACACAGGAATCGTACAGCCTTTTTCTGTCTGTCTGTCTGGCTGGTGGTGGTGGGTCCACTCAGGTATTGACTAACTCCTCCAGGCACAACAAGCCAGTCGGTGTTGAAACAGGCAAGCCTCGGATAAGTGAAGAAAAAATAAATGTAGAGGTCTGTGCACGGCATCTTTAATGCGGTTGTTTAAACGTCTTCAGAACTATTTCTCGTCCTCTCTGTCGTCGCATGAATCGAAATGCATACATTTACACGCTGGCGCTAAATAAATTAAGTTGTGCAGTCAATACTAATCAGACTTGGCTGTCTGTGTCAGGAAGAGGTAATCACTACGCATCAAACCATTCCTTCCGTCTGTGTCAGAGACTGGAAATGCGTGGAATAATTAACGAGTCTAATCAAGGCATGTGACGCTTTTCTTGATTAAAGCAGATTAGACGTGGTCCATAAATGCTGATTTGACTTTGACAGCTTGCTGTCTAGCAGAAAAGCATGACCAGTATCCACACTTCATCTGTTTGATTTGTAGATTTGTAATAGATTGCACATTTAAGTGTCTTATCACCGTAATCATTTCCATATTTGACCATTTTCTTATTTTACTGGATGACCTCACTTGTTTTCAGATTTGTTTGTCTTTCACGAGTTTTATGGTGTTCTTGAGTGATATTATCTTGGTGCATTTATTTGAATAGTATGAATATGTTATGTGAATGCCTAATATAATTCAGTTGTCCTTACATGTAGCAGGACTTAAACAGTGCGACTCTCAGACTGAGGTATGGTTTTAGCCAAGACCCACTCCCTCCACGAGTCTTGAACCCCCTTCCTTCATCCTACAGACCCCTGAGTGATATAAAACGAACTCATCTCCCATGAAACCTGGCACAGGGCCTCAGGTTTCTACCGCAGCCCTGAGCCTTCCCAGCGCCTGGCCGCCCACACTCCCTCAGGAGCCCGAATGCTCCAGGATACGGGATGTGGAAATAATGTGACTCGAGTGCTTCCACTCTGCCTCCCGAAATCAGGTTTTGCGGATTGTTTATTTGAGGGGAAGGAGGCCTCAAACAAACATCCTGTTTTAAAAGGCTGCCTGGGTTTTGTAGCAGTGGAAGGCAGTGAATTGCCCCTTTGACAGCAGGGGGGGTGGAGAGCGTGGAATGTTAAAGAGAAGACCAGCGTCTCAGGGGACTCGAGGGGGCTCTCCTCACCCGTTTGTCATGTCCAGTTTGCTGAGACCATTTTAAACCGGGGGGTCAGAGGGTTGTAACTGTACATCCTAAAAGGTCTTGTGCTGTATTGGTGTAGGGCTTGTACCCACAATTCTCATCTCAAGCATCCGTTCCTGTCCTAGGAGGCTGGCTTCCGTTTCCCCTTACATAACGCATACACATTGAAAAAAAGAGCCATTGATAAGAGTGATAAGGCCATTTTTTATTTTCCCTTTCTCAGCATTGTTAGACTGCGTCAGAAATCTGCTGCTTTGGCTTGAGTTGGAGGACTCGGGAACCTCAGTTGACTTCTTGTGACCCAATAGTTTATGAAGTTTTTACTTTTTTCTGCATGAAGTGATGCATTGTCACCAGATTATTATATTACATTTTTTCCCTTTCCAACACTTTTTAGCTGCAAATGACTTTATCCATCTAAATGGTTTATAGTAAAGATTTATTTATTTCTTTATTCATAGCCCGTTTATGTTGTTTGCTATCACAGGCATAACAAGGGGAGAGTCCAGTTGGCCTGCATTGATTTTTAATTTTTATTTTTTCAACACATTTGTTTTGAAAGTATATTTGCAGCCAGAACTGCCAACGCAGGTCCTGACTGTGGTGAAGTAATGTGACCCCTACGTGCAGAGTGAAAGCCACTACTCATCTAAAGCAGTCTTCAGAGAAGCCTAAGACCCCCCCCCCCCCACACACATCCTTGTATTTGGATCAAACTGAAGACTTTGTATTGACTTCCAATCCTTTTTTGTAACCGTATTTATGTCTCACCCAGACATTTTCCCTAAAATTAACAATTACTGGTCGATAGTTGTAAACTCCCACCGTAGTTTGCATTTGGACCCGTGGGGACTGGGCATTGGTCCCCACGAGGCTGTTTTTTAAGAAAAAAATTCTCCCCACGATGTAGGAAAAACAAGGGGACACACGCACACACACACACACACACACACACACACACACACACACACACACACACACACACACACACACACACATATCTATACATTTGGGGACATTCCATTGACTTCCATTACATCCCTACAGCCTAACCCTGACCACAAACCCTAAGGCTAACCTCACAGGTACCTACCTGACCCTAAAACTAACCTAAACTCAGTTCACACCTTGGTCCTAAACCCAACCCCCAACCCACCAATGACGTTTAAACCAAACGGGGACTCGACTTTTGTCCCCAAATGCACCAGTTGTCCCCAAATGTAGGCGTTTTGTCTTAAAGTTGCCCCCAAATGTCACCAAAAACAAACCCACACACATCAACAGAAAGAAAGTATTTATCTGTTTATTTCTATGTGGCAAACTTCTGCAGTGCCAGTGACGTTGGGTATTTAACCAACATTTCAAGGGCTCACAGATAAGGATAACCCTTCATACGTGACTTGGGGCCTTACTTCACTGTTATTTGATTAACAGGGGACTGTTCTCAATTTGGGGAAAAAAAAGAATCCACAAAAAATAGTTGACTGTGTTTCATTTTGGAGTTTCACCACAGAAAGAGAATGTGGAGTTGGTAGAAATAACAGGAGGTGTGCTAAAAAAGGTGTGTCCTATATTCTGCCTCAGTAAATAAAGAGAGGTGGCTAATCTTGACTTGTGCTGAGGGAAGGCTGCTCCTGCCATCTTCACCCCCTCCACCCCCCTCACGTTGCAGCGCACCACCCGCCTCCACCAATAGGCCCATTCATTCAGCTCAGGGCACAAGGTTACAGCAACAAATAAAGAGCGTGCAATGCCATTAAATATGTAAGGAATGTCCAACTGTTAGTTTAGCATTTTCGTGTGCCTCCTCTCAAAGCCGAGAGAGGGAACAATACTCCATTTGAGCCGGCCTCTGTAAATGTGTTTGCCTTGTGTCGCCTGGCACGGACACGTGAAGGTGGTGCCAGTTGTGGATGCAGTTTTTTTTKTTTTGTTTTGTTTTCTGACCATTTCACCCTCAATTATAAATTCAGACGCTGGCCTTGGCGAGCTGTGATTTTAAGTCCGTGGTCCAATTGATGGCAAAAATAGACTTTAAGGTTGGTGGGTTGTTTTATTTTTTATTTTTTCATCCTTTCTCCCCAGAGGACCATTGACAGTTGTGCTTAAGCCTATGGCTGTCTGTATTTTTAAAACTCAGAATGGCCAGTGCATTCTTTGAGCGTGCAGAATGCTGTGTGTGGATTAACTCCAGAATCCTGTGTCATTTGACGTCTCTACCCAAACGCTTTACAGCTGGAGGAAAAACATAGAGTTATAGTTTATGAACAATTAATATCTTACCTGTTTTAGGTCCATTTTTGTTAACCTCAAATTGTGTTTATATCTGACTGATTAAACAACCTAATCAAAATGCACCGCTGCTCATTTAAAAACATATCCAATTAAAAAAAAATCTTGCACTTACTCTTATAAACCATTACATCGCTTTCACTTTTCCATTATTTGGAACCACTAACAAGTAGTTTTAGCAGTAGCAGCTAGGTGTATCCTTTCTGTGCTGCTTGGGGCACTTTTGGCAAGAATACTGAGTTATTTCTGCATGATCTTTTCTGTGATGCAAWACTGACATCTGTGTAAACGTTTATAAAATAGCGTTCACTAAAGGTGGGAAGTCTAGGCATTTGACAATTCAAATTGATAATGTTTCAGAGGGCTGCGAAGTAAATTTGAACTAATTATGCATCTATAATCAAACTATTAGAACAAAATCGTGAGCATAGAATCTATCATATAAATAAGTAACTTTGCTCTATACTATGTATAAAACAGTTTTCATTAAAACAAGATTAGGGAAACTAAATTAATAAAAGAGGACAAAATGTTCTGTTTTCTTTAGTGTTTTCACACACAGTGCCCTGAGGGTGCCCTGAGGCGTCAGAAAACCAAACAGAACACCCCTTTATCTAAACGGCAGCTTTGTAGAGTGTGGGAATGGACATGTTTGTAAATGATCATTATAGGATGATCATGTTCTATCGTAGCTGACTTGGAATCATGCAATGCATCAAAAAAGAGTTTACAACCCCAGCCCTAGTGTTCACATGGTTTACTAATAAAACATTTTTAAAAATAAAGTAATTTTAGGATCGCAGCGATCTGCTACAGTTTTGGCCCAACCCATGACTTTTTCATCATGATCTCCTGATCCCACATTTTACTTCTTGTCCCATCATGAGGCCAGATATATGGAGCTAAATTGGGGTCATAAGGTTTGTTCAAAATAAAAATAAAAATTTTGAAACTGAAAAATGGAGGTTTGATACTGAAAAATATTTTTGAAACTGAAAAACAATTTTGAAACTGAAAAATGGAGGTTTGATACTGAAAAATATTTTTGAAACTGAAAAACAATTTTGAAACTGAAAAATGGAGGTTTGATACTGAAAAATATTTTTGAAACTGAAAAACAATTTTGAAACTGAAAAATGGAG
>NW_013952506.1:1280349-1282400 GCF_001266775.1 Austrofundulus limnaeus | reverse complement strand
CAAATATTCTTTTCAGCTTCAAAAAAAAATTTTTTTTTCAGTTTCAAATTATTTTTTCAGTTTCAAACTTTTTATTTTCAGTTTCAGAGTTATGACCCCGATTTAAGGTGGGGGGCGGGGCCTCGGATGACAGGCGGTGCAGAATCATGATTGACAGCTCAAGGGCTGGACAAGGTGTTGCATTCAAGAACCACCAGCTACGAGTGGAATGTTGTCAGTTCAATAAATGTCTCTTATTAGAGGTTATCAGTTCTAAAATGTCTGCAGACTGTCCTTCCTTTACCTCCTAGTAGGTTGGAAGGCACTTATCATCTGTATGCCTGATAATATGCATTCAGGCTTAAGTGGGTTTAGCTTCTCCCCCTGGACGTGGAGCCCAGGCGGTCTGCCCGACTCGCTTTGACCGGGGGAGGCACTCTATCTGCGGCATGGAGATCTAAGCTGTAGCCGGGGTTCGCTCCAGGCTTTGCTTCTAACAGACAGACAGCAGAGTTTTCCGGGTCTGCTCAGATGTGTGTCAAACTTTATTCAGCTGTTCTCTGCTGCGATTAACATTTCCTGAAACTATTGTGTTTTATTTATTTTTTGACGCGGGGGAGGGGAATATTTTATTTAATCTTAGACAACCAATATCCAAAATCCTTCTGTTGTCCAGGAGGAGTGAGAGTGACATCCAGGAATCGCTGGAGCTCCGCAAGGCCAGCTATCAACCTGTCCCCGCCTACAGGGCTTCATCTGCGGCCAAGTTTGGCCAAAATGCCCCTTGTTGCTTCTTGGGCTTGTATCTGAAAAATTACCGAACATATTTCTATGAAACGTTCAGGGAATGTTTATTACACTTCCACAAAATGTTCAATACACCACAGAGAACAGAAGATTAAAGTTAAAATCATTTCAGACTGTGTGCACCGCTCTGATCTGATCCTAGAACCGCTGGAGAAGAACTCCGAGCTGCTGCTCTGAAGCGGTTCGGAGCCGCGCATGCGCTCGAGCTCTGAAATGTTTTAAAATTTAATCTTCTGTTCTCTGTGGTGTATTGAACATTTCCTGGAAGTGTAATAAACATTCCCTGAATGTTTCATAGAAATACGTTCGATAATTTTTGAGATTTAAGCCCACGAAAAAACAGGGGCATTTTGGCCTGAGTCGGGCCACAGATCAAGCCCTGTAGGCGGGGACAACTTCAGAGCAGCCACTTGGAGTTCTTCTCCAGCGGTGATCGATACGAACCGCGCAGGCGCTCGTGCTCTGAAATGATTTAAAATTGAATCTTCTGTTCTCTGTGATGTATTGAACATTTCGTGGAAGTGTAATAAACATTCCTTGAACGTTTCATAGAAATCCGTTTGGTAAGTTTTGAGATATAAGCCCAAGAAGCAACAGGGGACATTTTGGCCAAACTTGGCCACAGATCAAGCCCTGTAGGCGGGGACAGGTTGATAGCTGGCCTTGCGGAGCTCCAGCGATTCCTGGATGTCACTCTCACTCCTCCTGGACAACAGAAGTGGAGATGGGTTGGAGGAGTAGCCTAATCCCCGTTGCAGGGCTCCTTTGTCTTTAACATATGACAATAAATAAAATAAAACAACCTCGGAGTTCGACGAACCTTCAGGAAGCTACAGCTGACAGAAATTTGAACCAAATCGCACGGCTTGTTTAATAGCTGGATTTTGGTTGTCTAAGATTAAATATATTCCCCTCTCCTGCGTCAAACAGAAATAAAAACACACAATAGTTTCAGGAAATGTCAAAGCGAGTCGGGCAGACTGCCTGGGCTCCACGTCCAGGGGGAGAAGCTAAACCCACTTTAGCCTGAATGCATATTATCAGGCATACAGATGATAAGTGCCTTCCAACCTACTAGGAGGTAAAGGAGGGACAGTCTGCAGACATTTTAGAACTGATAACCTCTAGTAAGAGACATTTATTGGACTGAAAACATTCCACTCATAGCTGGTGGTCCCTGAATGCAACACCTTGTCCAGCCCTTGAGCTGTCAGTCACGATTCTGCACCGTCGGTCATCCGAGGCCCCGCCCCCCACCTTAAATC
>NW_013952506.1:1273071-1279977 GCF_001266775.1 Austrofundulus limnaeus | reverse complement strand
TAAAAAAATTTTTTTACTAGTGGTAGCTATTACAAGTTGTAAACATGCTCATGGTAAAACCTCCTATTAACTACGTTCCTCTGGGGAAAGTATATCTACTTTTGCCATGTGTGCTTTGCTTATCTTTTATTTGTGGACATTTTCTAAAGTCTTGGCGGTGTGGCTCTGTACGTGCAGTCAGGCTGTCGCGTTTCAGGGTACGGTTTAGATTAGAGGTCTGGCTATAGCTCCCCCCTTCCTCTGTTTGTGACTGCCAGCACATAATTAAMTTAATGAAATCCTGCCATTCCCCTTTGCCTCAGTATTTATTTTTTCGACAGATGTTGACAGTGAAGGACTTTAGAAATGATTAGAAATGTTCGCTCCTGCATTTTTAATGAACGCCTCCCTTGTTGTGAACGGGCTGACGTGTCAGTGATGGTGGGGACAGTTGTCTTTGTTTGGGGAGGTGGTGTCTGGATGCTCGCGGTGAAGCAGTGTGGGTTACAGTCGGAGCAAGTGTTGTGATTGAAACAGAAACTCCGGTGCCACATTATCCTGACAGAACACATACTTCTCACAGACTCTGATCCACTGGGTCGATCAATAGGAAACCATTGTTTGAAGGGTAGCTCTGTCCGTCAATGCTGCCCCTCCGCCTCTTACAACCCAAGAGGAAACAAAACACCTAAACCTTTCACCTTAAATTAGTCAGATTAATATAACTTATGATATGAAGTTCTTGTTGTTTTTCAGTTTCCRTCTTGACATGTAAAAACTATGAGATTTAAATCTATGTGTTGTGGTGAAAGATAGGGCGCAAAGCAGCGTCCTTGCCGCCCCCCCACAATCCCTACCCGAGAGTAGGAAGTTCGGAGGCACAGAAAGGGAAGGGTTCAGGAATGTGCAGGGTCTCCTCTGCTCAAACGCTCCAGCCCACTTGGCTCGAACCTCCCTCAGCACGCTAGCAAACAAACACGTTCACACTCACGCACAAAACACACACACACAAAGATAGGTTGTACGAGGAGGTGAAAGAGCACAGCCACCCAGCAGGATGTTCGTTGAGTGTTTTGCTTCCAGAGATCGTTCAGACTCGGCCGGCCCGCGAGGCTGCCTGCAGATACGACACATTCACAAACAACCCCCGCAGTTTACACAGAACTTTTACACGCTCTGAAAGGCTCTTAGATCACCAGCATCACTTGTGCTCTGGGTTTCTGGCATACCTAAAAGCGTTGGAGGACCCTTGAAGGAAATGAGCAGCATGTTTTCTTTACCAAGAAGAAAAAGAAATAGAGTCTTTGTGCTCAAACCAGGAGCCTCACTCCTGCGTCCCAACAGCTCCACCATATTACCTTCCTTAGCTTCCTGTGCTTTTTACACCCTCTGTTGTTTATTGATTTCATTTATGGATTCTGTTAGTTATCTGCTATCTAGGGCACAGCACTTTTCCTCCCTCATGAGGTCATCCCAAAACAGAAACAGAAGGAAAAGTGAGGAGGAAGTAGATGACAATGTAAAGCATTCCCATTGTGACCAGGAAGGTTTGGTGACTGGATTCAGTTTCTTGGGCTCCTACAGTGTTTTCTCCTGGCATATATCTCTGTCTCTGTATCTTTTGCTTTCTCTCTCTCTCTCCCTCCCTCTCCCCTCTCTCTCTCTCTCTCCCTCCCTCTCTCTCTCTCTCTCTCTCTCTCTCTCTCTCTCTCTCTCTCTCTCAGTCAAAGAAAGGCCATACCTCAGGGAGAAAAATCCATAGACATGTAACAGCAGCTCCAGTTAGCGTGTCTGTCTGATAGAGCCAACTTTGATGCCAGCGATAGCCCAGACGCCAGCCTAAATGTGGCCTGCTCAAGGGCTGCAAAGAGCCTGTGGAAGCTTCTGAATTAAAGCCATCCTCTCCAAACATGAAGGAGAAGTCTTCTGTTTCACATTTGTTTAGGTTACATCCACACTGCAGGTTTTAATGCTCAGTTCTGATCTTTTGCTCAAATCTGATTTTTTTGCGTAGTTCACATTTTATTTTTTATGTGACCTCCATCAGACTCCATTGGTAACTCTTTATGGCATTGATGCCATAAATGTGCAGAAGAAGACATGGCATCACAGTCAGCAGGCTGAGTTTACAGAAGCAAGTATGAAGGCTACACATGTTAGCGTGTCAATTCTGAGGTTGTTGATATGCATCCGATTTATTACCACACGTTGTAAAGACCTGGATCAGATTTGAAAAAATCTTCATTTATTACGTTCATACTGTCTTGAAAATTTTTTGATTTGGGTCAAATAAGACCTTTTTGCATTGCAAGGCCTGGCCCGGACCAGCCTGACTTTAGACCTGGGTTAAGTGTGTTTGCATTAACCCCTGTGACCCAGTTCCACTCCAATTTCTGGAACCCCAAAATCAGCCCAATTTGATGTCTGCTACTGCTGCTCATTGATTGGTTCACTGATCCAGGAGGTAGGGTGGTTACATCACACAGATGAGAGTAACTTTACGTGAATTGTTTGCAGTGACTAATGTTTTTATCAGTGTTGTAACTACACAACAAGCTACCAAACAGCAACAAGCTAACATTAGCTTACCGTTCTCTGTTGTCTTTCATCCCATCATTAGTGTCATACTGCTGGATGGTCCAGCCTTCTGTACTTTTTCTTCGGGTTTTATGTAGTCCATTATTGTTGTGCCGTAAATGAAACAAAATAAGATTTGGGAGTGTTTAATACTATGATCCCATCGATCCACATTGAGGGCTAGGGTAGAGCAAGGTCTGTCCAACTAGAGCTGRGGTGGGCTGAGCCATGTCTTGCAATGCAAAAATACCAATAGGGGGAAAAATGGATTTGGAATGCATTTGCCTGCAGTGTGAATGTAGCCTTAGTTTAGGTATAAAACTTTTTTGTATGAATTACGATTAAGGATAAAGAGAAAAAACTTGACACAGGTACAGTTTTTACACCTAATACCCCACAGTCAGCCCACAAACCTAGAGCCAGTTGGTTTGTTGGTACAGTCTAATAGCTGGAGGGGGAAACTAATCCCTGGCACAGGATGAGAGACTGCTGAACTCCTCCCCTTGACTATGTCACATACAGCGAGTCACAGCAATGTTGTTTCCCCCCACTCTTTAGTAAAGAATCAGAGGAATGGGTGCAATGCTGGTCCTCTCTTGTGTTAAGGAAAGATGAAGTTTAATGGGGGGTTGGCCACTGAGCTTGGTGGAGAGATGTTAGCACGGAGGGGAAGCTGTTGTTTGTCTGCCTGTCCCTGACACTCGGCCTCCCATTCATCTCACTCCAAGGCTGCAGAGCTGTGTTTACCCTGGGGCAGCTCTCTTCTGATTCTNCCCCCCCCCCCCAATCGCTTTTCATGCTGTCTTTAAAAGCATTACTGGATGATCATCAAGGATTGCCTATTGAAAACTTTCAAACCCTCATTTCTGTGTACTTAACAATAATTATCCAGACTTGCCCTTGAGGGCTAGAAACCTGTAGCAGTAGTATCTTTTTATAAATGTTATTTACATTTTTGTGACTCTGTGGAAGACGTTAGGACTAGTTGTGTTCTATGTATTTAGATATATTTATAAACTGTGTATGTGGCATGTTTAGTTGAATAATATACATTCTCTGTGTCAGGAAAGCATGATGATTTTTGGCTTTTTGTTTTTCTCATGAAAAGTAAAAACTAACATTAATATTTTTAGGTTAAAATATGAAGACTTAATAATTGGATGACAGCTAATTGGGTTAGAGTTGAGTTTCCAACTGGAAGTCTGGGAGAACTTGCAGTGTGTGAAGTATTGCTGCAGCTTTTTATAATTCAAACACAAGTGATAGAAATATTTGCTCATATGAAGTAAAACCCATTTTAATTTTACAAACTAAATTGATTTTCTCGTATTTGGAGTATGTTTAATTATTAATACTTGGGATATTTAAATTTATATTGTTCCTTTATTTTAAGGCTGTTTTATGGATTATTTTTACTGTTTTTCTTTGGCTTTTTTGCGCTTTAACACCAATGCCACTATGCTAAGCTGATATTTTTTACATCTCTGTTCATGCAAACTGAAGAATGTTTTTATTGTTTGCACTTCAGTGTAGTTTGATCAAACTGAAACAAGGTGTTTGTTGACAAATCTTACATTACATTTTTGATATCTTTAATTTCTGAAATTGAAATGTTGCCACAAAATATCTTTCTTTGAGCTCATGTCTTGGTATTAAAAACATTGCAAACAAATTTTTTTTTTTATTTTCTTGTAGTATTTGCCAAATATATCTGTGGCAAAATATTGTTCAGTTAATGTAAAATAGAGTATATTTTCTTACTTTTCATTTTCTGTTKTCATTACAATGCTGACACTTACTGTCTGGTTAAGCATCTCGACTACTCTCATCAAACCCAGGTGTGGGAAGTGGAAGTCCGTCTGATTGCCCAAATATTTCTATTGGCACTTAGAATACTATAGCAGTTCAAACAGTCTTGAAATATTGATTTTGTAAACAAGGGTACTACCGTGATAATGTATTTTACCGTTATTTTGCAGTCCAAGTTGATGCAAGGCAGATTTTTAGGCCAACAGCTGTTTTTGAAAGAAACCATTGATTTTCTGCTGCTCTGTTTGTCTTCACGAGAGCATCACTCATTTTTGCTAAAATCAAAACTTTTTGAACCCAGGTCTCAGAGTGGAGGTTTTCGCAAACCTCCTGCAGAGGTGTGAAATTGCACAGGCAAGCTACAAACGACTGCAGTCAGTAGTTTTTCTGTACTTACGTAAATAGATGAACAACAGCAACAATGTCAGATGGCAGTGTGCTAATTATTTTTTCAACATGTAAGAGCAAAACAATATCATCCTCGGACCTAACGAAGGTTCCTATGTTCACCATTTTGGATGCAACCTGAAACATGCTAGAGACTCAGCAAACTGTTTGTAGTTCAAAACCAAGTGTGACAGAGCGTTAGTGTTGCCAGATATAGGATGATTACGCTTTTTGTAAGATAGTTGCAGAGTCAAACCACCTCTATCAATCACAACGCACACCTCATCTTACAGTCTACCCTTTTACCTCAGTTTGCACAGTTTGGGGCAAAATACAATCATTTTAAAGTAACATTACAGTTTTCATTTCCTATCTGGCAACCCCGCTACACATGTTTTGATTCCTAAATGTATGGAAACAGGCTTGTTTCTATATTATCTTTACTTCATTAGCTGCTTTAAGATTCACTTTTTTGAAAAAATACATTTTTGTTAAAGACATTTTTATTTTTTGTCGTTTCAAGAAAGTCTGTAACTTTTTTTTTTTAGACGCTAGCATTCATTAGCTCCTCTCTGCGTTCACATCATTGCCTCTGGCCCCACGAACAGGAAATGTAGCTTCCATACCGTGGCAGGGTCCAACAGCTCGAAGACTGACACTAAGAGGAGAGACTTTTGAGAATAAAATAACAATAATAACATGCGCTACTATTCTAATGGGTAAACTGAGCTGTTAAAAGGTGGCAGGGTTAAATGGATGCAGAGCACCAGTAATTGCTCCCAGCCGCCATCGCTCCACCCAGAACAGACCCTCGTAAAGTAAGACACAAAGTCTGATCCGGGAGTCCATGTTGTGGTCGAGGTGCGGAGGACACGCCCTCACATCTTTGCTTCATGTTGGAACTTTGGAGTTTCGCTTCGAACTGCATCACTTCATGGTCCTACACTCGCTTGCAGTTAAATTAGCTTGGCCATTGGAGTTGGAGTTACTTCGGGAATAATTATTTGTGTGAAATAATGTGTAGCTTGGCTAAATACAAATAGATAATCCGATAGAATCTACAAAACCGTGACAGAGCGACAAATGTGCCGACTTGTTTCTCTCCCAGTCCAAACAGACATTTATGCATGAAGCCACATGTAGATTCTGAACACAACAGAGCAACAGGAAAAGGCCTGGCTCCCTGTGTGTTCATTGTCTTCCATCAGGCTTGACATAAAATATGTCTCTAACCTTTGTCCCGCTCGTTTAGTCTCCTCATCCTTCCAGTCTCACTGGCATGCTTTGTTCCAGGTTATGTGTGAAAACTCGACACAACTCACTAAAGTCTTTTTATTTGGCTTTATTCCTTTCATCCGAGCAGGAGAAGATGTGAACCTTTTGGTCCTTTGTGTTTGTGTGCGCTGTTTCAAAGTGAGTTTACCTTGATGTGTGGGCTCCATTTGATTTGAGACAATGGCGGACCGTAAACGAGTTGGGACTGAGGTTTTTTTTTTTTTTTTTTCCATGGTCGGGGCCGTGCTGCAGTAAAAGCTGAGCTCGGAGTGGAGGAGCCGGAGTGTGGAATTCACTAATGGCACATGCATGTTGGGGCCCCTGAAGAGAGGGGGTCATTTCAGCCATCAGAGTGTGCGCAAACACACAGAGAGCCTGTCTGCAGCTCCCCCCCCCACCACCTCCCCACTCACAGTCACTCCTTTCCTCCCCCTCCGTAACAGAGTGCTTGGATCAGCAGGCGTTTTGTCTCTGCAAGTCTGGTCAACGTTTTTTTGCTAATCTTTGTATAAACTTTACTAGTGTGGGTCACTCAGCAGAAAGGTTTAGGTTGGGTGGGAGGCGAGCGAGGCATTTTTGTTTCGGCGCGGATCCACAACTCTCCACCTTAAAGGCGTTTGTTAATGGGGCGGGCGGTCATTAAGCCCCGAGAGCAGAGAGCCTGAAAGGAATGGGGCCACAGGCCCAAGCTTTAAATCCTCTGTGCCAATAGACTCTCTGAAGCAAAATAATGGCATCACTCTGTGTGTGAGTTAATGGGAGCTGATAGCATGAAGGCTGGGGGGTCAGCGGGTCGCAGGCTTGTGCTAAGTTGTCAGGGAGCTGAATGCCGTCCCCGGGCCCACAGCAGGGGGAAGAGCCGGGCGGAGGGGGGAGGGT
>NW_013952506.1:1262470-1273051 GCF_001266775.1 Austrofundulus limnaeus | reverse complement strand
GGTGGGAGGGGGACCCCCTGCCTGGCCCTCTCCCATCACCCCTCACTCCTGGAATGTGAGGAAGAGGAGGGAAAAGGAGAAGAAAAAAAGGGTTGCCTTTACTCTCCAGGAGTGAAGAAACGGATGTGAGATCATGGAAATCTCTGTGTATTTCACTCTTTTTCTTCTTCTTCCACTGGCTTTTTCCCTCCTCCTCATACCACCGAGTTTACGAGCTACAGTATATAACTGAGGAACAGCGAAGAGTAGAGTGGACTGAAGCAGCTTCTGAGTGTGTGTGTGTATGTGTGTGTGTGTGTGTGTCGGTACGGTGAAGATCGAAGTCCACCTTGGGAGCAGTAACTCACTTTGGAGTGCTGAGGGCTGTCACAGGAAAGAATTCACACACTGCAGCCATGAAAACTGAATTAAGAAGCTGATTTACTGGGCAGAGACGATTAGAAACAAGAAGACAACTTTTGTTCCACTGCAACGAGAACATAAATTATGAAAATGAGCTGAAAATGGGTTTCTCAAGCCGTTTTAACGGGGTCTTCAATCCAGCCTCCGTGTGCTTCGGCTGCAGGCAGTCGGTCTCCAGGTTTCAGCGTGAGCACTGATTGCTGTCCGCGTTTCTTTTCAGTAAACGTGATGTGTTTTGAATGAGCGAGGAGCAGTGAGCGGCTCTGCTGGGTGGTCAGTGGTTCATCATTGCACTGCCCTCTTGAGACAGATGGAGGAAGTTCAGGACTCCAGCTGGACCTGACCTCACAACACCCTCAGGATATCTATAGTAGTACGAGTGTGTTAGTGTGTGTGCATGAAATGGATTCAGTTTCAATACACTACCTCCTTTAGTGTTTTTTTATAGCCCGGCCATCTGCTCTGAACAATAAAAACATAGTTGATCCCTTAAACTCATCCTTTCCTTTTTACTAGCCCTGTTTACTTTTGTTTATGTTTTGTTTAATGAGCGTCTCTGTGTCCTCCCCCCCTCCAGATGCCAGCATGTCGCCTGAMACCCCTAAGCAGAGCCACTGGTGCAACGTGGCGTACTGGGAGCACCGCACCCGCGTGGGCCGCCTCTACACAGTGTACGAGCACTCTGTCAGTATCTTCTACGATCTACCTCAGGGCACAGGCTTCTGCCTGGGCCAGCTCAGCCTCGATCACCGGAGCAGCACCGTTCAGCGCACGCGGGGCAAAATCGGCTTCGGGATCCTCCTCAGCAAAGAGCCCGACGGCGTCTGGGCGTACAACCGCAGCGAGCACCCCATATTCGTCAACTCCCCAACTCTGGACATGCCAAACAGCAGGACTCTGGTTGTGCGGAAAGTGATGCCGGGATACTCTATCAAGGTGTTTGACTATGAGCGCTCGTGCCTCCTGAGGCACTCCATGGAGACAGACTTCCTGGATGGACCCTATGACCCGAACAGTGTGCGCATCAGCTTTGCTAAGGGCTGGGGTCCTTGTTACTCAAGACAGTTCATCACCTCCTGCCCCTGCTGGCTGGAGATTCTCCTCAACAACCATAGATAACACTCACAAACTATCCCAAATATCATCTACCTAGATTTAATATAAAGTTTTATATATTATATGAAATATATATTATACTTGTAAATAATGAGTCATTTTTACAATGTAATTATTTATGTATGGTGCAATGTGTATATGGACAAGAGGAAAAACAGAAAATGCACTTTGGCATATATATATATATATATATATATATATATATATATATATATTGAAATTTCAATACCAACTTGAGAAATTATACAGCGAAGTTAGGATAAGCCTGGATTTGGTGTATAGTTTTCATATACTATTAATATCCAGACAAGAAGCTAACACCATTCACACATTGATAATAAAGTGTTTGCATAATGATTCTGTTTGGTCTGCATCAATAGCTCTTTACATTATCACATTTAATTTTGTTTTCTTTACGCTATTTGTATAATTAAGAACTCAAAATATTTCACCTTGCACGGTTTATCTCTGATAGAATCTATTAGAATGATATGTTCCCACTTACAGTGGTTATATGACATTATTAGCAAAAGGCTTGCTCTCTCCGTTTTAAAGCACTTCATATAAAACTGAAACCCTTTTATTTAATTGTAATTTTTTTGTGCTAAACCCATCAGAGTCATGATKTCTGTGTCATTTGTGGTTATCGAAGAGGTAATGAAACAACTCAACAAATTCCAGCTTCCATCTCCGCTCCAGTAGAATCAACAGTATGAAGCTTATAATGAATGCTGTTAAGCACTCCTGCATAACATACCATGCAAAATACACTATTTTAACTGCTAAATGCATTTTATTGTGCACTTGGAGTCTCTGGGAATGCAGATAAGTTTAATTAAGTTTCTCCCTGTGCTGCGTAGATATCTTTATGTTCTTTTTTGGTCTTATTTTTCAATGCGTTTTCTCTCTTTTCTATGACGTTTTCTGAACTCCTACTATGACAAATTATTTGCAGCAGAACTGCCAAATCATGTCCGGACTTACCAACAATTTCATCGTCTTCATTCTCCTCTCGCTTTAGGTCAGACTCTGGCAACATGTAAAGCTGGCTGGACAAGTCTTCCCTTGTTGACGTCTTTTAATTAATTTGCTATATAGTAATAAAACCCTCAATCAAACTAGATTGGACTGCTCTGGAAGTTGTTGGGGGTAAAGCACCTCGTTTTGATTTTTAATTTTCTAAATTTTATTTATAAACTTTTATTTAACCAGGCAAATCCCATTGAGATAACATTTTGTTTGCAATGGAGGCTTGGGCCTAAATGCTATCTATTGTACGTGGTTTTTTTGGTTTTAAAGAGACAGCATCAAAACGAGTTGATCTGAGACACACCTCAGAAAAGGGGTGAAAGAGGGGCTTGTGGAGTTACAATAAGGATGAATTCAGACTAAAACATTGTRGTTCCACTTTATTTAGACCCCARCTGAATGATATAAATGTGAAAAAGAAGGATTTGAAAGCATGACATGTCTCATTTAAGATGCGCTATCTCATCTGAGCTGATCCAGATGTCCTTGAGGTCCTGAGGAACCCCAGTAATGACAACTGTGAGGAGACCRGAGGGTAGAGGGACAGAGTGGGAGGAAACAATCAACTAACCCAATCTCACAAGTCAGGGTTTTTTTTTCCCCTCATTTTTTCTCCCCAAAGTTCTTCCTAATGTGGCGTGTCATTGTTGACCATGTTTGTCTCACAATGGGCCTTGTTYTAACAGAGCACCCTGAAACCACCACAGGGATACTGGAATGTGTGCAGAGAAACCGGGAAGTTTTACAAGCCTGCTGGAATCTTAAAAACTACAGCCAAACTGGATGTGGTTTAGCTGGCTTCCTTCATAATTGCTGGTGTTGGGTTGTCAGGTTGGCGGTGATGGTGGTGAGAGGAGGGGGCGTAGCAATCCTCTGCCAGCTTTCAGCAAYGGAGGCATTCAGTGACGCTCTTGATTCGAATGTGAGGCAGTTGAAAGCATATGCTCTGAGTCTATATATTTATGTATATTTTTGTGTTTAAGGTGGGTTTCTTTTACGTTTCTGGACAACAACAGGAAAAAAAAAGCTTTATCCTGTTCCTCAGTTTGTCATGTTTCTTATTGAAAACACGTCTCCGATTGTGTGTGCTGCTGAGTGAGCGTCTCCKTCCTGCGCCTCATCCATAAAGGCTCCACCAGCCTCCTTTAGGCCCCGCTGCCTGTCTAGAGCCGAAACTATGAAGAGTTCAAACAGCAACGAGAGGAGTGGCTCCACTCCGCCTCCGTCTCTGCCTCCACTCTCTTCCTTACAACCGGGGGCCATTATCCTTGCTCCTTTGTGTCTCTGTTATGAGTGGGGAGGAAAAAAAAAGAGCCCACATCACCACTGGAGAGGAACTGACACGCCATTATATCGGGGTGGTGACGGGGTAGGACTCACAGTGAGCAGATCACACAAGCGCACTGCAGCGCGTACGAGAGGTGGTCCAATTAGACAAGGCTGGGGGGGCAAGTCAAACGAAAATACAACATCCACCCCTGGCTGCATCTCTCGCAAGGCGCCTGAGCTGGAATAGTTGTGGCAGGAGGAATGAAGTCTGGGCAAAGTGGAGAGAGAAGGGGAACAGCCATGTAAGCAGCTTTGTGTGCTTCATGAGCTCAGGAATGGTATTGATTAGCAGCAGCATAAATGGAGCCGCTCTCAGCCCCCACCCCCCCACCCCCAAATGTTTTTATAAAAAGCACCGTTTTTGTTCCCTATTAAAAGTTGTTTAGTTGGTRCAACTTTAACATTGACTTGGAATGGAAATCAGAGAGGAGAGCTACTGTGGAGCGACTTGCTCTTGAATGAACTGCTTTTTAAAGCACTGAGTTTTGAAACCCTGTTATTATGGCTTGTGTCCTGCAGCAGCCTCATTACATTCTTCAGGCTGTAGATTCTTTTTCCTTTAAGCCTCTTTGGTTCTCCTATATTCTCATTTTAAAACAAAGATGGTCATTGTACTTCTCTTGATATGTAAAAGCCATCATTTATTAAAGAAATGCAAGAGTTAGATCAACTCGTGTTGTGAAATCACAAAGGTAAAACCCTTTTGATCATACCTTAAAATTTGTTATGTGCGGTACAGCAAGACCTCTGAGCTAGAGCCAGTTTGTTACAACTAAAATCAGTCATCAAGGGTGGCGCATTTGAATCTGGTTGACTCCAAAAGTTAAACAATTGTAAATATTCACCTATTGATTACTTTTTGAGAGTTTGGTTTAAATTTGTTCAGTGGTTCATGAAATGTTTTGCTAACAGACACATAGAGTTGACTCCCAAAAGTTAAGACCAGCATTTTAAGGGAAGATTTTGTGCAGTGAGTAGCACTCATAGTATGTGATTGGGATGACAAACAGCTACTACCACACCGATTTTTAGCTCAATATCTGTAAAACTGGCTGAGTTAGGGCCATTTATGTGTTTACTAAGATAAGTTGACTGTGGCAGCCATTTTGAWCAGGGTTGACTCCAAAAGGTAATCAGTTGTAGAAAAGCATTCATTGCTTATTTTCTGAAATTTTAATTAAAAAATTCTCATGTGGTTTATTAGATATTTTGTTAACAGACATACATGCACAGAAGCACAGGCAAAAACATCCTCTGATACCTGATTGAGAAAAATAATCTGTAATGAACGAACAGAGTGTTGAAGCAGACCTAAGCAGAGTTAGTAGCTCATCCAAGCCAAACAGATGTGGACGCACTGCAGCTTGCAGCTACTGATGATGACCCCCCCCCCCTTCCTCGTGCACATCTGGGCCCAGTAAAAGCCCAGTGAGGTAATAGGACCTTTTGAAATGAAGCGCGATTACACCGAACGCTTCCTGCTCTCTCCTCTCTCATGAATGGCAGTGCCCGCGGAAGTCCTCTCACCTCAGCCGAGGGTGTTAATTATGGCTCCTTGCAGCAGCTGTCGTGCTCGCCACTTACCGGGCGTGCGAGCACATGYAAGTGTGCCGGGGATCCACGCTCTCAGAGGGGATTATGGGCTAACACGCAGTGCAAGATTGGGGGATAGAAAGGCTTATTCTTTCAGGTACTTTTCCAACTTCTAATGGGCTGAATTTCAGACAGTGGATGAGAAGATGTGTGACTGGTGCTTACGTGTCTCACAGGCATGTGTAGTCCTTCCACAGCACGTTTTAAAACTCAGTATTTTTGCTAAATCTGCCTTCCGCAGTGACATTTTAGCTTCTGAATGTCAAACCATGAATCTGCTTCTGTGCTGCGCTCCAATCAAGCCTGGATTAGAACATTCAGTAAGCATTTACATGCTCTTTTTTTCTTTTTCTTTTTCCAGAAGTCAAAAGCAGCCCTGGTCCTGATGCTCCTCTGCAGATCCCACCCTCCCGCCTGTAATTACAGGGTGCGCGGGGGCCTCTCTGACGTATGCAAAGGATTTATTTTAGTGACTTTCCACAGAGGTTAAAAGAATGCCACAGTGTGAGCGCACACACTAACACACCCTTAGGCTCAGTCGTTGTCGCCGCCTGCCTCCCAAACTTGAATCATTAGAGCAATGTGGTTCTCATTGTGGCAGGTTTATTAAACGTTTGAAAAACCTGAATTAACGTGTTTGGCCTATCAGGCRTGGAATGTAACTTCAAAAAGCGGGTTATACAGTGGAAGCTGTTGTGCTTTGTTTGTATTCAGCTCTTGACATCTTAAAAGCTAAGTCAAACTGGGCGAAGACATTCTGCCTTGACTTTAAGTGCACAGAAGAGTGACGCTGTTTGGTTGTTTATCTGGTCTAAACCGCTTTTTTAAAACTATCTTTAAATGCAGAGTTTGAAAGAGACAAGGGGTCATTATTGCTTGCTGGTAAAGGAGAGACTGAGGGACAGTTACATCTACAACCAAGGAACTCCTGGACTCAGCCAAATTCGAAATGGTTGCCACAGCCAGCTTATGGCATGGTAATAGGGTCAAAATTATAAATATATCCCATACACAGCCATGGCTACATTCTTGTAGCAGATCTATTCCAGAGCCAGCTACTGATCTGATTAATGTTGGTAACTGGTAACTGAACGGCCGGCACAGGCAAATGAGGAGACTACTCGTATGCTTTAGCACTGGAGAGGTTATCGTCTAGTAGGGTTGCCAACTCAGCCCCTCTAAAATGACAGCTCCACCAGAGGTGGGGCTTAATGACAATGTATCAACTGTGAAGTCACCACACAATATTTMTTTTTTTCCCCAACATTTGAGTTACATCCACCTAAACAAGGTTTAATCTTGTTACTGTTATTTCCATGTAACATGGTGGATTAAAAAGAAGGATTTAATCAACGTGTTTTTATTTTGTTTGTTTTTCTTGCAACTTTTCAGCTTGTAACACTCATTTCAATGCCTTCAGTGTTTCATATAGTCGTTGCATTTGGCAGTTTCAGTACAGTCCCTTGAGGACCCCTTCAGTTCAGGGTACTAGGCAAATGCTTTTTTCTGACTGCCATATCGGGACGGTTCTGATTGCAGGTTGCAGTCAGAATACAGGAGAAGGCGCATCCCATACGGGACACTTCCATTTRGCTGAAAATACAGGACATCCCAGCTRATACGGGACAGTTGGCATTCCTAGTCACGCTCTTCATTAGATGCATACTTTTTTTGTATTCTCAAAATAATTAAAAATATAAATCCTAGTCTGATTTTCTTGATAAAGTTTTCTTTTTTTGAAAGTATGTATCTAATAAAGTGGGTGAATGGCCTTGGCTTGCTAGACGTAGCCTGTCCAAGTTAAAGCCAGCCTATCCATGCTAATGGACAGCAGAGTGAGTAGGTAATCTAGTGCCTGATCAGCATAGACATGCTAGTCACTAGCCTTTCCAATGCTAACACGTATGAGTAGTCACCTTCTCATTTGACGGCAACGACCTATCAGTTGTCAGTGCAGGCCCATCTTTTGTCTGATCAGTGGATGCGCAATAATCTTAATTTTGGTCCTAATATCATGCCATACCAGCTGACTTCAGAAAATACAAAAGTAGCCATAACTCAGCCAATTTACACAATGTTGAGCTAAAATTTCTGTATTATTAGCTGAATAGTCCTCAACACATTGCGTGACAACTTCGCTGTAAACCTTTGCATTAACTTTTACAGTCAACATTGTGGCTCTGTTAGCAAAATATCATACAACCCACTGGGAGGTCTTCAGCCAAATAAGTCTCGGAGAGAAATCAATTGCTGCACATCTGCAAGTGATTACCTCTCTCTCAAATTCAACATGGCTGCCACAGCTAATCATCTTTATCCCACACAAAAATAGCCACAGTCATTGAGTTTTACATGGACTGAGCTAAAAAGCCTGACGTGGTGTTAGGTGGCAGTCATTCCCAACACATGCTCCAAGCACTAACAGATCATGTAAGATACGGCAATATCGCATGACATTGCACATAATGTTATTTTTCAAGGTTTGATTAAAACGGCTATAACTCGTCATTTCTCTACGTAAGATGATCTTAGTTTAAAACTGTGGTATGAAAGGTGGTTGGGGGGTGGTGTGCATTCCTTTTAACAGTGATGCAGAAACCCTTAGAAACACATACTTTAAAGTTTCCTTCATTTCGCATGGAGTTACTTTAATATAACTAATGTTGGCTTTAACAGAGTTGCTTTACTGACATTCTGCTTCAGACTGTGAGGCTGCAGCTCCTGACTGCAGAGCGTTAGTCGTACTCTAATACATATTTTTGGGCCTGCATGGTTGTGGTTGTCCCAGCCTGTGGGTTTTCTTTCTTTTTTTTAATGTGACTATGAAAGACCCAATCATAGCTCCCTTTATATTTYACATCAAGTAATTTAAAGTACACTTACGTAACCCAGAGTCTACAGTTTTCGGAAAAGTAAATGYATCGCGCTCATTAAAATCACTAAAGGCACAACCGCTTTTTTTCTCTCTACAGACTCAGATTGCAACACGTTTTAAAGAAGTCTGACTTTTTTTTCATTCCTACAAGTTGAAGAGAACATCTATGAAGGCCCCCCCCCCCCCCCCCCCCCCATTTTTTTTTTCTGCAGGCCTCCTAATATGTTCCATATTGTGAGTTTAAGTGGGGTGGACTCAGGAAATGCAGTCACACTGCTTTACCTTCCAAGCTTCCAGCTTGAGGTTTGGCTTTGGAGACAGTGGTTGTGTGGAGCGGGGCTGATTGGGTGGCGGGAGCTGCCGAAACACCACTTAGACCCAGCCTAACTTTCTTTTCTGTGGTCTTCCCTCCTCCCCTCAGGAGCCGAGGCATCCAAGTCACTGGTTCTGTTTTGTTGTGTTTCTTTGCTTGCTGAGAAACCAAATGGAGAATGAGCAGTTGTGGCTCATTCTTGGAGAACTGATTAAAACAACGCTTTTGACCTCTGAAAAGACATGAAAACTTATGTCACTTTTTGTGTGTATTTGTTTAAGACATTAGGGTTACTTACTCATCACCAACGCATACTCTGAGCGCTAACTGAGTGCATAGTTTTAAAACCTTATTATTAACTATTAAGAGGCAACTGTGTTTGTCTGTTAGCAAAATATCTCTTGAATCACTGGGCAAATTCTAACTAAACCTTCAGAAAATAATCAACCAATGCTGGCATTTGTCATCATCCAATTTGACATGGACGCCGCTGCTAATCAACATCATCCAGGGCAAAAATGGTAATGTCCCAGCCAGTTTTACAGAAATCAAGGTAAAATTTGGTGTGGTTATAGCTGAGAGTCATTTGCAACATGTACTCCGAGCTCTATGCATTGTGCAAYACATTGGCTGAAAAACGTGGCATTAACTGTTGGTGTCAGCGCTGGTTGTCTGTTAGCAAAATATCTCGTGAACCCCTGGATGGATTGTGATGAAACTTTCACAAAGTCATTACTGGATRAACAACTGCCATTCTTTAACATTTGGCWTCAACTCAATTCAAGATGGCTGCCACAGATAATCAACTTTTGCCATCTTATAAATGGTTATAACTCAACCAGTTTTGGAGTAAGTGAGCTAAATTTTTTGTGGTAGTAGCTGAGAGTAAATTTCAACCCATTCTTTGATATCTCACACATTCAAATGGGTCTCACAATACTGCGTGAGATTGTTCATGATGCCATTTACAAGAGGTGACCTAAACAGTTAAAAGGTCCCTTCATCTCCCTATATATTCTGTGTCGTTTATGTAAAAACAACAAAATGGCATGAAAACCTGGTAATGATGACCTCACTTCCTGGTGTGACTTTCATTAAGCTGGTGTCAGGGCTCGGCTGGCTGGAGCTGCTGGAGCCTGCTGGACAGCGGGAGGCCGGCTCTGGGAGTGTATATATCTCTGAGAAGAGTAAAGGCGAGTGAGGCGACTCAGATTCCCAGAGGTCAAGTTTCACATTCCTGGGGCACACATCGCTGTCTGTCTTCACACTGACATACCTGCTGAGTGTATGAGTGCCAGCTAGGGGCCAGGAATGTGACTGCTGGCGTGGATGTGTCTTCTTTCAAACTGATATGTATCAAAACAGAGCGTAATATATACGTAATCCATTATCTCTCCATCCATCCATTTTCTTCACCGGCTTCTCCTTTCCGGGTCACATGGAGCTGATGCCTATCTCCAGCAGTCACTGTGTGAGAGGCAGGGCACATCTTGGACAGGTTGCAAGTTTATCACTGTGGCCTCATAGAAACWCTTTTTCACTCTCTCACACATACAGACAATTTARAGTTACCAGTTGGCCTAACACACAAGCCTTYAGTCTGCAGGAAGAAACTGGAGTACCTGGAGAAAATTCAAATGTGCACGGGAAGAAGATGCAAACTCCATCCACAAAGGCCCCAAACCAGGAGGAAATCCTGCAAACTTATTGCTAAGAGGCGATAGCTTCGACCTCTTCACTGCTGTGCTGCACACATCTCATTACATTAAAGGCCAAGCTTTTAATGAGCAAAGGTACATCATCAACCTTTTCATGCCAGAGTCAGACTGAACTCACTTAGGGTGATAAATCACACACACACACACACACACACACACACACACACACACACACACACACACACACACACACACACACACACACA
>NW_013952506.1:1251698-1261333 GCF_001266775.1 Austrofundulus limnaeus | reverse complement strand
AGCTAATTTTGACCATTAAAATTTGTCAAAACTCAAGACAGGTAGGTGCTGGCTGCACCAAGTTTGAAATCGTTAACTAAAATTTACTGGTTCGCAATCATTTTAGTCAATCTGACCAATCGTGGTTTTCTCAAACTCCGCCCACAGAGTCAAAAAACATCCCCTATGTACTGCAAAGACCCCTACTTGTCAAACCTTGAAAATAACATTACACCCATTACCAATCCCATGCATCCCATATAAACTCTTACCATTCAGAACATGTGTTGTGTTATGTATCTGTAAAATTAACTGAGCTATAGCCATTGTTGTGTTTGACAAGCTTGCTTGGAGTCCCACAATCAGGATTTTTTCCAGTCTCATTTAAGATGAATTAGAGCTGCCATTGAAACTTACTTCAATGTAAGAACTTCTCTAAGCACAAACTGAGATATCTTTCTAATCATTCAGTCGTTTTTTTTTTTTTTTTTTTTTTTTTTTTTGGGGGGGGGTGTAGTTTATTGGAAGGGGTGAATACAGTTCCATCAATTTAACAATAGTGTTTATTTCACTGACATTAAAACTGGACTTGTAAAAGTAACATGAGTGGGAAGTTGATTTAAGTGATGCCTACACTGCAGTCATGTATAAATTTTGGAGCTGTGCAGATTGTTTCTGCATTCCCCAGACTTTTAGTTGGACATACTTTGTTTAACAATCAAACAGCCAAAATGCTTTTAAACTCGCCTCTTTCCCCCTGTGTAAATGTTTTATGAGCAATGACATCTTCCTGAGTCCTAAAAGCAACATTACGGTGCTGCTTTAAATTTCTGTCAGACTTGGCAAAGTTGTGCTTCTGCAGTGAAGAACCAGTATTACAGTAAGCAGATGTATATATTTTTTCTTGTTTTTTTGTTAAGCAATTTTTTGTACAACTGTTAAGAATTGATCAATACAAAATGCTCAGGRTGTTCAGTTTCCAGGCTCCTTGAGAACATAAGTGTTCCCTCAGGGCTTCCCGACCAAATGAGAGGAGCTGGTGTTAATGCCTTGTCTTATTCCTCGAGGGCCCCTCAACATGGTCTCCATCTGAATTTCTGAGGTTTTGTTTTTTTTTGTCTCTATTTCAGCTAGGCTTGAGCCCCAGCTGCTTCTCTCGTCCCGTGCCATCCCATGTGAGGCTGTTTAACATCTTAATCTGCTGCTGTCTTTCATCTGGCTCCTGTTAAAGCCTCAACAGAAAGATTGGGAATGCTGACTTCAGTCAGCGCCTTGCTGTAACACAGGAGACAGGACAGGAGAGAGACATTCAGAGAAGCACTTTGGACAGTTCTGCTGCTCTGATGTGTGGTGGAAGACAAACTGAATTCAGACTCAAATATTTTTTTTGCTGAACTTCTTTTGATAAATAAGTCAAATTTTGTACATTTTGTAGTTCCCAACCTCACACTCCCACCCCTTGGGGCACCAGAGGACACAAGGGGGGCACATACCCTATCTGCTCAGAGATTAATAAAGTATCAATTTATTGTTTATATCGAAAAATCACCAAAACAAGCCCATCTGAATTATTAGGACTTTGTATAACTTGGGTTTTCTTTTTTTATTTTCCAACTAAAAGTTTGTAACTATTGGTTTTATTCTTTTAATATTTTTGATAAATATATAACAGTAAAACGTGTCTTTGGGAGAGGTGGGGAGGAGCGAGGGACTGAGGGGAGGTCAACCTGGTTTGGAAATAAGAAAGGGGGGCTTTGATGAAAATAGGTTGGGAACTGCTGACCTAATTGATACAGTATATCAAAACCTTCAGCTCATTAGAGACTATTGTGCTAGAACAACTTATTTTTTACTTTTAGACTTTTTAAAACATCTGACATCATTTAACTAAACCTTTGTATCGAAGTTCATTGAGATCTTTTTGTTACTTCGAAAACACTTTCAAATCTGCTTCGTTGCTCTAGTTCTTTCTTGCTACTTCATATTTGAATAAAAAGCCAGTTTTTAGTCACTWTTTTACCATCTGCTGCCATAATAGGTGGGCGACCATGTAACTGTGTCTCTCTGTGTGAGTTTTTGTCTGTCTGTTAGCAAAATATCTCATGAACCTCTGGATAGATTTGAACAAAAATCTCAGAGTGTAATCATGTACATCTACAACCTTTGGAGTCAACCCYATTCAAGATGGCTGTGACAGATAAACAATCCTAACAAACACAAAAACAGTTCTAACTCTGGCAATCGTACAGACATTGAGCTACAATTTAGTGTGGCGGTAGCCGAGAGTGATCCCCAACTCATAATGTGAGGGCTAAAAGGTTGCRCAATCATTTTATTTTAAGTTTTAATGCTGGTTTTAATGGCATTCTCAAGTTTTTATCCTGCAGTTTTGTTCAGATAACGCTTCCCTTTGTGGCGTCATCCCCTCTCTCCGGCTTGTACTTGTTAAGGCTCAGCACAAAGACTCWTGCGAGCCAGCTGCAATTATGTTGTTATCTGTGCTTCTCTTGGCAGCTCGCTGCAGCGCATGATGGCGAGGTTCTCAGAGATTCCTCCGCAGATTTATGCCAACGCCGAGCCCTTCGCCTGTGGCGGCAGGTATGAGTGGCGGCGGCCTGTCAGAGCCTACAGGCTCAATGATGTTCTTACAGCCATTAACACGGTGAGCAATTGCTAATAGGAATGAGCCCTGAGCAACAGGAGCCGGGTCAGCTGCAGTACAATGGCACCTCGTGCATCCAACAACCAGGGGGTGTTGTGAGGAGGGTGCTCAAAGTCACAAAGTGCTTCTTCTTCACAAATTATTTCAGGGTTTTTTAATTTTCTTTTGCCTGTATGAACAAAATTGAGCAATCCATAGGAATTAATATAAATGCTGTAATGACTGCCCCGAGGGCGGCTCAAAATTGTCATAATAGCTGGCGTCGTGCAAGCTGAAAAGAAAAAAAAAAAGAAGAAAAAAGAAAATCCTCATTACACTTGCTCCTGCGTTCTTCCTCGATGCTCGACGTGCCGCAGCTTGTCACTTTTATTTGCAAAGTGCACATGTGCATCTGCCTGTCATTCCCCAGTGGGCTCTGAATCAAAGGGAGGAAGCATAAATCTGTTTGTGTTGTGTGTTTGAGGAGGATGTAATAAAATTCCTATTTTCTTTAATAATGCATTTTAAGGCCCAGGCCTTTGAGAAATTAAGCTGCGAGTCCCGCCAAGCGTTCAGTCGCGGGGCGTGTGTAGGTTTAAACTGGGGGCAAGGTAAATTTGGCCCCTCGGTGTCGGCTTGTTTTTGCTGGCACCCGTGTGTGTTTTTTCTGAGCACAACCAGGCGTTTGCTTGCTTGCATTTCGCTGGCGAGGGCCTCAGCCGGTGAGGTACAGAGTCCGGGGGGGGGATTTCTTCGCTCCACCGATGGCTCCGCTCCAGCCCATAAGAGTCGGGCTCAGATCTAAAGAGAGAGGCTCCAACGATGTGTCAATGTGATCACTGTGTGAGAGAACACAAAAGAACAGGCAGGTGGTTGTCGCGAGGGATGAGCCGGAGTCGTGCCGACCGAGGCCGGTCAGACTGTACGGCACGACGAGTCAAAGAGCTGTTTTATTTTTGTCTTCTACTGGACAAATATTTGCGAGTCCATTATGGGGGTCCCACCTACAGACAGCAGCCTTGGGAGACAGAAGGAGTTTGTTTCCATCCTTTTCATCTTTTCTCCCCCACTCATCCAACGTTCCCTCCTCTCTCGCTGCAGAGGTTTTAATATCAAAGTGCACAGTCTGACATGGGGTATGTCTCAAACAAGGGGTCTTTTGTCGGGGGTGGAGCGGGGGTTCCCTCCAACTGGCCAGGGGACGACAAGAACTTGTCAACCCTTGTTCGGTTCGAAAAGGAAGATGAAGAGAGGTGAAAAGGGCAGGGACAGAACCGACTCCTCTGCGGCACACAAAAGAGATTATTTAGGTGTCTCGTGTGGCGGCTATGAAACAGAATAACTTAATTGCAGCTTATTAAGCAGCAAGACGTTACTGTAGATATGAAAACACTTTTCATTTTTCAGATTCCCTGTCTATTTAAGGGTCATTATGTGCAACAGGGACTGAGTGTCTCTGTGTCTGACTGTAGGGGGGAAAAAACGTTGTGACTATGCCAGCAGAAAAATGTTAACTCCTGAATATTAACATTGAGACTAACCATATATAATGCTAGCCTGGCCATTGCCTTCCTATGCAATTCCGGTCGATTCTATTCTCCCTTCTCTGCTCCATTTGGGCTTTCTCCCATTGACATGGATTTCTCCGGTATAATTTCAACCGGGCCAATCAGYRAACAGGAGGAGKAGTTTTAGTCTGCCTGTAGTTTAGCAATAGCAGTGGAGGAAGTGAATGAAGCCAGTCCGTGTTGACAAGGCTGCCAAACTAAGTTAAATTTCTCTCATAAAGCCTGCAGCTCTCATTTACAGCCACCTCGTTTGCTCGGTACTTCTGAGTGGCTGGCGCACTACATAAATCACAGCCAAATGTTAGCGATTGGGTAAAATCAGATCCAATCGCTTTAAAATTCAACACAGTCCACGCCTTCAGCAAAGATGGTCCAGACCCGCTGTATGAAGCAAAGTGAAGACAAAGGGACTGGTTTAAACCAGGCTAACTCTGTTTAATGCAGGCAGCAGTCTAATGGTTACTAAATTAGGTTTTACACCAACCACTATGAAACCTTTGATATAAGAGTTGTTTCAATGTGGCAACAATTCATTTTGAATTTTCCCGGTTTTAATATACKTATACTAAAATACCCATATACAACAGATAATTCTAATAAATGTTCATAGCCTTTCCACAAAAGCCTACTTCAAAGTATCAGAATTATAAGGTGTAAGTTACAACTAATAYTTCTGCATGTCTTATTTTTAAAATTCTGCAGCCCCTTTCACCTGAATTTTCTTCAAACAARGGGCTATAGTGACCACTTTCATCGTAACAACAAGGTGAGTTGCTGGTCATTGAATTCTTTTCATTTATCACTCACTTATTCACAGTGAGCCACTTTGTAAAGCACACAATCTTATAACATTGTGTAGGAATAGTGCACTATTTGAGACACTTATTTGGATTGTATTACCAACATTTTATAATGACAAAATTCAGTCATAATTTAAAAAAAAAAACTTTAAGGACTTAAAACCAATAAGAATTATGACATCTGTGAGATTCTCTGAGTTTTTCTTTGTTAATTTTTAGTAATTTGTATATGAAACAAACATTAAATTTAAGTTTTGCATATGTTAAAACAAGTCTAAAAAAGCCACTGAGACGTGGTTGATAAAGACAGTGTTGTTTGCAAACCAGACATCTATTTTCCCAAACTGCCTCTCTGCATGCGTGACGAAACCTTGGATCTCCTCCCCGCATTSTGTTCTGTCAAAAGCAACAGGCCCACACGTTGATCGGTATCTGCGACTTTATTTGTGTTTGCAGATAAAAAAAAATCATCATGCGACATCTTACACTGACTCATCCAGGTCTGCTTCGGTGCACGTGCTGGGTTCTGATTGGCTGCTTCTTTCTGTCAATCACCAACATCTTTCTGAGAACATGGAGCTGTTTTTGTTATTTAAACGACAAGGCAAAACATTCGAAGTAAACAAGAAATAAAAAAAATGCAGCTCAACACCAGACAGACACATTTAAAGGGATCCTGTAAACTGTAAACTTTGACTCTAAAGTGTCTGTACGAGGAGTGTTTTTATCTGCTGCTATGAACATGTGCGTTTACAGTGGGCTGTGATGTAGAAGGAGAGCATGGCGGTGTGTGTGTGTGTGGTTGTGGCCAGTGGCCAGCCCCAGATGTGCCGGCAGCCATGTTTGGGCCTTGTTCTGTGTTGTAAGTGTGCAGCGAGGAGCAGCTACTGGACACACACTGAGGGCTCTGGACAGCAGATGGATGGTAACCACTGCTGATAAACTATTAGGCTATTACAAAACTCAACGTGTGACTGTATATAATTAAATACATAAATTCATTTAAGATCCCGTGAAGGAGTGCATATCACCTGCTGCCACCTTTGAGAGTCCTTACATTCTGCAAAGTTATGGACGTTTTGGTCAAACTTTAAAATAATTGTTGCGCAATTAAGTGCTCACAATACGTTGTGACTTAGCTATAAAAACGTCAAATTTTAGCTCATTAAGTGCAAAACTGACTGAGTTGTAACAATTTTTGCACTGACATTGTCAGCAAAATATCTCTTGATCCAGAAATGTTAATAAAGCTCACAATTTTTCTCTGTTTTGCCTTTTTTTTTTTTTTACCTGTCTTTCCCTGCAGGATGTTACGTTTTCCACGTTCACCACGTGAATCCATAACCTGGGGAAAAAAAGTTCTTCATTTTGCTTGTTTTATTCCCCTTTTTTTCCATTTGATCATAGATGCATTTGCCTGTTTCCCACACTGAATTGAAAACATGAAGCTGAAGCAGCAGAGGTAACATTTGTCTGCCTTTCCACTCCACTTTGTTTGTTTTCCACCTTTACGCAATACAAGAAGAAAAAAAAAAACAGACACATTGCTGTTTTGCAACACTTGGGTGGGGAGTAAATACTCTAGCCAGGRAGTAATACACAAAGATTAAAAAAATGTGCCTTTCCTGTGCCATGTGGGAAGTCTAGCTGAAGCTTTGCTGCACAGACAGCTCAGGAGGAGTGGAAGTGTTCTGTCATGGTGGAAGATGGACATCTGGAGATGATTAGAGACCATTTGTTTCTGTCAGAGCACAAAGCTTCTGCCTTCTGTGTGGGTGATAGATAAATTAATAGGCTTACAATAGATGGAACAAAAGAGGGCTCACTCATCAATGAAATACTTTGACACCACCGGAGCACTCTGTCATGCTTGTTTTGGACAGTAATTGTGTGAGTGCTGAGTCAGTATTCACAGCTGTATTCCTGTTTTGTAAGTTTCATGCAATATGACTACTTMTGCACGTTTTATTCTAGTTTAGCCAGGTCAGCTAATAATCCAGCTTATTTAAAAATAGATGCCATGACTCCTAGGTTTTGTAACTTTTATTATTTTCAAAATGTTTAACTTTGTTCACAGTTATTTTCCTGTGGGATGTGGAAGCTCAGTTTTGTTATCCAGAGGCTGCAGGTTTGCTTGCTGYGGCGACGAGTGAGGCAGCCGAAAGAAAAAGAAAATTCCCAGATATTTTCTCCATAGAAATGCAAAGATCTCCTCATTTCATTCAAAAATATTAGGCTTTTGTTGTGTTATGCTACTTCATGTTAGCTATTGTTTGGTTACTTTTAGTTTGCTTTTTGCTGCTTTTAGCTTTTAGCTACTGTTCAGTTACTTTTAGCTAGATTTTTGCTATTTTTTAGTTTTTAGCTACAGTTGTGTTTGTACCTGGTCTTTTGCTTTGTACAGCCTTTACCTATTGTTCTGCTTTGAGACAACTTTTTGCTGCTTTTAGTTTTTAGCTACTGTTTTTAACTAATTTTTAGCTACTTTTAGTTTTTATTTCCTGTTATGCTAGAGTTTTTTGCTACTTTTAGCTTCTAGCTAGTCTTTTGTTACTTTTTGCTAGCCTTTTGCTATTTTCAGCTCTTAGCTAATATACTGTATTGCTACAGTTTTAGCATGCCACTTTTAGCTTTTCCCTATTTTAGCTTTGGGTTTAGCTAGTTTTAGCTGTTGCCACTRTTAGCTTTCAGCTAACATTTTGCTCCTTTGAGCATTTAACTATTGCTCTTTTTTTTATTAGTCTTAACATCTTCAGTTCCTGTTCTTCAGCATCTGTCGGCAGCCTGTCAGCATGCTGCATTTTCACAGGAAATTTTATTTTTTTCCATCAGCCAACAAAATGATGAAGTTTTCTTCAGCCAGTGGGTTCTGTGGTCTGAGACATTTTTTGATTAGTATCTAACTCATGTCCTTGTCCAAACTTTTGATTCTTCCACTCAACCCTGTTGTTTTCTTCTCTCAGACACACATTCATAAAGAACATGCTGGCTGATGACCCCACTAATGCTTGTTCTTTGCCTAAAGAGTAGAGATAAAGACAGAGAGGAAAGCAGCGAGTGGTGCAGCAGATTCCACCTCCCCCCTCCCTTCCTCCCCCATCTCTTGTCCTCCCCAAGGGGATCGGATGTTCTCAGCCGTTATAAGCAAGCAAAGCTGGCGGCCGGCAGACCGTCTGGCTCCAGTGCAGCCCAGGCACACAGACAATGCCAGACCTTCTGTCATGAGGTTTGCTTTCACTGAGGTCAGCTAAACAAGCCTTCAGGCCCTAAACAGAGCCATGTGCTCACATAGTCTTTCATCCTCTGAACACGCTCAGTTTAACTGACTTTTTTCAGTCCYTCCCCTCCCCTCCTACCTTGAGCAGCAGTGTCAGTCTCTTGTTTGTGTTGTCTGAGTCTATGTTTGCAGTGTCACTATGTCCTGAAGTCAATGTCCTCTTTCTGAAAGCAGAGGACACCAGTGGAACTGCTCAACAGATTTAGCAGACTACAACAACGCAGCACCATAAGGAGTTTGATATTTGTGTGATCTCACATCTGTCAATGATTGGAGCATGGGATGTAAATGACTGTCTGGTACTACCACATAAAACTTTAGCTCAGCATTTGAGGTARTGATATTTTTCAGCGAGTTTAAGTCAGTTAGCCATCTTGAACTSGGTTAATTCCAAAAGTTAACAAATTAAAGATAACTAAGTATAAATAGGCCAATAACTTGTTACTTAAAGTTTCAMTGAAATCTGTCCAATGGTTTGTGAAACATTTAGCAAACAAACAGGGTTGACTCTAGTTAATGCCAAGGTTTTAGGCAACAATTGAGTGCTCAAAGTACATGTTGCATAAATAAGTTGTACCCCAGGCTGATGCTCTTCCTATTATTTATTCTTGCAGGTGACCAACAAATCCTAGCCATGTAATGCAAAAGTGACAGTGATGTCAATGGGTTTTAAAAAAGAAAAGTGTTTGCATGAACTGATCAATATTTGAGATTGAAGTTGTTTTAAGACAGCTGTTCATTTTCATCGTGGCTTGACTCAAATTAGCTGTTAGCTTGTCAATCTTGTAATATAAACTCTTATTTCTCCAAACTTAATGCATTCAGAAATGTAGCCACAACAGGTAAGATATTTGTTCACACCCTTTCCAGAAGATCTGAACCACTGCTTTGAGCTTCTGAAAGGAGCACACTGCAATAATAATTAGTCTCATCTTTTTGTTCTCAAGTTACACTCAACATGAACACAAACCTATTGCCTTTTCAATAACAGGATTCTAAACTGAACTTAAAATTGTTTTCCCTGCATGGATGAACACTTCCTGTTCTTTGAACATATTCTGGTGCTCCAAAAACATGCTTTGTGCGTTTTTACCTTTTAACCAATGCACACCCCTGGTAAGTCAAGCGAGTGTGTTGCAGCTRCTGTGTTTTATTGCAGTCGTATGTTTCTTTGTGATGGGACAGATGAAGGTGAATGGAGGCTCTTTGGTGTTCGGGGGTGGGGGGCACCTCCTCAGTCAGCCTGCGCTCAGAGGAGTAACAGTTTGTGAATGAGTTATTCCAGCTGGGACGTCTTTGTGGCCTGCTGTTTCTGATTTCACAGTCCATCTCTGAGCCTCTCTTCCAGGAGGAGCATCACAGAACAGACC
>NW_013952506.1:1245673-1251643 GCF_001266775.1 Austrofundulus limnaeus | reverse complement strand
CACACACACACACACACACACACACACACACACACACACACACACACACACACACACACACACAAAACCCCCCCTCCTCTCTTCTTCCCATATACATACTCACCATGTTTTTACACTTGTTGAGATTGCATGACGCATATTCATAAATACAAACTTTTTCCAGCTATTTGAGACATAGGGAATCTTTAATTTATTTTAATTTTACTTATTTATTCATGAGGATAAAATCCTCATGAATAAAAGGTTGATTTTTTTTAAAACTTAATTTTTTCAAAAGGACAAAATTGGAGTTTAATAATAATAACTAAAGAATTTGCATTTCCTGCAAAAATGCACTGGGACTGCAATGCTAAATATTTTTACTGAATAGCCAAAAAAGCTGAAACTAACCCAAAAATAGCTAAAGACGTAGCTGAAATGAAGACATAAAAAAGAAAGAGAAAATTTGTTGAATTAAGCAGTAAGAATGTGAAATGATCACAAACAGGTAAAGGCTGAAATTAGCTAAAAAAACAAAGCAAAAAACAGCTGAAATAGCAGAAAGCAGCTGAAAGAGTAATTAAGATTAGCAGTATAGCAGAAAGTCTTATAATGATTGATTAAAAAAACAGAAAAAAATACTAAATTGGCACAACAGAAGCTGAAAAAAAAAACAGAACTAGAACAAAAGGTAACAAGAACTGAAAAAAATTTATGAACATTTTAACGGGTTATTGAAAATGGCTCCATTCAGTTTCAATGAGGAAAAAAATGGCAGAAAAAGCTAAATATCTCAAAAAGTATAAATTGCTGAAGCGCTAAAAATCATAGTTGGACTGTCCTGAAGGAGCTCAACATTTCAACATATAAGTTGTTGAAATAGCACAAAAACTACAAAATGTGATATGTGCCAAATAACCATACAGAAAAAAGATCTAACATAATCATAAGAAAAACAGTACATGTAAAGTACTGCTTTTATGAGTATTTGACAAACAAAATAACTTTTAATAAATATTTTGTTTATAAGAACCCAAAAACCCATCACACTGTTACCTCTCATCCCCTCCCTTTTGACCTGCTCCCGATCTGTTTTTTAGTCCATCTTTCCTTTCTCCTTCTCTTCCTTCTCACCCACCTTTCTTTTTCTTTTTTCTTTTTTTTATCTCTCCATCAGCTGCCCTCAGATTACTGGGACTTGAGGAGGTCTATCAGAAACATGTGTGGAGGTTTGGAGGCGGCCCGATGGGAAGCCCTTCGTCAAGCTGCTCGCCCTCGACTCTCCCAAAGAGCTGGAGCCAGTGGGGGAGAAAAACTCTCAGTGAGTTCAAAGACAGAAACTTATTGGCTTTTTGCAGGATATATTATTTTCCACTGAATGGGCAAAAGGAGAAAGAAATAGAGAGAGAGAGGGAGAGAAAACCTCTCACCCTTAAACAGCTCTTTAAAAGAAAACAGGATCACTGAGCTTCTGCTTGGTGTTCAGTCTGTGGTGATTCTTCCCTCCGTGTCTGACTCAGCCTGGATTTGTTTGGCTGTAAATTACAGTCAGGGACTTCACATGGAGCGATTTCACAAAAACAAACATGATTGTGGAAGATCACTATTAAACAAACTGGTAAATATTGAAATAGAAGAAGAAAAGTGGCAAAAGCAGAATATTTAACGAAGTTTATTAATTGAACCTGTCTAATCAGATCAAAATTGTATGTTGTGTTATGTATGTGTGTTTGTGTGCATGTGTAGAACCTACAACTAATTCACTGGGTTTTAACAAGATCTCAAACCAGTGCTCCATTGCCACCCTGTGGACTCTGATTGTAATGTCCCAATCTGCCTGGTGCTTTCTGAAACATGAGTTCTGTCCGTTTCTTTCTTTATTTGCCTTCATTTCTCCCAAAGCAGGATCTAGATTGTCACTTTTTTTAATACACATAAGGACAAAATCATTGACACAATCTTCTAATCTTGAGGTTGCAGGTTCGAGCCCAGGTTGAGTCAGGGAGGGCATCCAACTTTAAACAATTGCCAAATCTTTCTTGATTTGGCAATTGATCTTTGGATGTGGCGACCCCTGCAGAAAGGAGCAGCTGAAAGGAAAACATAAATAGTCTCCATAGAAGCAACATGGAGTCTGGGTTTAATAATGTGTGAAAAGCAGCATCAGATTTTAGCAATTTGTAAAAATCTGCTAAGAATTCATAGATAGCATCATTAGTTTGTAAGACCCTGAAAACATAAAACATTCAAATAACAATATATTACTTTGCATCACATTTCATGTCAATGTTTTAGACGTAGATCATGAGAAATAATAGAGTTGTAAGTGCTTTCCTTGATAAGAAAAAGTTGTGCAATCTAATGTGATATTATGACTCAAATTATATGCTGAAGATGACTCTCAGCCACTACCACATCCATGTAGATGACTMTTTCCTGAAAGGTTCATCAAAATCTGTTGTGTGGTTTGTGACATATTTAGCTAACAAACAAGATTGACTTTAAATAGTTATTGTAAAAAAATATATACAACCCCATCCCTCATGTCAACAGCTTCATTTTAAATCCTAATGTCTGAGCACCTCCATTTAATCTGTTCACTGCTGAGTTGGTAAAAAATGGGATACATGCAGCAGAACTTTAGTTTCTTCTACGTAGGTGATAATGTGCAAATTGTGAGAAAAAGAAGTGACCTTTACAGCAGAATCCTGCACAAACAACAACAACAACAAAAGAACCCTCCTTGTCTCACTTTTAAATACCAGGCAGAGTGCGAGCATGAGAACAGGCCGGGGAGAGGATGGAAAAATCCACGGCGTGTGGGTGAAGCCGCGTCATAARGGCAGCGCTAATGAGCTGGTTTTAGGGGAGGGAGAGGGGCCGTGAGGAAATGGTTTACATATGGGTTTGAAAAGGGCACGGGCGTCACAGCTATGCAGCAGATTTAATGAATCAAAGTGATCCTGAAGCACATTTGTCTCCCTGCTACTGCTAAACTGCTGCTGTTTTGACACTCAGTCTGGTTTTTATCTAACTTCTAGTGTTGTTGTGATTGTAGTAAAAGGTTAGTGTGGAAAAAAACTTTCTTATTTTAGTTTTTAAAAAAGACATCTTTACTTTTTAATAAGAAAAAAGAAGAAATCTGTTTAGTTTTCTTAGTGCTAAACTGCTGAAGCTCAGTGAACGCTTGACCAGAGGCTGTATGTAAAGATAAAAAGCAAAATTCTGCTTAAGATTACAAAAAAGTCTGATTGCTTTTCTGTCTTCGAGCCACATTAAGCCTCCGTCTAAGCCACATTAAACTCTCTTCCCATTACAGCGATAATAAGTCTGTCGTTTTAATGAGTAATACTGTAGGTGGGACCCAAAAGGATCATTCAGCTGCATCATTTACAGTTAATAAGTTWGAGGGGGGAAACTGAACTAGCTCCTCTAGCTGATATATGTGTGCTTTTCTTGACAATGCAGTGTCTTTATCTCGCATTGCAACTGAAGCAGAACATTCAAAGTGAGGGATGCCTTTTATATATATTCTGGGGTTAAAAGGGGCAGACTTTATAAGATTTATTCTTCTGCTGCCTTTCATTTTATTTTGATTTTTTATTTGTGTATTTTCTTTTTTTTATTGTACATAGTTATTTTTAATGAAATGAATATTTTTATTTTTTGAATTGGAAGAAAAATAAAACAGCTGTAGTTTCACAAAGTTGGGGTAGGTCCCCACCATCTGAGGATTTTCAAATAGGCTTAAGAAATCTTATTAATAGTCTATGATTGCTCAATAATATTTGTGTTATCGTTATGCCTTTGTTTATTAAGAAAATTAGCCAAATTTGTGCTCCTAAGCAGATTAAAAAGCTCCTCCCACTGTCGTTTTGTGAGTTTGAAGCTTAAAAGTTTGGGAACTGCTGCCCTAGTGTTGCAACGGTGGCTGTAGGTCTGTGTAGTGTTATGCAGCAGTGACACGCGTGGTGAATTCTTGATGGTGAGATAATCAGTGTGCAAAAATACCCAAAACGTGTGAAAAGTCCCAGCAGCACCATCTTGTTCCCATCTGCTGTTGTTTGGGAACAAGCTCCCAATCTGCTCCAAAAAGCCAAAGAATCGGTTCTTCCTGTTCCACACAACAACAAACAGAAACGCTGGCACACTTTCACCTTGGAGGAGACTTTGCAAACCCTTCTGTGAGTCAAAGACAGAAATAATTTATATTCGCACTGTTCACGCCTCATATTCCCTCATTTCTGACCAATCAGAGCAGACCAAGCCTCCTATTAAAAGTCATGTAACAAAAGGTGTTTTTCAAAAGCTAAAAGCTTTAAAAAAAAAGGAAATGAGAAGGTTGAACTAAATATTCACATCATAATATTATCTTTGTGAACGCTGTAGATGATGGATTTAAAAAAAATTTAACAGTTATAATATATAGTTAATGTTTGTGTTTGTTTGGTAGTTTTCCTCAGGTCAGTCTATTTCTGTATGACAGATGCAAGCCATCTTTCAGTCCTGAAAAGGGGATAATATGCATATCACCCATTGCTTCTCATGCTATTTTTAAACACAAATCATCTCATTGAGAAATAATGAATGTTTTGGTCAAATTTTGAAAATGTCACATGCAATGTTATGTAACATTGTGAGACGTAATACTCAGCATATATGCTGCAAAAGACTGTTAATACTACCACATCAAATTTTAGCTCAATATTAGTAAAATAGACTGTGTTTTATTCATTTTTATGTTTTCTAATGATAGTTAGGGTCATCTTGAAGTGGATTAGCTCCAAATGTTAATCAGTTAGAATTGTACATCTAATGAATATTTCCTGAAAGTTTCATTAAAATCCATCTTGTGTTTCAAGAGATATTTTGCTAAAAGACAGGCAGAGTTGATTGGAAACAGCTAATGAGCTTTGCCTTTCGACTGCAGACAGTAATAAACAAAATAACATGTAAGTTGCATCATAGTATATTGTACGGATGGTTGTTTGATGTTTTTTTAATCTAAAATATGTATTTTTTTTATTCAATGTCAGTATTTCATATTGTTTTTCAACTGCTGTCCATTTCAAAAACTGTAAATGTCAATTTGTTCAAACCCTTCAATAACAATTTCCAGGACAAAGATCAGAAATGATTGTATCCTAACACTAATGAGAGCTCTTTACAGGGAAACACCTAAAATAGAGATGAGTCCAATCACAGCTCTCCTCTGCCTGCAGCTCTGTGAAATGAGCAAGTTTTAATGTTCAAGAGTAATGTTTAATTATCCATACATGGCCATTTGCAAGCCTATTGCCACAGGGGTTTCAGCTCCACAACAGCCCTGTGTCTATTAGAAGAAAGTATGATTGTGTGCATTCAGAATTATTCACTGCATTACCCACGATTCATAGCACTTATTAACACAAGCAATTTCATGCATATGGATACAGTGGGTCTTAGCAGGGGAGCTGCTGATTGCTCTGAAACTAATTTCACAATCATTAGTTTTGGTGGTGACGTGAGTGACACCAAATTTTGGTTCATGCCAAGTTTGCCTGATCCCTGTGTGAGAAACAATGATCGGCTGTATGTGAAGCAGACTGGGATCTCACTTCAGAAAAATGGACAAACTTTTTGCTTCTGTAATCAATTGTCTGTCCATAAAGCCAAGGGTGAGGTTTTTTTTTTTTTTTTTTTTTCAGTCTGAAAAGCTCAAGGTGCAGGCCAAACAGAAAGCTTGTGTTGCCTCGAGGTAAAGTTAATGATTCATGGCCGAGTGCTGCGTGCTTTCCAAGTATAAGATGAGGATATATTTTGCAAAGCCTCCGGATCAACGTCACACTGTCACGCACTATTGTTCACAATAAACATGTAAATTGTGTTTAGGGAATACCTTTAAAGACAACGGGTTAATAGAGCTGATTCACAAAAAAATGATAATCACAGCACTGTGATTCACAAATAAATGATAATCAAAGTGCTGTGTTGGGTATGCACTAATGCCCC
>NW_013952506.1:1231494-1245638 GCF_001266775.1 Austrofundulus limnaeus | reverse complement strand
TATATATATATATCAGCAAAGTTTAAGGTGTATGTTGATTATCTTGAGTGACAGTGATGCAAAACAACAGAACATTAAATTCAAACTAAACCAAATATCCATTCATATGATTGCTTTAGTCATTTTAAGACATGCATGCGATAAAAAAGTTTATTACATCAGAGAACCAATATTTATTTATTTAAAAAAACATATACATAAAGTGATATTTTTGCAGTAAAACTTGTGCACTGTAATGAACATTTACAGAATTTGTTGCCAATATTTGTTGTAGGAAAATAATAAGGCCACTAGGTGGCAGTAAGGTACATAATGATATACTCTGGATTAAAGCAAAGGCACAAACTGATAAGATAAATAAAGCCTTTTTTTAAAAAAAAATTCAATTTAATTTCTATAAACATAAAATAGTATTTTGTAATGAATAAACATATTATAATAAAGTGCGTATAATGGTTCTTTTAAAAAATGATTTTTAAATATATTTATTTGTAATGTTGAATGCTGATTCAGCATTTACACCATGGTTTTTTCTGGGCTTTTTTTCCTGTTTGTTTTGTTTTCTGTACACATTTTGCAATGAAACCACCGTGTACTTTGTAATATTTTAATCAGTCATCTATTAAAATATCCRGCTCCTGCAAAAAACACTGTTCCCTTTTAAAATCTGCTTCAGCAAATTTCTTTCTATTTTATTTTGTCTTCTAAAGAGATGTCAATCACTTTTAACTTTCATTTAATTTCCTATGCTATAGATTTCAGCTGTTGTTTTTCTACTTTAAGGTTTTAGTTAGCCTTTTGTTACTTTCAGCTTTAAGATTGCATTTTGCTACATTTAGTTTAACTTTTAGCTTTTGATATATTTTTTTAGCAATTTGTTACTGATGCAACTTTTAGCTACTAGATATAGCCTTCATTTTGCTATTAGCCTTTTAGCTCATGTTTTGCTTTTTTGAGCTTCAATGCCTCATTTTTCAGCTTTTTCTTTACACAGTATTCACACAGTATTTTTTTGTAAAAAGTAATTTCTCTCTTTTTTATTTATGTTTTGGTTTTTAGATTGTTCTAAAAAAGTCCCTTTCAGTGGTTTCTTGTTTCTGCAGACATAACTGTTTTCTTGGTGTTTTGATTTTATTGATAACCAAAAATCTATAGGTAGGTTGTGTTAGTTTTGAGGCTATAGGAGGAGGATTTWGCAGCGTCTTGGTTTGAGTCAGAAAAGAGGGAGAGCAAAGTCACTGCTGCCCCAGATTTCAGAGGTGCCACAGTCTGGAGAGAGATTGATGGCTGCAAGCAGCAGATAACAGTTTGTAGCAAAAAAGAGATTAAAAAGGGGGGTGGAGGGCAGAGATTATAGTGGGGGACTGAACCCCACCCAAGGGGCTGTGGTACAAAAACACCTATGTGCAAATCCAGCTCTGCAATCAGCTGTTCAGTAATTATAGGTTGGTGAAGAGTAAATGTGACCTACTTATAATTTTTGAACTTATATAATATATGGAAAGGTATCATCCATTCAGCAGAGCTGTAATTGCATCTGGTAGACGAAGTTGAGCCATGTTTGATTTTACACAAACTAAGAAGTGTTTTAATGTTATGAGGCAGAAGAATATTTGACTGTCACTCAGCAGATTTGGCCTCTCGGACACATCATGCTTGTTTCCCACACTAGTCCAGGAGTGATTCTCCACAGTGCTATTGTTATCCATTAGATTGTCTGCAGCCAACACTTATTCAGCCAGCCGCYGTGCCTTTTGTCCTCATTCATTCAACAATCTGTTCCCGAGACCTTCTCCGGCTCTCTGTAGCCCATCTGCCCCCCCATGTCTGAAACGCGTTGCTTAAACCCTCCATTCCTTTCACACAAAAGCTTTCTTCACCAGCTGTCCAGCTCTTCTCCCACACAGTAAGAAGTGCAGCTCTGGAATAAATCAATTCATTATATCTGTTCACTTTTTCCCTATAGTGTGAAGCAGCTTATCAACACATAACATATAAATCATAAATGTGTAAAGTTGTAGTGAACAGAAATCCCACAAGTGTATTATTTTATTAGCAATAACCTTCGCCATGTTATGACAAACTGTTGGACAAAACAGGATGTCTAAAAGCATCATTTATATGTATGTTTGTCCTGACACATAAATTCAAATTTAATATTTGATCAAATTTGTGATTAAAATCCTGGACAGTATGACTTTTTTTTAGAAGATGCATATTTTCACATGTGTATCAGCACATTTCAGCTATAAGCTGTGGAGGTGTTCACTATTGCGGTGACGCAGTGATGGACCTGATGGCTATTTATGTAAGGTGGAAGTTATACACTGTGTGTGAAATTAAATATTTTTTATGGGAGGATCAAAGGAATTGATGGATGCAATACTTTCTAGAGTTAAATCACTTTTCAGAGTTGTGACAGCAACTCTGGGACGTTAGTGGCTGAGAGTCATCCTCCTCACATTCTCTGAGCGCTGTCACATCTCGCGAGATCTCACATAACGTGATTTAAAAGACTTGACCTAAACAGCCGTAATCCTGTCATATGAAATGGTTTTAGTAAAGTTCTTGCAAGAAACACATTACTTAAGGAATTCTCAAATATTCAATGTTAAAAACGCATTGTTTTATAGTTTTCACTAAGAGTGGTTGCAAAAAAAGATTAGTCGATTGCTTTTGTCTAAGAAATAAACAAATGTGAAAATGTGCTAAACTGAGAAGTGTTTTTTTTTTTAAATCCAGAAAACAACCTGCAMGCTTGCAGTGGTGGTGCAAAGTGCTGATGGAGGAGTTCAGGTAGAGGCAGAAGGCAGAGCTGACTGGTGGTGGGGTGTTGGAGGAGGGCAGTCTGACAGACGGACAGCCCGTCTCTGCTCGGCTGCTGCTCCACATCCACACACAGCTAATCTGATCGGGGGTGAACCTGCGACGCAAGCCGCCCGCTGCTGCTGCCGCCGCCGCCGGGTCCCAGGCAGCAAAACCGCCTGTCTCCGGGAGTTCAGTCCGCTAACTCGTGGAAGTCATACCTCATTACAGAAACAACGAACTGTTGTACTTTTTTTGTGCAACTTTGAACTATAATGCAGAGCACTCAGTGCAACCAGTTCAAATCCAATATGTCTATTTTGCCGTTCACTCCTCCGATTGTTAAGAGGCTTCTCGGCTGGAAGAAAGGAGAGCAGAACGGACTGGAGGAGAAATGGTGCGAAAAGGCTGTCAAAAGTCTGGTGAAGAAGCTGAAGAGGACGGGACAGTTAGACGAGTTGGAAAAAGCCATCACAACACAGAATGTCAGCACCAAATGCTTAACCATACCCAGGTAAGGCTAAACTGGTTGGCATCGAGCTATTGCTAATGCTAGCTAAGGTTAGCCAAATACACACAACTATTGTAGCCAAGTAGCTAGCCAGCTACATTGAGCTAATACTAGCTAACAGTTAAATATAGTGTTATTGCATCAGTTTTAATATACATTATAATATTAATAAAAAGTGTAAAACATTTAAAGGGGCACAGTTGATTTTTTTTAACTGAACTGGTTGTATACATTGGTAGTTATTATTGGCATTAGCCACCATAATGGAGCTTATTGGTTGAAATTAACAAGCTTTTTGCCACGTTATTATTTAAACATGAAATAGCCCATTACTATTTTTCCAAACTGAAATATTACTAGCTTGTTTTGTATTTATAAAATTGGGTTCTTCTCGTCACAAGCACAACTTTGTGCAGTTTTTAATAACATCTAAGCAGTTGTCCAGTCTTTAGGCATCTTCCAGTAAGGTTTCTGCAGCACACTGGCTATATAAACATGTGAACAGTCCACATGTGTGATAAAACACAGGAGGAGAGATTTGGCCAAGCTTAACCCTGACTCACAGAGGATGTTTAGACTGGAGGGTTGCTCTCTGGGAAAGTTGGATGAAGGTGGGATTCCCCGTAAAACATAAACATTTAAGATGATCTCACATGGTGTACTGTAATATTGTGCAGGCATTGGAAGCATTTTTATTAACGAACATTGTGAGTTGATCACTCGAGTTGCTTATTTTGGTTACTTATTAATGATTTTTTAAGTTTTTGATCCTTTAACAAAAAGACTTACAGTTTTTCTCTAATGTGTGCATCTCTTTGTTGGTCTGATTAGTACAGAAGCAAACACCCGACTGATGTTCTCCCATTTTTTTAAAGAAAAAACAAAATCAATCAGTTAATCCCCACTTACAAACAAAGATGTAAGTCCACCATTATGTTATATAGTCAGAACATGGGTATTAACCTAGATTAAAAGCATATTCTCAGTTCTTTGGAATGTGCTCTAGGCTTTAAGGAGGGTGTGGACCACTGTTTGGATTATGGTTCAATCTCAGTTTGTTTTTAGGCCATTTTAGAGAATAACAGCTGTTTTATCTGTCTCTGGAACAGTGTGCAGTGACTTTTGTACTTCAGCTGTCCTACATTTTGGTATCATTTTATTATGTCATTTATTGTGAGTTCATGACAAAGTCAAAGTTCATTGTTGATACCATCAATGCTTATAATCTAAAGAAAATAAAACTTACAGTTTTAAATTAAATGTTTATTTTTTTAACCAGAAAGTGAAAACAGTCCAAGAGGTTATTATTTTAGCATATTTTAGCATACCTGTAACATGCCATCTTCTTTAAAACAAATAAAATAAAAAAAACAACATAAATAAATTCTAAATTTTGTATTGATATAAATAAAGAACAGTTCATTCTCTCAGAAAATAAAACCACTTGTTTTACTCCAACAGAAGTTTCATATAATTAGAATCAGATTTAGATGAGGGATCACTGATGAGTTTCTTATGATGCGTACGTTTTGATGATTATCTGTTGTAGAGAGCTCTTTGAATGACCTCAGTGTGGGGAAATAAAGTATACATCTAACTGGACTGACGTGACGTGTTGGTGCTGTTTCTCAGGTCTTTGGATGGACGTCTGCAGGTCTCTCACAAAAAAGGTCTTCCTCATGTGATTTACTGTCGCCTGTGGCGCTGGCCAGACCTGCAGTCCCATCATGAGCTGAGGGCCGTTGACCACTGTGAATTTGCCTTCCACACCAAGAAGGATGAAGTGTGTGTCAACCCCTACCATTACCAGAGGGTGGAGACTCCAGGTGAGTGAATCGATTGCTTTGTCAGATGGTTTATTGGATTCTTTTAGCAAACTGTGAACTGATATAAAGTGACTTTTATGTGTCTTTCCAGTTTTACCTCCTGTCCTCGTGCCACGCCACACAGATATTCCTGCTGAGTTTCCACCGCTGGATGACTACAGATCTTCTATCCCTGAAAATACCAATTTCCCCTCTGGCATTGAGCCTCATGGCAACTACAATGCTGGTGAGACATGTTGTACCTCACATTAAAAACAATAAGTACATTCGATTTAAAAAAAAACTATAGGTGCAAGTAAACTAAAGGTTCAAGGAGCTTGGCTGTAAGAAAAAAACACCACTCTAGGTCATTGATGCTTTCTTTGCTTTTGTTGTTTCCACAGGCAGAAAAAGACCTGTTTTAACAGCCAGTTTGATCATAAAGAGACTGAGCATAATCTTTGTCAGTATTTTTATGTTACAGAAACTCCCACACCGGGATATCTGAGTGAGGATGGTGAGACCAGTGATCATCAACTCAGTCACAACATGGACACAAGTGAGTCTAACGACTGAAGACATCACTAAAACTCACACTTTGCTAAGTAGCCCTATCATGAACCAAGCTTTTGTTTTCCAGGTTCACCCAGCCTGTCGCCCAATCCTGTGTCCCCCACAAACGGAAACCTTGGTAAGCTAAAAGATCAGCCTTTCTTGGTCAACCCAGTATACTCTTCTTGTTAGGTAACATGAGACAATAATGAGGCACATTACAAATATCAGTCATTGGTTTGTAATGACACTAATTTGTTTTTAATTGAAGGTTTTAACTTTTCATGAAATTAACATTGTGAAGTTACCTGTTGTCCTGTTATTTTTTGATGTACAGGTAATTAAAAAACACCTATGATTGCTACTAAGCTTTGCTGCAGTTTACTCAAATCATGTCACTTTTAACAGTTTTTGGATCCTCACAATACATATGCCTGTGCTAGACCTTTCTTTTTCTGTCTCTTCTGAAAGAAAAAAAAAAAAGCAGTGCAATCCAAAATATTATGGTTCGTTCACAAGTTGCAAAGACTCCTGGGTGAGGTTAAAAAAAAGTCAGTGTTTAAATTAAAATACTACTAAATCTAAAYAGAAAGGCAAATATTCATTTTATTATTCAAATGTCGCTGTTTTTTTAAAATTCTTGCATAAAACTGAGGAATCAACCACGTTACGAATTTAAATTGATTGAAATAGGCATCCTTTTTGTTCAGCTGACTGAAGGATACAGATCCCAGCTCCACTTGACTCTACCTGATGATTCAGAAACTACACCTGTTGAGATGAATCAGCAATATGTTTCATTAAGTGTTTTGTTAAATTAAAACATTTTCAGTTGCTTTCTATTTTTCACTTTTATTTTTTTGTGAACACTGTGACTTGCCATCGTGGTTAGCTGAATGCTTTTCATTTTCACGTTGGTGTCATTTATGACAGTCCAGAGTGTAAGGTTAGAGAATCTAAAAATAGGTGTATAGTACAAAAGTGCAACATCCTAGTAAACAGTGCGTGAGACATCACCAGAGCATTTTCACTGGTGGCGTCTGCTTCAGTGTTGATCAGATAGAAAACTATAAAAATATCTGTTAAGGAGGTGTTTTATCACTACACAGACTGTGCAGATTGACTAAACTTGAGCTTGKTTCTATAATCTCTTCATTTTTCCACCAATCTAGACTTACAACCAGTGACGTACTGCGAATCTGCCTTCTGGTGCTCCATCTCCTACTATGAACTGAACCAGCGTGTTGGAGAGACCTTCCATGCCTCCCAGCCCTCCCTCACAGTAGATGGGTTCACTGATCCCTCCAACTCGGAACGCTTTTGTCTGGGCTTGCTGTCCAACGTCAACCGCAACTCCGCAGTGGAGCTCACACGCAGACACATAGGTACAGCAAGCCCTCTGATAGTACTGCGCTCAGTAGGAGCAGAAATCTGTGCACCTAGCTGTAATGTTTTCTGTCCTCTTTCCAGGACGAGGTGTGAGGTTATACTACATTGGGGGAGAAGTGTTTGCAGAGTGTCTTAGTGACAGCGCCATCTTTGTTCAAAGTCCAAACTGTAACCAGCRCTACAGGTGGCATCCTGCCACCGTCTGCAAAATACCTCCAGGTCAGCCTGAGATTGATTCATCTAAATACCAGGAACTAATCTGATGAGTTTTAAATGCACCGTACACGCTGACTGTTCTTGTCCTTTGTTTGGTAACATTTTGTCAGGCTGCAACCTAAAGATTTTCAACAACCAGGAGTTTGCATCCCTCCTCGCTCAGTCGGTTAACCAGGGCTTTGAGGCTGTTTACCAGCTCACCAGGATGTGCACCATTCGCATGAGTTTTGTGAAGGGTTGGGGAGCAGAGTACAGGTAAATATTTTGGATCACCTTCAGCTGAACGTATTGAATCTGCTTAAGCGCGTAACTTTAGGTCTACCATTGAGGGGGTGGGGGTGTTACGCTGTCTGCCTATTTATTTATTTATTGAATCGTTTACTTATGTAAAACGGTTCAGGGTATTTTGGGGGTTAAAATATAATGTAACACTTTTCCTGTGATTTACTTAACTCTCCAGTTTTCTTTGTATCTACTCTGAACATTTCTGTTCCACTTCAGTTCAACAATCAAGAAAAAGCTTAATTTTTGCCCCCATTTTTTTCCAACAGGAACAAATACTTTACATTTTTAGGATGTATTACGACATACCTACTTGCTCAGTTTTCCAAGAGTATGTATTTACCTGGTGCTGTGCAGCTGTGTACTAAACCAGGYAATTTTAATTGTTAGAGCAAATTGTGTAATTTTATTGGGAGGGGGGGTTATATTGACTAGGGCTGTGTATTGGCAAGAATTTGGCGATACGATACATATCATAACAGAGGGGTCACGATACGATATACCCCGATATATTGCGATACTGTAAGCAAGGCGATATATTGCGATTTTTTTTGTCCAAAAATTCTATTAAATAAAAACCTCTTACTGAAAAAAAAGAAAAGCTAATGTTCACTTACAATGCTAATGCTACCCTTACTCTCTGGCGCTCAAGAGGTAGAAGAGCCAAATGGCTGGCTCACTGCTGCCAACTAGTGGTCAGAGGCTGAACTACAACAAAAAAATGAACGGTTGGCAGGAAAGTTGACATTTTAAACCTTAATTAAAAATCGATACAGGGCTTTAGAATATCGATACAGTATCGGGAAATGAAATATCGCGATATTTCAGTGTATCGATATTTTCTTACACCCCTAATATTGACTGGATCAAATTATTGTGGGGGGTCATAGCCCCGCTAACCCCGCTGCAAATTATGCCCATGAATCTGCTTGACATTTACATCGACTGTTTCCAGTACATAGTATTTGTTGAAAAGAATTAATTTCCACAACTAACGTGTGAGATGTTTGGTAGATTTTTTTAAAACATTTTGAACTATTTATAACTAGTAACATTTACGGCTGAATGGAAATATAATATAAACTGTTAAAAGATTGATTCTGATTATGCTAAATAAAAGAAGCTCATGGAGGAGGGCGTATCAGTGAGTTTGCAGTAAAGGAGGAAGAATGCAGAAGGCATGCAGTGGTGTTGGGAAATGGAGAGGGAGGGTGAAAAGGGGGATTTCCCGCTGGACTGTGAGTTGTGCGTGTTGTGTTTCTATTACCAAACACTTAGGAGGAGAACATGTCTAGTRAAGTCTTGAATGACTCCAGAAATAACCTGTAGGGTTGTTTTTACTGGTAACGTCAGTGACAATAATTACAGCATGATTAACACAAACTTTACATTTCATAATACCATGATGTAATATAACTGAATTTATTAGAAATAACTTTGTATCTGTGTGTCCTGCAGACGCCAGACGGTGACCAGCACCCCCTGCTGGATAGAGCTCCATCTGAACGGTCCTTTGCAGTGGCTGGACAAGGTTCTCACACAAATGGGCTCTCCCAGCATCCACTGCTCCAGTGTGTCCTAGGAACAGCAGCCACAAACACACTGAGCGCAAACCACATAAGAAAAAGTCAAACTTTTGTCAGGGATGATACGAATTTCAGCCATTCAAACAAGCTCTCTCCCACCTTTGGTCGTTACGTTAGGAACCATTCAGAGCCAGATTCAGAAGATGAAGCTAATTTTCCTCATTGTTCATGTGAACATGTTAGCCTGTAGCTTTATTCCATAATGATTTAAATGTTTTCCCCTCGTGTTTGCTATAAAGTAGCTGTAGGTTGCTTGTCTTCTACATTTTTTTTAATTCTATGAATTAACCAAACCTAAAAGAAATACTTCCATCGTGGTCCTATTTGTGGTTCTTGAACCAGTTCTTGTACTCATTAAATGTTAGAGCTTATTTATCAGTAATACGTGGAGAATAAATCTGTAATGGTTGAGTATATTTATTAAGTACAAAGTACTTTCTCTAYATTCTTTTTCTTGCGTAAATTAAAGCGTCAAGTCCTTGGTCACTAAATTATCAACATCAAAAGGAAAAAAAAGCACCATTTTAGGGAAGAAAGAGAACACATAAGACTATTTTCTTTAATGAAAAAGACATTTTATAAGTTATTTTTGCATATTGTTCTGCACGGAAATATATTTTTTTATCATTGCCTCGATACGATAAAAATATCTTGCTCAGAAAAATAAATTTACTGACGTCTGGCGTAGGCCTGACTTTCATTAAGTTTGCTTTAATGACTTAAATCTTGTAAATGAGTTCTCTACACCTTGTTCTACAAAGTGAAACAGGATTATTTTCAGCTATTATGTCCTAACAGAAGCATTAGACACAGTGTTGTTCCTCTGAGGGGTCTGACTGAATTTTGACCTGATATGACTTAAAATGGTTTTAATAAAGGCTGTTTATCTCTAAAGTATATAAAGACAAAGGTCCTTCTACTAAGAGTTGACATGTTGCACGCTATGCTCCGTGATGCACTTCCTGTTTAAAGTGGCTCTAGTTGTTGAGGTAATTTGCTTGTCCCTAAATTCTGTAAAACATGAACGTTGTTACAACAAATGGATGCTCTTTGTTCTTGGTCACTGCTTCATCTGCATTTAGTCACCATGTAAACTGCAACGTGGAGCTTTTCTAAAACAGTGCACTACAGTACATTATGTAATGAAATCTGTATCAGTTWGTTTTCTGTTCCAAGTCTTGTTTTTTTTTCTTTTAATGGCAATTGTTTTTAAATGTAAAATTTTAATAAAATGCAACAGAAAAGTATTTTCTTTTGTTTAAAATCCTTTCTCACCTAAATGAGCTGTAAAGGTCACCCTCTGCTCAGTTTACAGTTTAGTTTGTGTAGTTTCTTTTAAAATGACATTTTAAAAATTACTTCCCCACAAATGTAGTGTAAGAACATAACCATTATGGCACAATATCTTACTCATTTTATTCTGATTTCTATTACATCATTTAATTGAAATTTGAGCATAAATGTTCAAGGATCGTGTTCACAATAAATACACAGTACTCACTAAAAACAAAAAATAAACAAGATTTTATGTGGATTCATTTGAATGTGAATTGTCTTTTTAGAACTCAGAATAAGGCACATGTAACAAATACATCTGTAGACTGGACCTACAAACACAGAAATCAAAACCGTTTTCCACCTGCATCACGATCACATTTTGAGGATCACGGTCTAGAATGAGACCCAGAGAGGAAGACTTAAGATCTGAGACACTCATGGCTTCTCTGAACAAAATATCCATCATTTTAAAAACAATTTCTTTATTATAGGAATCAGGATTTTCTAAATACAACTATGCCTACAGTATCTGTAAGCATCTCCACTTTCCAAGCATGAGCAGGTCGTCCATGGGAGCTGACTCTTGTGTGAGCGAAGGAAATCAGAAGTAATGAACCGCAGGTAACAGACTTTAACTTTCCTCCCCTGAAGATAATCCATCTATTTCATCTTCATCGCCACCAATGGCCATCCAAAATGCTTTTGCCACCTGGAAATCAAATTTAGTGTCACTAATTTACACTAAAACTTAAGTAAAAATGTTGAAGCGGCAATTAAGGAAATTGCTAACCTTCTCAGCGTGAACTTTTCTCTGCTCGTGAGGTAATGACGAAGCTTTATCTGCAGGATGAAAATCAGCAGACGATAAAAAAAATAATAAAAATATAAATAACGACAATAAACAGAATAAAATTAATCTCATTTAAAGTTAATCACCTTTCATCTCCTTTAATTTGGTAAAGAGGCGTTCAAAGTTATCCACATCTGCATCTCCAGCTGTGAGATTGGCAAGTTCCTGTATGTCTAAATCAGTCATTGCATCTGCAGGAGTCGACACAATATTCAGTTTATGTACAAATTAATTATAGTAGCAGCAGGAATTATATCTGGGGAAAATGACATCAGCTAACGCAGCTGAAAAAAAAAGATAGTTACTTGCCCACTACTGATTCCTCCTGTCTGTCTGCTTTTGTGTGATTCTCTGTCTGGTTGGCTGTAACGTTAGGAAGTGCGCCCTCTGCTGGCAAACTGGAGGACTGTCAAGGAGCTTAGGTTAATCTTCACAAAAACTTTCCTATTTGAAACTGATGATTTAATTTAAAACAAATTTGTATCAAAAAATTTATTCAAAGMAAAAGTATACATGCAACTAAATAAAGTACATTACATAAAGGCATGCATATAAAAATGTTACAATAAAAAAAAACTTTCCACTCACTGTTGGATCCTGGCAGCGGCGTGAGTTATGCCTGGAAGCCACCAAACTGCTCATTAGACCAAAACCCTGATTGTGTCCTGTAGAGCAGAAATATAAATGGTCCAATGTCCCCACTTATATGCGAATAAGTTAAAGTCAACTTAAACTTACCTTCCTTCATCTCCACACTGGACCATACATTAGCATTTAGAGCCTGGACAATTCTCTTTACTCCTGTGGATTCTGGAAAGTCATCTAAAGAAGGCAAAAACATCACAAATAAATAAAATCGCAAAGAATGTAAAGGTTATTATCGATGGTCATTTTTGCTGAACTCACCATCCTCATCTGGCAGTTCCAGCGGATTGAGCTCCACAAGCTCAAATGCATGAGCTAAACACCACTGCTGTGCTTCATGCTTTGTGACACCTAGACAATAAACAAAGATTTGCAGTGTTACGCACAATGCATCACAATCATTTTCTACACATAAACAGACACGCATTACTAACCATTTTCATCGGTTCTGTCACACACAAGAATGAGCACCTCTGGAGCGATGTCTTCCACCACAGGAATCCAAAGCTTTAGCTTTTCTAGTCCATCTTTCTGTAAACAGCAGTTACACAATAGGAAAGTCAAAACACAAATTAAACCATTAGAAAGCACACTATGCTCTTAAATTACACACCACTTTACTGTCAAAGTAAGCAATGAAAGCCTGCATGGACTGGGCGATCTCAGATGACATTGAGTAAGTGTTTGGTACAGCACACAGTCGCACATCTGCTGTATAATACTTGTTATTGATGGTCCAAGAATACCAGGCTACCGCTTCGTCTCGCTTGGTTGGCTGAGGCAAAGACTCTGAACCGAGGATTTCTAAACAAAATAAAACACACAAAGTACTGCTCAGTTTTTCTTTTTGCGTCGATCCCACTCAATAAACGAAGTAAAACACTGTTGTGACCACATCGAGAAATTGGCACACAAGAAGGCACTTCTTCCTGCTGCTGTGCTAGGTTAGCTGTTTAGCCTAGCTGCAGATTGGCTTAAATAACTTACGTTTTATCAATTCTTCTTCTTTAAATTTGCTGTCACAGCTAGTGACAAGCACACATGGAATAATCATATCTGTGTTTTCCTCTGTAGCAGACATTTCTCTTAAAATTAGAGGCCTTTTCAGCTGCTAGGAAGGCTAACGATCGAGCTGCTCTCTAAGGATATTTATTTGACCTTTGAACTCTGACGGACTTCCGCTGAAGCGTCACTTCCGTTACAACGTTGTGTTGGAAAAATTAACACATCTGCCACGTTTCAGAAACTCCATTCAATCAAATATTGTATATGTAACGTTTTTATTATTGTTATAATGTAAAAATAATTACATAAAATTTATAAGACAAAATTCCAGGGAACATTTGTGGCAATTTATCCCATTCTTTTGTCTTAAAGGAAAAAACACACTGAAAACATACCCTTTGTAAAGCATATATTTTGTAGGCCTTTGGTGCAAAACTAATTAAAGTAATAAAATAAATAAAATTATGTCCGGTAACTGTTTAGAAATTTGGAAATTTTGTCTGTTGCGTGACGGGTTCACACCTGACAGTCAAACTCCGGGTAAAATTATGCACAAAGGATAAATATCTCGTCGCCTTGTGTTCAGTAGTTTTCATACAGGTTCCCTGGGACATGTTGTCATCAGAAATGTTGTATGATTAAATTATCAGACCACGGGTGTAAAATGTCTGACAAACGTGAGAACGAAGATAAATTGGGGAAGTTTTTAATTCAGGTAATGTCTGAGCATCATTTTTTTWAAAATTCAAGCTACAGTAGTAATAATACTGATTAGAATACCACACCCTTGAAACCGTAACATCCTGTAAACTCCCTTGACAAAATACTTATTAAAAATCATCTAACTTTCTTAACAGTTGTTTTCCAGCTGCATGTTTAAGTCTTTACACTTTATATGACAGGTTCATAAAGATTTGGCACAACTCAAATGCAGTGATTGGGCCACAACACTGGATGTTCAAACCCTGGACAATTCAATTTGTATGGCCCACACTACAAACAAGGTGAGAAAAACTCATACTGATTACAAGCTTTTTATATTAATCAAAAATTCAACAAACTATTAAAAACAGACATTTTACATTCTGTACTTGCAAACAGAAATCTGCTGAGGATTATTTGAAAACAGTGAATAAACAACAACAGGTTCTTCCGAGCACCACAGACTTACAGAAACCAATGCTTAAAACACCTATATGGTAAGTAAAAAACCTGAACTG
>NW_013952506.1:1226331-1230879 GCF_001266775.1 Austrofundulus limnaeus | reverse complement strand
GAGTATGGGTCTGCGGAGGGTGTCCGGTTCTGTGGCTTCTCAAAGTGATGCGATTATTTGGAACAGTTATTATAATTTACAAGTTTGGATGGAAAGAAAGAAACATGTTTGCAGATAATGTTAAGATATGTTTTGCAGTGTTTTTCTTTTGTTTTCCACTATTGAGGCTTAGATCACGACACATTATTACTGGTTATCAGCCCCATTCCAGTTGTACTTACTGTACCTTTAGATTCATAGTGATATTATTGGACATGACATAGAGAAAGATTATTTGTCTCTGCAGTCTGACCAGAGTAAAGTGAAAATCTTTCCATCTCAATAAATGAAAAAGCCTGGAGCTCCTTAGACCTGTTAGAATAAAACATAAGCAACATATTCCATCAAGTTTTATTATTTCTTTTGTCTAATACAATTAGCCACACGAAGGCAGCAAAACCTGTAGGATGAATGTACAAATGTTCAAAAAAAGAATGTGATGAAAATTGTTTAAATTTAGCATTTGAGCAGAAGTGTAAAACTACAAATGGTAACTGTTAATTTCTTAAAAACTTGCTTTTATCTGTTTTGTTAAACATGAACTAAACATGCATTTGTTGTGTAATTTCATCTAATCTAGTTATTTATTGTGGAATCTTGTACAAACAGCAACAATTTACGCAAAAGCCATGGGCTATGAGAACAGAAAACTATATTTGTGAACCATCATATCAAAACGAGGATTAAGTCTAAAAGTGGGACGTGGAGAAATAGTGCTTTGATTAAAACATTTGCAAAAATTGCATTTTGTCAAAATATAATGAATAAATGCCTTATCAATGTCTCATTTGAATGATCTGTCTCAATACTGTTTGACGTTTCCGCTTAATAAAGACATCAAAAAATTCTCATTAAAATTGCACAAAAGTAGGATTCAGACCAAATATAAATATATTATTGTGATTAACATAAAAATTTAAGTCATATATCTGGAACTGCTTGTGATATGGGAGTGATCCAGGTTTCAAAATGTACATAATGCAAGGAATCTGAAAATGTGATTAGGTCATTTTGACCAAATTTGGCTTAATCCTCATTTCGATATGATAGGTCACATAAATAAATAAATAAATAAATAAATAAATAAATAAATAAATAAACTAACTCAGGGTAAATTAAATACCATCATTATTTAAATAGTGTTAAAGCAGATTGTTTAGTGTGCAGCTCTAATGTCACAGTTTATGACTTTCATAAATGTTAATTTTGTTAAGGTACAAGTGTAATTTCTTTTTGTGTGAACATTTAACTCTTAAAACTAAAGTACTGGAATCAAACTGATGTTGAATATGAAATTTACATTTAAAATGTGTTTATGAAATAATTATTTTATAGTAGGTTTTATCCTACACTAAATATTTAACTAAAACCAAATTAATCTCATGTTCAACAGTTATTGTATTTATTTACAAGCTATTGTTTACTTTCTGGATATTTTTTTCTTGACATCAAGTTTATGATTTTCATTACAACACTATGAACCAGGAGTATTCTGCCTTCCTTATTCCTCTGAGCCTTTATGCTGCGGTGAAGAGTGATGGTGCAGCTCTGTATTAATGGATGTCTCAAGTTCACGCTCAGACAAACTGTGACATAAAGGTCACCTGACTCAGTGATGACATCCAGCCTCTGTCATCGCAAACAAATGAATCTTTTGCAAAGGTCGGCATTAGTTTTAGATTTATTTTACTCACTTTCTTTGCCAATATGTTTTTGGTAATCTGCTCCTGACATGAGAAAATAGAGGCCAAGACTGTCACTCTGATCTAGGAGAGATGGAGGTTCTGGCTGCAGAAAGCGGAAAACAGCAGATTGCACCACATCAGCATTCTTCTAAAGAAACAGGCACCTGATTGCTGCGCTATGGGCTACTGGTTTACAGCTGTCTCAAGACAGAATCGACTACCTGTTCCAGCATGCCAATAAGACAGCCGTAGCTTCCCCAACTGCTAACCACTGGCTCTCTGCCTGCTGCCGCCTCCTGCAACTCGGCCCAGCTCTTTTCTGCTCCATCCCCGTGCCAGGGAATGAGATTTTTGCATTTTAGCAATTTTACAAAAGGTGGCACCTTTTCCTAGCCCCACCTGAAACAGATGTGTGCCTGTGAGGGGAAAATCTCCCAGCACCTGGCTGCTACCCCTGGTCTGTCATAGTGCTCAGTGGTCTGAGGAGAATGAAAGAAACAACATGAGGACATTAGAAAATTAGTGTGGAGAGAAGAAACTTTGAGATGTTTCTAAGTAGGGAGTCATTTGAGTTTGGTTATTGTCAGAAACAACAGGGGCTTCAACAAAAAGGCGTATCTTATATTAAACAAGATATACTTTTTGTTTTTATTATCGCTTGTGTAAATGCATGTTAGTTACAGTATACTGATATTTAAAAATATAATTTATCTTGAGTTTTTGCTCCGCTGATAATGGTTACTTATGATGATAAATAATTACATTTTGCCAAATCATTTTCTAAAATTATTTATCAAAGCAGAAAATAGCAGTTAAAGCAGTTTTTTAATAAAAAGTTGAAACTAGTGACTGATAGTTATCACTTCTAGTAAAAAAAAGTTGATAAAAATAACAAGTAAATAAATAAATACATAAATTATTAGTCTTAAGCACCCAGCCTGTTATAATTAACTGTCATTTATTTACAGTAAAAATCACGAATTCCTAAAATAGTTTTAGATGTCTCATGTAATAGGGGTATTAACATGAAGATAAAATATTTTGGTGTTTATCAGCTAAAATTTCCATATCAGCCCCATTTTTATACATTTTGTTTGATCAGTCCAGTCCTGGGATTTTAATTCTTTAAACAGGAAAAGCCATGTAGCATTGACGTTTTTGAGTGAAATATACAAAACCTTACCAAAAAAAAAAAAGTGTTTGGGTAAACCTGCCTAGAAAAATCCCCAGCTCTGCAGCAAGTCTTCATGTTCCCAAACCAGAAGGACATCGTTTCCCGTTTCTAGCTGAAGACGAAGTGGAGACAGTTTGACTGACGTCTCATTACTTCATTACGTCTCATTGTTTTATTTATTCCCACCACCACTTCTTTGTTACCTCATATAGTTAGTGCCAAACTACAGTTTTTAAGAATTTACCTTTTTAAACATTTTATGGACAATGAAAAGCACAATGTTTTAACAGTTGTTTGATCTTTTTAAACCTGTTTTCAGTGCTTCAACAGAGCCTCCTTTGTCCATCAGTTCAGCACAATGTTCCCGTTTTCACTGGATTCATACCCTTCTAAACCAGCTTAGTACTCTTAATGTTCTGCAGAGTGCAGTGCATGATTCTTTTTTTGCATTTTTTTAAATTAAATGTATTTAGTATTTCTAAATGTTTGTCAGACAAATACTGAGTTGTATGTTTTTGTTGCTTTCATAGAAATGTCATAATGACTGCCTAGCTTTAAATTATTATTTTTTAAAAAAGTCTTGTCCAAAATTATTTGTGTGATATGAATGTTTTCTCTCATTTTCCGCATCTCCAATTACACACATTATTTTAGCAAAATTTCTTTTTAATACTTTACTGACTTCATTGATTTTGTTTATTTGTCAGATATTAATTAAAGCCATTCACTGATTGGGCTCTGTTTTGTTTATCCAATAGAATCAAATTTTCAAAAATGTCAACCAAACTCAGATTCTAGCTTTTTGAAAAAGGTTGATACACGTGTCGTCTCCAGACCTGGAAGAGCCCACCTCCATCCACAGCTTCTAAAAACATGGACTTACAGAATGAAAGTCGAGACACAAACAGTCTTATCCCTAAAAGCTCTCAGGTATCACTTTTAGAAATACGTTTTTAAAACAAATTGGTGAAAAAAGAAGTAATAAAAACTTATTTAATGGGTTCCAAGCTTTTAAATTGTTTCTCTTTGCTCTGCAGAACCTGACCGTGGAAGTTCCTGAAAACACTAAATACCCCTTTACAAGCACAAAGGGGCAGATCGACCCAACGGACCCAACGCAGATTTCTGCCACTGCAAGCAGAGCTTTACTCTGTGTGCTTGATGCTCTGCAGGCCCTGAAAAAACTGCTCCGGGACTTCACAGTTCCTCTAGCGGAAGTCAACGGAGGACGTCTCGTGGACTTGTGTCACGGTTGGGATGCTGGTGGGAGGAAGGCCCCTTCAGCGGTGACTCTTCTGTCAGTGTTTGAAAACCAGGAGGAGGTATCACTTCTGCTCTCACGCCCAGGTCAGCGCTGGGGGAGGGGGGCTGCCATCCTCATACAGTCCTGCTGGAGGCGCTGCTCAGCCAGGAGAGCTTATCTGTGGCACCACCGACGCAAGTGGGCCGCACACATCGTTGCAACGTCATGGTGGCGGCAGGCTTGAGGCGTCGCATCAGACAGGTCCTTCAGGCTCCGAGGGTTAGTCAGTTAGACAATCATCGCAGGAGAGCACAGGTGATGTTTTTACATCTAAGTGCTATTTTTTTCCTTTTCCTTTTTATTAATAATGAACAACAGTGATTTAAAAAAAAGTTTTTCATGTTTTG
>NW_013952506.1:1214554-1224554 GCF_001266775.1 Austrofundulus limnaeus | reverse complement strand
TTACAGTTAGTTAGAAGTGTACTGTGCCACGGGAAGGACRTGGTCATTTGTAGTTTGTAAATCGTCCTCTAGAGGGTACTAGAGAGGGCTGTTAATATATAGTTTTCCTAAGAGGGCAGCAGGTTTTTTAGTGCTTCTTATTATGTTTGAAATTAACTTCTGCATTATTTTTTCAGTGTTCTGTAAACACAGCAAAGGTTGTATTATTGTTGCACTTAATTATAGCATTTATAACCAGTTGCTGCAGTGGTTTTCCGAAGATAATTAAATTTTAGTTGGTTTATTTACTTCATTCTTACATCTTTTCTTACCAGGATGGTGTTCTTTACCTTGATTCAACAAAAATCACATAGTAGCTCTATTGTCTTCTCAGTTAAAAGTGTTCGAGCCTGCTTTTAGGATTATTTAGACTGAATGTGCCACACGGCGTGGTCTTCTTCATTTCTTTTTATTGATTTTCCTGCTGTTTTGTTGTTAAACCATGCCAGACGTGTTGCTGAGATGGATCGCTGCGACCCGTGGCTGGCAGCGCATTCTGCCAGTGACAGAAGGGATAATTCCRTGTGGATCAAATAAATACAGATGTGAAGTAATTAGTTGTATTCCCAAGGAGCTCGTTGGTAGCACACATTAAAGAAGTGAAGGATAAGGGAGGCCTCCCACAGGCAGATTTTATCAATTCAACCTGCTAGAATACAGGAGAGGTCAAAACCCTGCTGGCTATATGAATAATAGATCTGTTGTGTGTATATTCTGATGAATCGGGTCAAGAAACAACGCTTAGAAAACACACAGAGAAGGTGTGACTTTACCTTTCATCTCGATCCCTACTGTGTTTTTTTTCTTTTCAGACGCATAACGTGTCTGTCTACGCTGCTGAAGTACAGTCCACGCACCCTGAAGCGTGTCAAACACCTGATCCAGGGAAAGCAGGCCTACGTAGTGGGTGGAGCTAGCCACATGGATGGCCTGGCAGTGGCTGATGAGCTGGATGTGCCGATTTTGGGTCCAGAACCAGCTGTTTCACAACTCTACAGCACCAATTCTGGAGGAAGAAGGATCTTTGCTGCAGCAGATGTTGATGCTCCTCCTGGTCTGGCAGATATCTGCTCACAAAACCAGACAGGACACCAAAAAACACACAAATATACACCCATACTTCATTACAGTAAGTATCTAATATAACAGAAAAACATCTCATTTACTTTCTAATGTTTTTTTTTTTTTCATTTGTTTTAGCTTCACGAAACACTAGCAGAGCTCATGACTCAAAATATTAACGTGCAACGCTGGCTTTTTAAGATGAACTTGCATCACCGTGGTCGCGTTGCAGCGTACTGCGATGTTTGCCATCTTGGCTGCTATAAATGGGCTCTGCAGCATTATCATCATTACGGTGTTGATCTATGGGGCTCAGAATGGATTCAAGTAAACAAATGACCGAGATCAGATGCTTCTATTTGTCCTGCCATCGTATTTGACCTCTAATGAAAACGATATTCCTGTTTGCTTGGATTTTTGCATTTGTGTTTACATTTCTAAGATTTTTCTCCTTGTATTATTTATTATTTTTATTATTTTTATTTTATTTTTTACAAAACACAAATGCTAATGCAAAACTATTATATCTATAGCTAGATTCGTAACCTTTACATACTTAACAGATATCATTGCATTAAAGTTAGATATTCAGTTTAATGTATGTTTTAAAAAATAGCTAAAAAATAATTTGCTGTTGTTAAATGATGGCAAAAGTATAGTTTCATTAAATGAGTTGCATTTTTTAATCCCTTTTAGTCCCTAATGTCTTAGAACATTTTTAGCATTTTATGGAAAACAAAAGCACGTCCACTTATGTTCAGTCAATTATACTCTAATTAACCTGCCAGTGTCGATTAAATCATAGTACACACAATTAGGATTTTTTTTTTATGTGTGTAGTATAACTATTCTGTGCAGCTGCACTTTACAGCTGCTTTGTGTCTTAAAGGTAATTCAAACACCAGGCAGTAGAGCTTTTTGTTTTTTTATTTGCTCTTGCGGAAAAGAAAAGCTGTTCCCTCTGTTTTGGCTCCGAGCAATTGATATGGCTTTAACATTTTAAATTCCTCTATTTATAACATTTGATGTATGAATAACTGATAAAATCTCAGTCAGACATATTTGATGTAAATAAAATGTACTTAATCTGCGTTAAACMATTTATTTGCTTCGGATGCAATTTGTACACCTGGCTTTTATTTCTCATATGCTTACAAAGTAACCTTTGATTTTCTGTCATGCGTTAATTACCGTATTTTGCCATTTAACTGGGAGCTTTGTGTAAACTAATTACAGGCTAATGATTGTGGGCTTGGAGCAAAACGATTTTACTTTTTATTCCATTTGAAAGAACAGCAGTCATCTCGAGTTTCTTATGGGTCTTTCCATTTTATTCCTGTTAGCTTGTTCTTTGATTCATAGGGCATGCATGGTGCGGGGCTGTAATTGTTGTAGCTTTGGTGCCGTTAATTACGGCAGAGAGTAGCTGAGCCACAGCCAAGGTCTATAATAGTGGCTGAGGCTGCAGAGGGAAGTAAATGGGGTTTCTTTCACCAGCTGGGGTCCCATGGAGAGGGAAGAGTGCTGAGGCCCCCAGTGTAGGCCGACAGCCTCGGGGCTTCTGGGCCATATGGACACAACACTTTAACTGGCCTTTATTCTACACCTTGCTCTTTTAATCAAAGCAAAGCCCACATCCTGTGCTCTTCATTGCATGATTTTTTTTCTTTTTTGTGATGACTTTGTTTCCTCTGAAATGCATCAAATGTATTCAGTTGTCCATCTGTCGTATTTGTTTRGAAAGGAAACAGCAATTTGGCTTTAAATGCTGAAGGAAATAGTTTTTRTATGTTTTGTAGAACTGTAACATCTTACCATTTCTTTTCTCACAGTAAAAAGTGGAGATGAGATTGGGAGTTATCAGCTCCAGTTTACCTATAAATGACAAATAAGCAATGATTAAAGTGTATGAGCTAATGCCGTACGTTCAGTGGAACACCCTTGAACGTTAGCTATTAATAAATTTAAAGCAAGAAAGGAAATTAGTGAGGGTATCTGTTTTCAGTTTTTGCACATATATTTTAATTATTGCTTGTTCTGAATAGCTCAGTTTAAAAATGCATGATTCAGAACTACATGCTCTTTCAGAGTAATACCAACAATTACATCTAACCTAGCTGTGCAAAACAAAGCCTAAAAGGATAGAAAAAGAAGGAGGAGCTTTTTATCCACATTATTAGGATCTTCCACACACAGAGGTCTAGGAAAACGTGTGCATCTCTAAATATTGCGAGGCCCACAGCTTCCAGCACAATGTTTCAGCCTGAAGAAAGCCCCCAGGCCTCTTTTAGCATTTACACAGAGAGAGGTTAAAGACATGTAGATCTTCAACCATGCAATGCCTGAAGGGAGCCATACACACACTTAAGCGCTCACACAGCTTGCATATGGATCATTAGGCACAAGAGGGTAAAAATTACACCTAATAGCTTCAACAGATGGAGTATTTTTTYCCCGTCATGCTGTGTACAAACAGATCTTAAGGAAAACCTTATTTAGGTTAAGTTTGTCATCGAAATGGGTCATTTGACAATCACTACCACTGAAGAGGTGGAGGAACATTTTATACAGATGTTTCCTGTCTAAACATTGTGCAACCTGTGCTGGCACGAAAAAGTTTAGATGTATAATCGTTATAGTTAACCTGAATTTAAAACATCTGTTCTTGTTGCTTTGGTTTAACTTTATAAATAGATTTTGGGACACCGAAACAAATTGTTGTCTCAGTGTCTCGTATTAAACGTTAACCATAGTGTGTAGTGAGCTGAGGTTAACGTTTTGATGGGGCATTGTTAAAAATAAAAAATGTCCATGAAAAGTACATGACTTGTCAAACAGTATTCTCGTATTTCCAAAACCTACTGTATTTTCTGAAGTGCTCCTCTGCGCAATCAAGAGCTGAACTGGCAATCAATGGGGGGGGGGGGGGCATCCATTTTATTTATGGCCAGATTGCCTCAGCTTTATGTGGACGCCAAGCAAAGGCTGAATCCTATCACAGGGTCCTGTACGTGCTTTAAGTCCAAATAATTTATGGCAAAATACCCCTCTTTCCTTTCTTGCTGTCCTGCTGTTTCTGTGAACTGCACAGGCAAAGTCCTGGGGTGAGCTTGCTCTTCCGTTGAGAATGACACCCGTTCCCTTACACTTTTTCCCGCACCATTGTCTGCTTTATGGCTTGTATAGGGGGAATCACTGTGCAGCATTTGACCTCGCCTCGTACAGTAGTTGAATATGATGATGGCTGTTACATGACTGGAATATCAACAGCATAATCTCTGGTCCTGTCTCCAGTGAAGCCAGACAGCATATACTCAAAACAAAGTAACGCTCCAGATAGTACAAGAGAAGAACAAAGATATTATCTCCAGTCTGAATTTATTCATCTTTCACACAGATATCCTGCATTTTCTTTTTGTTTGGGCAAATGTGATTCTTGCATAATGGTGGAACACACACATTATTGTATACAGAACTCTGTATTTAAAAGAGGCAGTCTTTTCACAGTCTATTTAACTTTGTCAGTTGTAGTTTTATAACACATACGTTGAAAAATGACAAAGGTTTAGAGTAGGTGGTGAGATTAGTTACCCTGCTAGAAAAGAAAAAAACTGAGTTGCTGAAAGTCTTTAAAGGACACCTAAAGCAAAAGCTAAAAATTAACGGTATAATTAAGTGGTGAAACCATAATGGTATTTCGTAGTTACAGAAACAAGAGTGATATCGATCCCAGTCAAGCCCTGATTGATCCCCAGATAGATGGGGTTGGCTTAAGTATTCATCAGCTGCCCAGTGAAGAGAGTTGTTATTGAGGGCAGGTGGTTTGAGGCTGTGAGTTAAAGCTATTAGACTCCCGAGGCCTTCTGATAATAGGCTGTCACTCACAGATAGACACTCCGGCAGACACGCACACAGAAACTGAAAAGGTCACCAAAATCTCATGGATAATAAACAATCACCAGAGTCAGCTGGATAATCCAGGATGTTCTAGTAATGTAGTCAACACTTGAAAAAAGGACCATAAAAGTAGCTGATATTTGTTGAGTTTAATTAATATGAAACCATTATCTTTATAAGCTGTGCTCAGTCTGGTGTCACTGATATGCACTTTGACTTTTTTCTGTAGACCGCACTGCTCAGATATTTAGATGAGATCCCAGAATGGCTGGCTCATTATGCCCGACCTGCTCAAACCTCCTCTTATCCCAGTTGGTCCTGCTTCCAAGACCTTCCTCAGGCAAGGTTAGACACTTTTTTATCAATCTCTGAAAGCTGTTCACCTACAACTACAGTCCTGTGGAGTTCCTGTGTTCCTTTTAGTTCTTAGATGTTGTCTCTGAAAGGACAAATAAACTATTTTTTAATGTTAGTAGGGATTTAAATGATTCACTCAAGCCTTGATTCGATTACCAGTTTTAAGTTTGATTATTTCCMTTTATTTTTCAACAAAATGAATTGTAGCTATTTTATAATCAAATGTTTTTTTTTCTTTTAACATCAGCATTAAAAAGTTATCAAGTATCAAACTGAATTTGTCCTAAAGACATAACTTCCTGCCTTACAATAACAATGCCATACCAAAGCTTTAAAACAACCATAGGACCAAAGAGCTGTACAGTCACAGTCAACAAAACAGTCACACTGCATAATACAAACCTAACCAGAAAATTAAAACTATACAATTAAAATCAAAATGCATAAAACCAATTAAAACTAATTTAAATAATCTTAACACAAACTTAAAGTCAACATCTCAGATGGTGCCAAGGAGAAGAGATGGGTTTTAAGTAACGTTTTAAAAGCTGACAGGGAAGTGGCCTCTCTGATGCCCAAAGTGAGGTTGCTCCAGATTTTAGGAGCAGCAGTGGTGAAGGCACGATCCCCTCGAAGCTTACGTCTGTTTTTTTGGGGATTCTGGAGAGCAGCTGGTCTGCTGACCTCAGAGAATGGAAGTGGGGTATAGGGGTGCAGCAGCTCAGTGAGGTAGAGTTGGGCAAGACCATTAAAAAGAACATTAAAATGAATCCTAAAATGAAATTGAATCGATCTAGTTTAACTGTCACGTCCCTAAATAACAGTGTTCAGGTGCTTTTTCTTGTACTTGTTTTTCTGTTCCCTTTCTCCATCCAGGTGGTGTAGTGGAGGCATGTCCCATTCAGAAAGTGTCACCTGTCTGACAGTAGATCTGTTACTGGAACCAGGAGTTGAAGTGACCATGTTGTCCTGTGGAGACCAGCTCTGCGGCTCCTGTCAGCTGGAGGCCATAGGGTCCACTGTACACCCAGACACCTTGCACTCCGTCTGCATGCGTGTGGGTCGGGCTTGTCTACAGCACTGCATTGTTGGCTATGTCTCTGTGGGACTAGCCACCTTTATGAACCACTCCACCCAGGAGCAGAAGGTGAGTCATACAGAAAAAAAAAAGGTTTTTCTGTGGCTGCCATGATAAATATGAACTGTACTGTTGCTGCCCATCTTGTGAAAGTGCTTTCTTTCACCATATTGGTGGAAAAGATCAATTTTCAGTTGGATTGGGATCTATATAACCAGATAGGTGCCTCCAACATATACTGCCCCCTTGGGATCTTGACAACRAGACGAGGTAAACTGTGGGCACAGGGAACAAATGTGTCACAAGGCCATCTAATAAACTGTCAGGTCCTATCGTGTCAATACACGTATYCCACCGTTTAAAGCTTGCCCTTTAACCTTACAATACAGAGAAATTCAGAAGCGCCTATTTTTTTTTTCTGACAATAGGTCATTGCAAAGTGATTTGACAGATTCACAAGGATACTCTGTCAGTGTTTAACCCCTAGCGGGTTACCTGCCGCRGTCTGCTCAGATGTATTACATTGTTATAGCAAGCACACCACTGAAGCCTTAACTCATTTGTCAGGATTAAGTTTTGTTGAAAGCTTCTTGGTTTATGATATTTGAAATGGACTTGTTTATGATGGTTTAACCTCTGCTCCTAACATGTGGCTRTATTGGCTGCCTATTGATCCAGAGTTGTAAAATGGAATGTGTTGTTTATAACGTGGTCTACACATTACAAGCAAAGAAAAAAAAAGCAGTAACGTGGAGAAAAAGCTGGATCTGATTTAAAGGTTTTAGAATACGTGAAAAGAAAGAACACTGAAGTTTTGAAAAATACTCGCTCACTATGACAGCTTAAAATATGATCTATATTAAAATATTTATTTGATTTTTCCCCTATTAACTTTAAAAGTACAGAAATGAAATGAAAGTTTTCCCACAGTTTAACTGTAGACACGCTCACCACTAGAGGGTAGTATCATCTGGATTCAATGATAATACCCAGAGTAGAGCAGGGTTGCAATTGATATTTTTAAAAAAGAAAATGTAATTTTTCTTGTTGACGTTTTTGATTTAGTGTTATTTTTGGTTTATATTTCTTTTTGAGTATCTAAAAAAACAGAAWATGCTGCTGTTCTGGCAAGATTTTCCCACATTGTTAATGGTATAAATAGTGATTTTTCTATAAATTTGATATTTTATATAAAAATTTGTTAAAAGAGTTTAACTTTAAAGCAGACAAACATTTTTTCCTTGATTAAAAAAATGGGACATATACTAGTTCTCACTTACACAGTTTAAAATCAAAATAACTGCAGCTTTAAATTGAATTTTCATTTCCAATGTGATCCTGAATTTGAAATACATTTTTTTGACTGGACATATAACAATGAGCTATAATACAACACGTGCTTTAATGGAGGAAGGAACTTTAATGACAGATTCCTAAYCGTCTCCTAACACACACATAGCTCAGACAGAGAAGAGCCACGTGGGCAAACCTGTCTGGATTTAAACATCAATTTAGATTCAAACCTGTTGCTAAAAGCTGCCTACTTTATTTGATTGAAAGAAGTGGGTCACATATGTTTGCCCTTGCAGTCTCTGCTCACATTGTGGAACAGTGGGGCCACAGCTGCAGCATCGGGCTTTTTAATGAAAATGCAAGGCAATAGAAAACAGGTACAATCCAGGCTTACATTTCCCGCGGCTTTGTTAAGAGCGACAATGGGACATGGGAGTCTGAGTTTTGGGGAGTTGAGTGAATGGCTTGGCGTAGTGTGTCCATCACTCACCTGATACATACAAACATGCTTCTGCCAAGTTGGGGATACTTTTTTTTTTCCCTACGGTAGTTATTTTTTTCCATAAAGTGTTGTTGAATGTGGATATAAAGGAAAACACTTGTGCTTTTTAAGAGTAGTTAATGTGTTTTTTTTTCAATTTAGTCATTTTTCTTTACTTTAAGTGAAAACAAAGAAGCATTTAGAAAATATGATGTGCTGCAGTTTTAAAATGGAAATACTAAAGTTATAAATAGGAAAATTACATATTTTRCAAACTTCATTTAATTATAAACTTACAAATTGATGCAGAAGGTTTTTTCCCCTATAAATCTAAAGTAATTTGGACCATGTAGAAATTCTGTTGCCTTATTAATTGTAAAATTGTTGTTATTTTSTTGATGATCAAAATCAAACTAAACAAAGATCTGATCAACAACATATATTAGACGGCAAATTTTGGGTTTGAATATGTTTTTTTAAAAATGTTGACACGATTGAATAAAAGTTTTTTTAATATTGTCTGAGGTTTTATTGAACATTAATTACTGCAGAGGCCTAATGTCTGATTCACAGAGCTAATAAAAGCCTCTCAGATATGTACGTTCAGATGTTTGTGTTTTGGTGGATGAATAAAGTGTTCAATTCACTGAGACTATAGGTTCAGACAGGCAGCAATTTGCATCCAGTGGCAGGAGCGTTTACTTTGACAAATAGGAATAGCTAAAGGAGGCAGCCGACTGCCACTTAGTTATTAACAACTCCTTCACTGGTGATTTATTTGCCACTTTTGAAGAAAGGGCATAGCCATTAGGTTATTATCTGCAAAATTAGCCCTGTTTAAGTGGAAGGCTACRTCCATACCTGACCCCTTAATATACTTATAATGATGCCATTTACCATACATATCTGAACTTTACTTCTCATCAGACCTGAACCAAGCAAACTAGCCCAGGGCAGACTGAATCCAAACACATAGAGGATTTACTTTGTGCTTGTGTCACTAATACAACCGAATCACCTAAAAATAGCTTAAAAAAACCACCCACTTAATGGTCATTTCCTTTCACCTGCCTCTCTGCATTGATGACATTTTAAAGATCAAAATGTGCTTGCCACAGTTCTAACAAGGTTAAATAACTGGATGTTATTTTTTATGTGGAAAGGGAAACTTTAAATGGTTATTTTATGGTGTCAAGTTTTCTCTGCTCTCACACAGTTAATCGTTTGTTGTTGGCAGGTTTGGGTCATTGATCTGGACATTGCTACAGTGACCCAGATGCTGCTTCTGATGACTGGAGGAATGCTGAATTGGCAGACAAGCTGTTTAGAAGTTCAAATGCCGACTGGAAGGAAATGCTGTGAACACCAGGGTCTGCAGTTAAAGTATGGCAAATTCATTTTACAGTAAACAATCAGGATTGTGTTGTGTTTCTCCTTAATTTCTGTTAGAACAAATATGTATGTTTGAAATGCATGCACAAAAGTTGTACTGTTTAATAAATACTGTATGAATACAAAGTATTTGAAGCAAACAAAAACTGAACTCTTTAGACACCTTGAGTGCAGACTCCTGCGTGGTTCTGGTTCTGGTAAAAGGACACTGTTATTTATATTCTTGTGACTTCAGTAAATTGTGCAACGTGTTGTAGTGACTTGAATTAAACTCCTTCATGACAAGTGTTGTAAAGCAAAATAAACACAGTTTGTCTTGAAGTTCTGAAAGCAGAGACAACTTTACACATTTTTGTAATGTAAAAAAATATTATCTAATAACTACTTTGAGTTCTTTTTTA
>NW_013952506.1:1210999-1214359 GCF_001266775.1 Austrofundulus limnaeus | reverse complement strand
GGGTACAGCAAATGCCAGTTGCCTGTCACTGCACTAGATACTTATAGTAATCACAAAGAAAGAACATTTTTATGATATTAGTTACTGGTAAATAAATACAACTAAAAAGTGTAACTATGCAGAGAACTCAATTGGTGTTTAGGTCCAGAATTCATTATCATTTTGATAGATGAGCCTAAATAATCAACACATTAATAATTCATACAATTTTCATTATGCATGCCTGAATACTTCATCAACCTGGTGCCAGTCCATAAACAATGGAGTTCTTTTATTAGCAGTAGGCCTGAGTTTACGCTTGTTAATCTGCGACTTGTGTTGTTTTATCAAACATTCATTTAGTCGGTGGCCTGGTGCTTCGCTGCAGCCGTTTTAGCCACTGCGGTTGTTAATGGCTTCAGCAGTGGCCATCATTAGGGACTTGCATATTACAAACACAATTAAGTCCCTGYTGGACACTTTTATTGTTGTGTAAGGGCCCTGGATTTGACAAGTGCAAACACACAGCCTTCACAGCGAGTTATGGGGCTTTCTCCTGAGCTCGCTGCAGCTTAGGCCCGCTCTCCTCGCCTCCCACAGGAGAGAGGAGCTGCAGCATTTTGATCCTCTTAAGCCCTGACACTTTAACTAATCGACCTATCCAGTGTTGCTCATCTGAATCCCTCTGTTCGAACAGGATATACCTTCTGTTCATTTAATAACATAATTTGCAATCCCAAAAACTGCATTTTGTTAGCCGAGTACRGGACAGCTAGGTTCATCTTTGATTTGACGTGTCTTTGCAGAATTAATTGTTCCTCCTTTCAGTTAATTAAGAAAGGCCCAGCAKTTCAGCACACATGCCTTATGTGCATTATGTTCAATGATCACACATGCAAACTCAGCAGTGACCTAAAGGGTGTGTGTGTCTAGCTATCACTTTCCACACTTAATGGCCAACCTTTTAGATTTAATCCCAAAGACAATGGCATATAGAATGAACTATTTTGCTTTTTAAATTGTTGAGAAGTTAATATCTGCAAATAGGTTTAATTTGTTTGTTTTCCTTATGTTTTATCTTTTTTTTTACAGCACACTGTGGTCAGTTGTCATGCATTCATCRGGATCCACTTGTTTCTTTCTAACCTCTCCATGCTGTATCACAGCACCTTATTTAAGTTGTGCAAACTACACGGCATTGGGTTTAACAAAAAGGTAAAACTTCCAGATTTCTATGTGTTTTGTGTATTTGCATTCACAAAATTGAGCTTACTGAATAAATAAGGGGAACTTTGATTGCACTTATCAATTTAGCTGCTTCATTTTCACTGTTCAAAGATGTCTGCTTGTTGATTTAAGTACCTAACTCGCTCTGTGCAGAAAGAACTATTTYAAAGTGAGGTTGGACTTCTTTTAGGCAGAGGTTGTGACATTGTTATTTTTAAGTGAGAAACATCTAAGTCCTAAAGTAGACATATCATGCTTTTAAATCCCTCTTTTTCACATTTAAACCATTTGACAAAATTGTAGTTGGTAAGTCCTGACCTTATTTGGCAATCCTGTTGCAAATAATTTGACGTAATAGTTCAGAAAACGTCATAGAAAATAGAAAAAAACTGAACAGGTTGAAAATATGAACCAAACAAAATATAAAGATATTTACACAGCATTGCAAGAGACTGAATCCATTTTTTCTGTACTCCTAGAGACTCCAAGTTCACGACAAAATGCATTTAATGGCTAAAAATGTGGATTTTGCATGTTATGTTACCCTTCAGCCATTTTATTGTAACCTGGATGTGTTCTGAGCTCTACTTTTAACTAAATGTTTGTGAATTGCTTTTCAGCAGAAGCAAGGCACTATTTTTACTTTTTTATGACAGCAGTGAGCGATGTAGCATTGGTATGATGTAAGTACTTCTTATTTCTTTCACATTTTTCACATAAAAACATATTTTTCGAATCATTCAGATTTGAGTGATAGAAAATCAGTGCTTTAATGTGACTTTGGGAAAGGTGTTAGAATCTAACCTTGTGACATTTACATAAAAGTCAAAAACTATATATATTTTTTTACTTTTAGATCCTTGCATTCATTTTCATGCCACTGTACACCCAGTTAGTGTCAAACCCAAAGTAAAGTTATCCTCCAGGCACAAGTTTCAAAACATTTAATTTGATTTTGTTTTACCAGAACTACAAAGAATTATAGATAAGTGAGAAGTTTAGCAATGCTGGAAGTAAAAACCATTCTTTACGAGATTAAAATGCCACCTCTGGTTTTGTAAATTTTAGAAACTCCACAAGTTGTTAAACAGAGGGTTATTTAATATATTTATCACAGAAATCCTTTAGCTTACACAGCTCTGGAACAGTTAAATCACGCTGTGCTCATCCCCCTATAGACTGAAAATGTGATCTGCTGAAAGTTTCATTTACCCACCAGCATCAAATGAACAAGGTGATTGTTTCTTAGCGGGCAACAAGGGGATCATTAGTAAACTCATTTGTTTGGAATGTTGTTAATAGAACGATCTCAGAGGATCTCCAGGGAGCTCTGGTGACCTTTGCTCAGAATCTGTCAGTCATTCATCAGCAAATATCATCCTCTAAAATGCAAGGAGAAACCAATTTCAAGGTACTGTGTTAAAGGTTTAACAGCTCCCTCTCTGTGCTATGAAACCTGCTTTTTGTTAAACTGCTTTGAGTGAAATATGTAACTTCATATGTTACTAACAAATTAATTCTTATTCAGATTTCTGTGTGGTACTTCATTGTTTACTATGTTATTATTTGCTGTAGGAGCTGATGAAGAACATAGAAGATGTGCTGCAGATCAAAATTTGTAACAAGACCCAACTGAAGGATGAACCTGCTGAATAGACTGCTGCTTCACTAGTGAAGTTGCCATTACCAAATAAATAGCAAATATAAATAAGTTGATGCAGGCTTAAAGAGCATAACTCTCAGGCATGAATCTTTAAAACTCCCAGCAGTTTTAATATATGATAAGACAGTATGGTTTTATCTAATTATGCTTGGTTTGTGATTTCAAATTACAAACTACAAATATAATGTTAGTGTAGATTACCATGAGTGTGTTGTTTAGTGACAATAGTTTAGTAATGTTTTTTTTTGCGCTAAGGGAAAATATTTGACATTCAATGAAGAAATGACAAAAATAGTCTGTAGTTTTATTCTTAAAGTAGTATTTATGTATATAGATAATAAAAAGATTATTCTTGACATTTACAGGATATATATTTTTATAATGTTTTTAAACTGTGTACGATAGATAGATAGATAGATAGATAGATAGATAGATAGATAGATAGATAGATAGATAGATAGATAGATAGATAGATAGATAGATAGATAGAT
>NW_013952506.1:1182072-1210679 GCF_001266775.1 Austrofundulus limnaeus | reverse complement strand
AGAAAGAAAGAAAGAAAGAAAGAAAGAAAGAAAGAAAGAAAGAAAGAAAGAAAGAAAGAAAGAAAGAAAGAAAGAAAGAAAGAAAGAAAGAAAGTACTGGTCTGAAATGTTCTTGAATGATTTAAAAAGCATTGTGTAGTGTAAAAAAAAAAAAAGATGTATGATGTGAAAATTCAATAAATCTGTTAGCGGAACATTCTTTCTGTGCTGTGTTTCTGACCGGACGAGTTTAGACTGTGTACCAGACCAGCTTTGAAAACAGAAGAAAGTCAAAACTCATATTATTCTAATGTCTGGAGACACTGTGGAAAAATGGGTTTTGCGCTTTTAAATCTACATGTCCCCGCTGGTGCAGATGAATTAAAAGTGAGTTTAAGGCGGACACGAAGCTCTGCAGTGGRCTATTATCAACAACAAGATTCGTTTCTTGTAAGTTTGCAAATCGGACTTCTCACTTATTAAGCGGAAAGAGGTTTTTTTTTTTTAAGTACTTCATTACTGAGGAGTGACATCTGGTCAAAGCTATTCCAGAGTGTTTGCATGTAATCCAGATGATTATAACAGAAGTCATGAAGACGTTTTTGCAAAAGACACACGACGTGTTTTTAAAGGTTTGTCTGTTTCCGAGCACCTTTGGCCGCTCGGCTCCGCGGCCAGCAGCCTCGGAGGTGCTGACCTGCCACCTGCTGCAGCGCAAGCTCCCACCGTGGACTTCCTTCTGTGTCCGMTACAGCTCCGTCCACAACGACCAGTTTGGTTTATCTAACTTTAACTGGAGAGTTCAGGGCTCCAACTACCACATCCTGAGAACTGGCTGCTTTCCCTTTGTGAAGTACCACTGCACCAAAGCCCCTCCACAGAACCTGGACTTCGAGGACAAGTTTTTCACCATGCTGAAAGTTATTAATCTGGGTCAGTACTTCTGTCATACACTTGTACATAATTGCTGTACTTCGTATTTTGGTACAGATAAAGGCAAATAATCCCTGTGCGTGCTGTTGTTGCAGGCATCCCCTGTTTGGCCTATGGGGTCGGGTGCTGGATGGTGATAGGAGCAGCAGAAACAGTGCAGACAAGTGTTGGACCTGTCACTGTCTATTTCGCCTACAAAGAAGAAGAAGGTGCACAGTACTAAACAAATAAAGCTACAAAGACAATATTTTCTGCCMAGCTGCTGTATTTATGTCACATCTGTGTCCTTTGTCATTGACGGTCTGGTCTAACWGCACAATTACATTTGTGATAAATTATTAAATATTTAAAGTTGAAATGAACAGTCAGTTGTGCAAGTCATTAATGTCTACAGCAGTTTGTCTTTATGTGGAAAGCTAAGTTAATTTAAAGAAAATGCTTATTTTAAAGTAAACAACTGTTTTGGAAACACTGATGTTTGCTTCTTTGAGGGGTAAAAGGCAAACACCAATTTCTAAGAATCATAATGTTATGGCTAAGAAAAAAAAAAGAATCATAATGTTATCACTTGCCATCAAACCCTGCCATCTTTTAGCTCATGTCCTCGTGTGTTGGTCTGTTACTAAAATATCTTACAAGTCATTCTATGCATTTTAACGAAGGTTGCAGGAAATTGTTATTGAATGTACATCTACAGCTGATAAACATTTAGTGTCAGATTCAAGGTGAGTGCCACTACARATTTCCTCCTGCAGCGCCACAGCTCTCCCCTCGGCATCCTGTCATATGCCTTTTTCTAAATCTACAGACACTAGGAAGGCCTTTCAAACCCTCTGTACTTTAACATCAGCATCCTCAAAGCAAAGATGAYGTCTGTCGTGATTTCTTGGCATAAACCCACACTGCTGCTCACAAATAGTCACCGATGGCTAGCTTCTACAACTCTCTCCCAGATCTTCATGTTTGGCTCATCAACTTCATTCCCCTGTAGTTACAATTAGGGCTGCACAAAATTAGAAAAAAAACTGACATTACATTTTTTTTCTAACCCTGTGATATACGTATATTGCAATATGAAAATTACAGGAATTTTCAACAGATGACTTGAAAAACACTTTAATGCTATGCAGGCATCTTGTTGACGATGAACCTGCTCTGATCTTACCTATTTTCTGTGTTAGAAGTATGTTTTCTTATTTGAGCTATTCTTGTTCTCTTTTATTGTGCTGGAACCTGAGAACATGTTTCATCTGCAAACAGGAATTGCATTGTACCATCCAACTGTTGCCGCTGTTTATCTTAGTTTCTGTTTCCAACAYGCTTTAATATTAAATTTCATACTAACTGTATTTTACCTCTTTTCCTCCAGTTTTCTGTAAATTTGCTCATCTTAATTTTTTTAGTCAAAATCCTCGTCGTCTTCCAGAAATTTCACAACAAAATGAAAGTTTTAGGTTTTTTTTGATACAAAATTGCCTGCGCTCACCAGTGGGAGCAACCCGTCAAAATAAAAGCCGTAACATGCAACGGTTTAGTGGAAAGACTTATGTTTTAGTTGTTTAGCCCTTAGAAAACAGGTTGGTTTAATTTGTGTCCTACGTCATAGGACCAGCAATGTGATTGTTGTGCACATGTACATTGTGATGACGATGCTCAAACCGTATYGTTCAGTTCTAGCTACAACTCTGTACATCAYTCTTGTTCTTTRACATTGGCACCAGTAGACATACAGCGGGTAAAATAAGTATTGAACAYRTCAMCATTTTTCTCAGTAAATATATTACTAGAGGTGCTAATGACATGAAATTTTCACCAGATGTTGGTAACAACCCAAGTGATCCATACATACAAAGAAATCAAACCATAAATGTCCAGAAATGAAGTTATTTTTTAATAATGTGGAATGGCACAAGGAAAAAGTATTGAACACACTTACTGAAATTTATCTAATACTTTGTACAAAAGCCTTTGTTGTCAATGACAGCTTCAAGACGCCTCCTGTATGGAGAAACTAGTGGCATACATTGCTCAGGTGTGATTTTGGCCCATTCTTCCACAAACAGTCTTCAAATCTTGAAGGTTTCGTGGACCTCTTCTATGAACTCTGATCTTTAGTTCTTTCCAYAGATTTTCTGTTGGATTCAGGTCAGGTGATTGGCTGGGCCATTCCAGCAGCTTTAGTTTCTTTCTCTGAAACCAACTGAGAGTTTCCTTGGCTTTGTGTTTGGGCTCATTGTCTTGCTGAAATGTCCAGCCACGTTTCATCTTCATCATCCTGGTAGATGGAAGCAGATTTTTATCAAGAATGTCTCTGTACATTTTTCCACTCATCCTTCCTTCAATTATTTGAAGTTTGCCAGTACCATATGCTGAAAAACAGCCCCACACCATGATGTTCCCACCTCCTAACTTCACTGTTGGTATGGTGTTTTTGGGCTGATGTGCAGTGCCATTTGACCTCCAAACATGATGTGTATTCTGGCATCCAAACAGTTCAATGTTGGTCTCATCTGACCAGACTATATTCTCCCAGTATTACATAGGCTTGTTTAAATGTTGTGCAGCAAACTTTAAAGGAGCTTCAACATGCTGTTTCTTCAGCAGTGGAGTCTTGCGTGGTGAGCGTGCATACAGGCCATGGTGGTTCAGTGCATTACTTATTGTTTTCTTTGAAACAAWYGTACCTGCTAATTCCAGGTCTTTCTGAAGCTCTCCACAAGTGGTCCTTGGCTCTTGGACAACTCTTCTGATAATTCTTTTCACTCCTCTGTCAGAAATCTTGTGAGGAGCACCTGGTCGTGGTYGGTTTATGGTGAAATGATGTTCTTTCCACTTCTGAATTATGGCCCCAACAGTGCTCACTGGAACCTTCAGAAATTTAGACATTCTTCTGTAACCGATGCCATCATTATGCTTTGCAACAATAATGTTGTGAAGGTCTTGAGAGAGCTCTTTACTTTTACCCATCATCAGATGGTTCTTGTGTGATACCTGGCCATCATCTGGGACTGAACCAGCTGATATTAACTTGCACTGACAAGGGGCAGGCTTGCTTTCTAATTACTGAGAGAGTTCAGCTGGTGTCTTGGCTTTCCATGCCTTTTACACCTCCCTTTCTTCATGTGTTCAATACTTTTTCCCTGTGCCATTCCACATTATTACAAATAACTTAATTTCTGGACATTTATGGTTTGATTTCTTTGTATRTATGGAWCACTTGGGTTGTTACTGACATCTGGTGAAAATTTCATGTCATTAGCWCCTCTARTAATATATTTACTGAGAAAAATGGTGACGTGTTCAATACTTATTTTACCCGCTGTACATGTACACCTACAGCTAATTAATCTTTTGGAGTCGATCCAGTTTAAGATGGCCGCCACAGCTAATCTACATGATCACCAGAAATGGCTATAACCCAGTCAGTGTTGCAGATTTTGAACTAGCTCTGTCATTWATAATACATTCGCATGAGATCGTGTATAGCATTTACAAGGTTTGACAAAGACAACTATAATTCCATCCCTTTTCATCATGACTAAAATTTCAACATGAAAGGTGACAGACTTTAWGCATTGCTTTAAGGATTGCTAAGCCTTTTGATTTGAGACTAATTTGTTTAACAAAAACATGAGTCTAAATAACACCAACCTCTTTATTTAAAGTTAAATTACGGGTCATCCTACATGCAGCACATTGTCAATAGTGTTGGAGAAAAATCAGTGTCAGGACAGGGCTGATAAAACAGGTTTTAATTACCAAAATGTAGCTTCTGCAGGGAGACGTGTACATCCTTTCCTCCGGGCCRTCTCTGGCCTTTGATTTCTGGTAATGTGCTCTGCTGACGGGGCAGGCTGAGCTCTGCCTCAATGTTCGGCTCCCTTTGAGAGGCAGCTTGACAAACTGCCATATTGATTTCTCCCCTCAGAATCTCCTGCTAGTAGCATTTATCAGCGACCTCAATTTTCAWGCCTTGGCCTCTTCATTTTTAACCCAATGAAAATGAACGAATAATTTCTTGTTGTACATGGAAATCAATTCACCTTTTGACCTTTTGGTGCACATGAGGGATGTGGTGTATCTTAAGCTTGCATGCCGTTCCAGTGACCTGTTTTGTAAAATACAATCATCAATTTTGTAAATAGTTAACACAAAGTGTAAGCTACAGCCACATTCCCACCCTCCTTTCTTAAAAAATGGAAGGAAAGCATTTTGGTTTGACTTTAAAAGTGAACAGTTTAATAAAAGACAGAGCCTTCTTTGAAGGAAGCGTATATCACCAGCGTTTTAGATGAAAATCATCTTATGTTAGGAAATAACTTTAGTTTATACCTATTTGGTCAAACTTTTATTTGATAATGTGAAATCTTATGCAACATTGTAATATTTTGCGTGATAAGTTTTTATGTGTTGTGAATGATGTCGGCTTCTATACAACACCCAGTTTTAGCTGAATATCTGCAAACTTGATTAAGTTAAAGCCATTTTTGTCAAATAAAAATGATTAGCAATGGTGGACATTTTGAATTAGGTTGAAAGCCAAGTTAATCATTTGGAGAAGTTTATCCATTTAGTGACTGATGAGATATTTGCCTAATGGGTGCCCAAATTTTTGTCCCAGAAGGTCAAAATGAAAATCTATCCGAGGGCTTTTAACTTTTTAGGTTAAGTCCTTTTATATTTTATGATTATAGCAGCCAGTTTGGTGGCCAACCTTTTTTTTTAGACTGTGCACTTGGAGAAAGTTTGACATACTCTCAGATTAAAGATAAAGTAAGCACCATTAGTGAAGACTATCTTCACTAAAGTCATTGTGCTGATGACTGTGAGTGGAAATGCAGTGTTTCAACATAGAACAGGGATATTCAACTAAATTCCTCCGGGGGCCACAGTTACTGCAGACCAACAGCTCAAGGGCCGAACATCCAGCTATTAAAGTTACTATGTAAATAAACCAAGTATTACAAAGATCTGTTACCTTTGAAATTGTTTATTTTGTTGTGTTTAATCATAAATACAACATACAGAGCCCYATAAAAAACACATTAGGCCTCCTATTTGACACAAAAATTATTTTTAAAAATTTTAAACCACTTTTATTTTCACTTTCATAGTTTTACCTTCAACTGCTTGTATTATAACTGTCTTGAGTGTGCATAGAAATGGTTTTAACCAGCTTCTAGCCAAGATTCTGATGTTTCTGTAGATACTAAATATGTCTGTCTAACAACTTAGAGTAATTAAAGTAGAAAACTGGGGGAGATGAATGAAAAAATTGGCGGGTCGAAATTTTGTCACTCGGGGGCTGAATGTGGCCTGTGGGCTGCCAGTTGAATAACCAGAGCAAATACCGATGGGCGAAATCAAATGGCTGGACAGTCCAATTCTGGCCCACTGGCCCCACTTTGGACACCTCTGATGTAGGCTAAATGAACACACGCACATGCTAAATCTATCTCTCTTCACGTTTAGCAGCAGCTGATAATTACTGAACCCCATGTTTATTAAATAAAGTGAACGTCCTGGTTCAGCACTTCAGCTGCACCACAAAAAGCTCTATCTTATGTTTGGTTGTACTCAAATCGTCTGAACTTCATGAAAAATGCATGCGCACAATCCTCCCGAACAGCATGATGACACCAGACTATCACTCTAATCAAACTAATTGCCTCAAACAAGGAACATTTAGACACACTTACAGAAATCGAATCCTTCGTATCGGGCTGCACGTATAAAACCAAGCCCTTTGCTTTCGTTTGCCGCCTCTCATCAGGGCTGAAAGTGTGCATGGGGAATGCTCATGCAACCATGTCTTAATTACTCATTGACCCTTTGACCCGGGCGCCGCATTGATACCACCTTACAGCCCGACACAAAAGCGTTTGGGTTACAGATGACTGCAAGCCTTGTGTGCGGCTATTACAGGATGACGTGAAATCTAAACTGCGGAGCATGTGAGTGCATTGTATTTGCTTTCAGGGCTTCACCTTTGAGTCACTCTAAACTGCAGGGGAGGCCACCCCTTGAGCCGAGGCCGAGGCTTTACATTACATATTGAGCCTTAGTCACCACCACTGCAGGTATAAGTTATCTGGACCGCAAATGGACTTCTGTAAATTAACAAAACACACCTGCGTTTTAAGGCGAGAYTGATGCTTTTTAATAGCCTCGTCCCATATTGAAGTGTCTAAATTACACCAGCGCACAACTAAAGTGGTAATGAGCAAACAATTAATGCCAGTTTGGCACGTTTAATTGCAAGCCCGGGCTGGTAATAAGTTTTGTCAAGGTGAAATCTTTAAATACTTGTACTGTTTAGAGTTTAGGTAAGTAAAGCAAAAACAAGCGCCTCAGACTGAGTGTGGTGTTAATGTAAATTGTTAATGTTCAGCAGTGAAATTGCTCATCAACTTGCAGAGACTTTCTTGTAATTATTTTTTAATTAGCTAATTCCTTTTTTTTCTTTCTGTCTAAGAAGAAGAACTAATAGAACAAACAGTATTAATCGTCGTGAGATAGTTGATGGAGCCTCTCTGTGAATCAATTATTTAGCAGGAAAGTCACGGCAGCGTTTCCTCTGTCGCACACATACTGTATATTCATAAATTTATCTGCATATATGGCTTGGCAGAAACAATAATTGTGTGAACGACCCCTGCAGCTAATGCTCGGTCAGGTTATCATTATAAAGCCTGTGGATTGGCCACCAGCATCGTCTGCTCCGCGAGCAGCGGGGACACCTGAGCCATCACTCAGCTCATGTTAAGGATCACACTGGAATTACAGGTTGATGCTGAAGTGGCAGCCGGTGCTGTCACAACATTCACTGTGAAATGACTTTTTTTATATTATTATTATTACTATTATAATGTAATGACTGAAACATAAAACTCATTATTTCTCATCTAGACGTGACTCTAGATGTTTGATCTTTCAAAGCATCTTGAAGTTTTTTTGTAATTATTTGGGGGGAGGGGAGGTCAGTAGTTAATATTTGCTGCCCTCTTGTCGTCGATATTTCAAAACACTGCAGTCTTTTTGTGTGTGTGTGTGTGTGTGTGTGTGTGTGTGTGTGTGTATGTCAAGTGGATAACCATTAAGAATCTATTATAGTGTATTTTTCACCCCAGGGATGACAAAGGGCACCATAATTCTCTTTTCTTTCTTCACATCTCACTTATATCTGTAGGGGGAGGGGGTATTAAAAGACTTTGTGGCCTCTGGACCCATGCTGCTACAGTTTTTGTCAGTTTTTAACTAAAATGTATATAGTCCTGGCTTTGCCTTTTTCAAGAAGCTTCCTGCTGACGTTGTTGCTCATAAGCARCTAGGCAATCTTTTAAGGATAAATTTAACTGGTGAAGTTGTGGTTATGTTTTTGCTGACACCATGGTAAGACCTTAAGAACATCACCTTATTTTCATGGTCAAGTATTTTATTAACTTCATTCTTTTAGTTTAAGTTGATTTTTAATTTGCTTTTCTGTCTTGGTGTTGGATCCCATTCATACTTAATGCTTACTCTGTTGACATTAGGGAAGAAATGAATTTTAATAGWWTTTTTCTTTTTCTTTTTAAATGGATTGTATCATCTATTTTTATTATATATTATGCAGTATTTAAAGTTTCAGCTCATTAAAAAACAGACGCCCTACACAACCCCCGAAGGCTGTCTTTTACCCCCCACCAGCGTGCAGTCAGCCTCCTCTTGCCACAGGCTCTGCTTGATCTGTTTTTTCTTCTTCCCAAGTCAAAATTGAAACATTCAGAAATATTTATTTATTTTTTGTTTATGTATTTTGTCTCACAAAACAATGGCATAAAATCTGTGTGGCTCGCAACATAAAATAAAAAACAACCTTGTATGGTTTTGTTTGTTGCTTTAGCTTCTGTATGTTTTAATAATTTAGGCCAAAGACAAAGTATTTTAATATATATGACCCAATTCTGAAGATATATTTTGAAAATTTGACGTAAAGCAACAAACAGCAAATTATTTATTTCTATGTTTAATTGAACATTTTATATATAAATTAAAAAAAAACATTTCAAACTTATGTTTCCATTAGGATGTTTGTTATATTTGTTCATAGAGGAGTATTGTTGTTGTAATGTTTGCGCCATTACTGAGGTAAAAATGCTATCCGATTATTTGTATAATCAACAGAAATGTGTGCATATTTGTCAATGGGCCCTAAAATATAAAAATGAAGTTTACAACTTCAAGAACTTGTTTAAACTTTATGAACACAATGGTCATACAAAATGTCAAAATACATGTTAAACAGTGTGACTTCAATAACTTATATATAAGGTTCAAGTTAACATTTATGGTTTAAACTTTACGAACACAACAAACAATGGCTGTTGTGTTCATTTGTATGAGGTTGTAAATATTTGAGTTTACAAATTTGAGTTATACACAACTATTGACAAATATGCACACAATTCTGTTTTTCCATGCGTTTACTTTGATAGCGTTTTTATGTAATTTTACATTGCCTTGCTGAAATAAGCAAAGCCTTCCCTGAAAATGAATCATTTTCCTCTATTTTCCTCTATTTTCCTCTATTTTATTTATTTATTTATTTATTTATTTATTTATTTATTTTACATTTTTGCAGCTTATTGAAAATTTGTCACTAGTTTAATATATAAAAAATTTAAAAAGTGACCTTTTTTCCATTTGTATGTATTTCAACCACTTATAGAGCATAAATCATGTAAATCAGAGTATTCTGTTTAATGTCGATTTCACACATCGTCTTTACTTTTTTTGTATTTCACGCAGAAAGAAATCCAACATATACTCTTTATTCCCAGTCCAGCGGCCATTTCTCTCTTTATTTTTATTTTGTTATGCGGTTGCCCCGATTCTTACTTGCACAATAAGCAGCAACCTACACAGCAAATCAGCTCCAGATTGGGGATTTACATTAAATACACTCGTACTGATGCTGCATGCAAACACAGAAATGGAATAAATCAATTTTGTTCTCAAAAATGTTTCACATGCTTTCTGATGCTGCGTGATCTCCAATCTTTTCTGCAAATGAGCTGCCGAGCCTTGTAATGGTTTTCTGCTCCTCGTGGGAGGCCGGCGTCTCAGAAAAGCTGCTGATTGAGGGGGAAATGTAATACAGGTGTAAAGCAGACTTGATAGGGGTCTTACACGAGGGTTATGCATTTTCACAGTGATATACATACTGTTACATATTTATCAAAGAATATGGAATTTGCTGGGTTGACTCTTTCTGGCCCTCGGGAGATTTGGAGGTTTCTGCTTGAGTGTTGTAATTCTGCTAGAGAGGGTGGCTATTATGTTGAATTAATAGGAATTAAGGGTTTAAATTGGTTAAGTAAGCACTTCATTAATCGTGAGTGGATTGCTACGTGTGAGAGGTTTATGGGATGTGAGGACCACTGGTGCGGGTACTAGGAAGAGTTTTGTGTTGAGAAAGTTGACTAGTACCTGATACAAAGGCAAGAAAGGCAAATAAACTCGACTGCTGAGGAAAATAATTTGCACTTTTCAAGGGAGAAGAAGAGGGATTTGATTCCTTAAAGTTGTTTATCAGAATCAATCAGTGTTTTTGCAATAATTTATATTGATTCCTTTAAATTTGTGCTTCATTTTGTCAGTTTTGTAATGCTTGGAGCTTTTAAGCAGACATATGTTGACCACTGCGCTTTGTGATGTAATGAAATTTTTACTTTTAAGCCAAATAATTAGTAAGACGAGTTGTTAAGATACAAAAAAAGAAAAAAGTTAAGTTGCTGCTTATTCAATTTTGTTTTGGTTCAGTATTGCTTTACTTATTTATTAAATACTTCTAGGATGGTAGCAGAACAGCTAAYTGTAGCACTTCTGCTGCAGCCTGGGGCACTACACCAGAAATATTAGCTTTTATGCCAAAATAAAGATGTTATACAAAACTGGTTGTGGTGAAAACGTTTTTAAGTTACAGTTCTTGGCATCAAGGTTTTGAGACTGAAGTTGTTTTAGATCAACAGTATTCCACGTTGATTTTAGCCTCAGACTAGCTGTTAGCTCTGCAGCTTTGTCAAAATTTAACGGTTTCTCCTGACTGAGGTTGTTCAGAAAGCTATCTGGTGAGATCATGTTTAGAACTGTTCCACTTCACTTCAGAAAATCTGAATTAAGGGTGCTTTTAGAGACTGGGTGCCTTCCTGACTATATATTCACACCACTAGAAGTTGTTTGTGTGTTGCTGTGGTTTTRTAATTGACTAACCTCATGTGTAATCTTATTTTACCTGAACAGACAGATTTGAATTGGGGGGATTCACTTTAATTAAAGTCTCCCAAGGCCTTTCAGGCGTGTGTGATGGTTTGAGAATGTGGTCTTTCCATTTAGACATGAAGTGAGCTGCTGTCAGTGAACGTTGAAAGTCTCCTTGACGCTCCTCCTGCAGCCGAGGTGGACTAATTGAAGTGTGTGGACTTCTTTTTTTTTTCTTATCAGGGTCTGCTAATGAGGATGAGGGTGGTGCAGAAATAGTCTGTCCCCTTAGGCTGAGGAATAGCATGACTTAGCCAGCCCTCTGTACTTATTGTCCAACAAAGGGGGAATTCACTTAATGCAGTGCTTCAGAAAGGTGGATAATTGTGGCCAAGATCAATAAAGTAACAGAGCAGAAAATGAACGTTGTGTGCAGTGTAGCTGTGCTGTAGGTATGTGTCGGAAATCGAATCAAGCAAGGTTCTTTGTTTTGTGATTTTTTCTTTCTAGCCAAGTCATCAAATTCGAGGGAAATCCAGTGTATGCGTGTAATAYACATAAGCAGGTGAAGCTGCAGATTTTTTTACTGCGTGTGTGTTTCTGTATGGTAGAGGGGGTAGGCTTGCTTGGATGAGCCACATTGTTCCTGGGCGGCCTGGTGACATCGCTGGAGGGCAGAGAAGGATGGAACCTGAGAGGGGTGACAGTGATAAATAGCCCTTTTAATAACAGCTGCCCCACTTGGCCAGCTAGTCCCAGTCAGTGTCCTCTGTGTATTTATGCCTATGTTTATTTATGCATCCATAGCATGCAGGAAATCACCACCGCAGGGTTACAATCATTCTTTTTGTGTGTGCGTGTGTGTGTAGTTGGGTTGGGCCTGGGGGGGGGGGGGGGGGTAGCATTGGTTTAACTTTGGGGGTAGAAGTAAGCTGCCTCATCTAAAATTGCACAAATTTACATTTGACCCTAGGGTTGATGTGTTGGTATGTCTGCACTCACGTACAAATACATACGMACTAGAGAGGCCTCATTTTAACATAAGTGGTATTTCATAGCTAAATGTTGTTGATTTGTTTATAGAGGAATAAACTCTGAAAATGATGCTCAAAAGCCCCCCCCCACCCACCCCCACAAAAAAGTTTATTTTCTCCAAAATCTGGGCTTTTCTTTCACTTTTGAGACTCTTGATTATGCACGGCTTTTAATTTTTCTGGCTCATTGTCGCTGTGTGACTGAAGTCAAAAACCTTTTGTCTGCTGAAATATGACCCCAGGCCGGCGTCTGTGAACAGGCAGAGGGGAGGCTGTAGATCAGACGTGTCAAAGCTTCTTCCCAGAGGGCACCGTCGACGCTGTTCTCACTCAAACCCCGTTTCCCCGCTTTAATTGGTTCAATTAGTTAAGTATCCATATACATTATCGAGCATGCATTTTTCATGACTCCTCTTAACGCTCTGCTTCAACAGAACAACTTCCGGCTATGATTTGCCATTTGGATGAACGTCAAGGAGACTAAATGATTGCGCTAATTGAGTAATTAAAAGCAGATGTTGAAGCAAAAGCCAACAGCGTTCACTTTTAAACACTTTGCCCTCCAGAAACCCTACACAGTTTTTGACACCCCGGTTATATATGGTTATCCCAGAGGTGCCTCTGGAATAGTTACAGTTTCACCCTTGTGATTATTCAGTTGAAGTCTTTGCTATTGAACCAAAAATGGTGCTTTTGATGCTATTTTGACCACATGAAATGGTCTGGAAAAGAAAAGCCCATCATGTTGCCCTAATGGCCAAACTCAGCGATGCACAGATTCAACACGAGCTCTAGAAAGGCAAAAGCACCATCTCTGTGTGCTCGCCCTGCCGCTCTCACCCCCCTACTGTCCTCTGGTGAGACTCCACTGTCCTGCGCAGCACTCTTAAGAATGACGTTGAAGGTAATTAACGTTGGAAACGTGCCAGTAATGGGAATCAGTGTCCCATCAAATCACAAAGGAACAGGATGTATTTCATGCTTTTGACAGCTGGGTTGATTGGAGCTTTGCTGGAAGGCTTTACAAAGTGCCGATCAATAAGTAACAATTTTCCTATTAAAGAAAAATTACTTGGACATTGTACTAAGTTAGCTTGTGGCTCTTTCACCTCACACCATGGAGGAAAGGTCATGAAGGAACATTTCTGTAGTTTAAGCTCCTGATAAAAAGAACTCATATTCCATTTCCAAGTTTTGTTCAAAAACGTTTTTTTAATGTTGTTGAAAAATTAAACCTGAGTCTTATAATAAATTTTAGTAATTTTCAGAGTTCAGTTGTGGACATGCTTCTTTCTTTAGCAATGTAATGTTTTCACTTATTTTTTCCCACCACTTTTTTGTTTTTGTTTGTGTTTTATACTAACAGTAGGCTACACTTTCATTGTTGCCTCATGCATTAAAACATATAAAAACTATAATAAAAGTCTGATTGCCATTTTTGTTTGTTTACTATTTTGAATAGCAGCACCTCTTTTTCAGTTTTATTTTTATTTATTCATGCATCTAACTTGTGAACCAAAAAAAGTGAAGCCTACCAAAATAAATGAAGAGTTTCTGTGGACTAAGAAGACAAAAAAGTTACCAAATTTAAAATTGCAAACATTAAAAAAAACAACCATTTCWGATAAAAAAAATAATGACTCCTAGGCAGATCTTTTCAGCTAAACCTAAAATACATAATCCTCAACAAGTGTGACAAATATACTTTGCATAAAAATAAGTAAACTTAATTTTTTGGTGTAACAATGCTTCTTGGTAAAAAAATCTTATACAATTGGAAACCCTGTTAATTTCCCTTTTAAATGCTGCAACATTTGTAAGGAACATTAGTTTGTGGGATGAGCAGTAAAGCTGAGTATGTGGGTTGCGCACATGAAAATTTTGCCAATACTAAGCCTAAAACTCCAAGATGTTCCCAGGCCAATGAGGATTTATATAATCTCTCCAGTAAGTTCTGGGTTTATTCCATGTGAGAGCATGTGCCTTACACCAAGGTCTCCTGGATGGAGCGCCTCACCCTGACAGAGCCCGTTCACCCTATAGGAAGCTTATTTTGGCCGCTTATATTTGGGATTTATTTCTTTTGGTTATGATCCAAACCTCATGACCACAGGTGAGGCGGACCCTTTCTTCACCTCGGCTGTTGAAGCAACGTCCTCATTACAGAAAACGAGGCTCTGATCCGTTGATCCATCTCCTTCTCCGTCCTAACGGGACACTCAGACACTTGAACTTCCCCTGAGAAGTAAATGCTGGTAAAGGCATTCAGTTTTCAGGTGCAACAAAGACCTGTTTGCTTCCTTCCACAACAGAACGGATTCTTTATTTGACATCTTTCTAGAATATCCCATTTGTTATGATGCTGATCTCTATATAACCTTTGCAATTCAAAAAGTAATCTTCTGCTCATCCCTCCATCACCTGTGAAGTCATTCAGTTAAAATAACGCTGGCCTGTTTTAAAGCCAAATGCAGTCTGTTAGAGTCAGAGAGAGAGAGAGAGAGAGTTGATGACAAATTTAGTTTTAATAAATCTCTAGGCCACTAGTGCAGCTAATGAAGTTAGTAATTACTCATCACTGGTTGGAAGAGTTTAGCCCGGGCGAGATGAAAAGCGGCGGCTGCTGGGAGCCACAGGAACAGCACAACAGGCAACAATCAACACAGTGTCTGCAGAACAATCAATCACAGCTGTCAGGCCTTGAACCGTCAGAGTAATTTGCCAGTGTTTTTCAGAAATGAGTACACCTTGTAAAATGTAGCTAAGATCACGTTCTCAAAACACCTTGCAGCACAATATGTTTAAACCAATGAGATCGGTGTTGTATGATTTATCACGCTGCACTCCAAAAATATATATATTATTTTGAGTTATGAAAGTGTTTCATGGGTTGTGGTCTGAAGTCAGTTTCTTCTTTAATGTACTGCATGGTTAAATCTTATGTTTTTTACAGTTATTTGGCTCGGTGTCACAGCTCACTGGGTTTTATTGTTTGCTTTGCTTTGTGTTTTTATTGTGTAGTCAATCACACAATTGATATACGCACCACATTACTAGCTGAGGGAAAGTGAACTCTATCTCCAACATCTAAAGCATGCACATATAGACCATCTTTTTTATTCAAATGAAAGTCTGTTAAACCACAGTGATATTTAAATACGAGTCAGAGCAGGCTTTTGAGTAACACTGGACTATTCACAGATGCTCCTTTCTGCAGAGCTCTAAATCATGTTCCTTAATTCCCAGAGCCACATCTCAATCATACTCCTTGCTAATTTGAGAGTCACCCTCATTTCATTTTAAACGATTCATTTTTGGCAAATTTGTAAATGGCCCCGATGTGTTCTACAATTTAGTCAATTACTGTTTCAGCCGGCAGCACTCCGGGGACCAGGAACGCGCATCGCCTGGAGGTGCCATCTCAATAATTGTTTCAGAAAAGTTGGGAATGGATTGCTAACGCTCTGTTCCACTTATTGAAATGTCAGTTGAAACCAAAAAAACYCTTATACTTTTGTTCTTACTGTTTCTCATTGCAGTTTCTCTGCATTCTAACCATGAACAAGCATTAAAACAAAGTTTGTTTTTGAGGCAGTAAGTGATAAAATCCACAGTTGGTATAATCTGACTGGGAACATTTCCTGATAGAATGAATTAGAAGTGTATATACACACATATTTCATTTAATCCACGACTTGTACCTTTCATGTCAGCTGTCAGCTAGAAGTAAGAGATAACTTGAAGGCTATGCTGAAATTGTAATTAATTAATTAGCTRGATGCAATTAAGAGATCATGATCATCAAAATAGGCCTTAATGGGCACTAATTAAAAGCAGGATCCTTTATTATGGAACCAAACTGTCTGACCTGAAGACCCCAATTAATAAAGTTATTACTTTCCTTTTTTTTTTTTTTTTTTTTTTTTTTTTTTTTTTTTGCATTTGGATACCTTTCAGCCAAATGCATTGAAAAATTGTGGAAACATTGTTTTGGTTTCTAAAATCATTAATTCCCTGATTTGTTATCTGTTCAAACTAACTGTGGTTTACTGTAAATAATCAAAAACATGCAACATATGAACAAAACTCTGGAATGGGCTTTGGTGTAAGTAGTTGTAAATAACGTCCATCCATAATCTTTATCTGCTTCTTGCTTTCAGGGTCACGGGGGTCACTGCTGCCCATACCCAGCAGTCACTGTGTGAGAGACGGGGTACACCCAGGACAGGTCCAATTCCATCACAGAGACACATAGAGACATATGAGACAACATTCATTCACACCTAGGGACATTTTAGAATTAACAGTTAGCCTAACCGTCATGTTTTTGGTTTGTGGGAGGAAACTGTATTACCTGGAGAAAATGTGCACGGAGAGAACATGAAACTCCACCCGGAAAGGTCCAGGACGAGGATTGGATCTGGCAACCTTCTTRCTGAGAGGCAACAGCTWTACCAACTGAGCCACCGTGCTGCCTAATATGATAAAAAAATAATATAATAATGAATCTCAACAAAAACAATATCTGTTTTTGTTTATAAAGTCAACCAGGCCTGAGTTACATTTGTAACACAGGGATATGAGAGTTTTTTTTTAATTGAGGCACAAAAAATGGTTTAGTTTTTACAGATCTGAGTACTGTGGAAAGATGTGAATTTTAACTTGTAGTAAACACTTGGAATGATCAGTTTTGAGAAATCATTCGTTTTCAAGAATCACTGTCAGTTTTGCATTACCAGGTAAATCAGGTATAAATATGAGGTATGATGTTCCTGCTACAGCTACAGCTAAGTACTACACCTAGTTGCTGTTATTTGTACATGCAGGGAACTCCACGTTTTTATGTAAATAACTGTGGAATGCAAAATAGACTATTGTAAAGATTTCTAAAATAGTGTTCATATAAACTGCCATGGATTGTTTGAGACTGAAGTTTTATGACAACACAATGCAATGCACCTAAAGCTTGTCCTTGCTTGTTYGTCCTTTCCCATTTCAATTATTTTTTGTTAAATGAGCTACAGACAATTTTTCCATGCTCCACTTCAAAATGTCTTAACTATATTCCACCTAAGCAAATTTTGAATGAATAATTTCACAGTTTAGACTAATAATTTATTTTAAAAGGATTTATTTTGATCAGTATTTGTCTTCAGTGGATCATTTGCTCTTGCCCTATCCAATTTCTCACTCTAGGCAAGATTTCAGGTGGCTCCCCTTGTGCAATTTTCTAAATCTCACCGCCAATTCACATACATTCACATACCGAATAAAATTGTTTTGTTTTGATATTTTTTATATGTAGAAACCACGTTCAATTAAAATAGTTAATATCATTCATTTAAAACAAAATTCTAGAAGTACCTGTATACCTGCCAACATCTGCTGACAGCGATGAGGAACACCTGTTCATGTTAACCAGCAGCTGTGGACAGAAGCAGTTCTAGGGGGCGGAGTCAGGGGTATATTCCCTAATATATTTGTAGAAGATACTTAAAACTCTGCATTTTCCAGCCATTTAAAGAGCATTTTACTAAATTCTTGGGATTATTTAAACAACATAAAATCCGTGTTTTATGGAGGTAAAACATTGAAAACCAGTTTTAACCTGAACTTTATCTGAAATCTTAACTAAAACTTCCATTATTCTTATTTAGTTTTCTAAAACTTTTTTATTTTGATTATATTTTGATATTCTATTTATAAACTGAGCACCAGCACAGCATTTAGTCTTGACTGCATCATATGATACTTTTATCACAAAATATCCTCAGCACCATATAACAGATTATTGTGTCTGTTCACACATCACTTTTTATAATTAGTAGTCGTATCATGGCTAGTCAGTGTCAATTCTGTTTTGTGTGAACTATCTATAGTTTGTAAATAACTAGTGTGTGAACCTCTGTACGGATGCTGCTGTGGCACCTGAATTTCCCCTCAGTGGGACAATAAAGACTTTTCTATTCTATTCTATTCTATTCTATTCTATTCTATCATGTAGGAACAAAGCAGCTGAGAAACCCTTTGAACAGATTATCTTCATAAACTTGAGTAATCAGTGATTATTCTACAAATTAAATCAACCACACTCTAATAAAAAAAACTAAATATTTTTTGGTCAATCTTATTTGTGTCACCCTCAAGATGGACGGTGCCTTTAGCATTTGCCTGTACTGCCTATGCCACAGGCCCGCCCTGTGCTTTTGTCTTTTTTTAATGTCTTTTTATTACTTAAAAACACCTTTGTGGTCAGATTAAAATCATCAAACAAAGTCTATTTGTCAGAGCAGCAGCTTTCAGCGAACTTCCTCCTCCCTCAGTGTTTCCATCCAGTCTTTGTGGATAATAACAGGTTGAACGTGTGCGGTCTGTACCGATGGGTCAGCTTCATCTGTCTGTTCTGATTACTGGGCGGGTAATTCTGTAGTTCTGTGTGTAAGACCTTCAGCTCTATTCTATAATTAACTTTTGCCTGCGCCCATCAGCTTCCATTCCACACTTGATGTGTCCACAGTGACTGGTACATGCAGCCAGCTTGCCATTCAGTATGTATTAAGCTGTCAGAGTGGGCTGCTCTCCCAAGCCGCCTGTCTTCACCGAACAACCCAGCCTATTAACTCCTATTGACTGTGACACACATGTCCCTCCAAAATGAGCGGTTCCGTATTGATTTTTCCTGAGCACTGCTCACTTCCCCCTTTCGCTTCGCCAAGGGTGAGATCTTTATCCTGACTGATTGTAAATGTTCATCGTATCAGAGTACTGTTGCCATTTCAGACCTCCCCCCTCCCAGTCCCCACTCCTGTGTGTCGAGGCTACTTGTGCGCAGCTACATCTCAATAAGACAATTAAAAGACCTGACTCAACCCCCCTCCCCGTAAGACCGAGGTCAAATGGAGCTACAGACCTTTAACCGCAGCCCATAGCATCTCTTTAGATTAATACAGCGCATGACATAAAACATGGGACATGACAGCCAGCTCCTCTCCCACTACTAACACACAACCTCCCAATCAATGGAGCTGAATAGAAAGGTGCCATATCCGTTCACTGATGCTCTTTCTAACAGCTTCAACCAGAATGAACTCTGACAGCACGTATCGACATCATATCAAGCTCCACCATTGAAATAAAAATGATTATCTGCCGGCGAAATCAGTTATTGACACGCCGCGGAATAGCTTCCACTCCTCAGAGGATTTATTGATACAGTTTATTGCATATAAATATTTATCTAATGTGTGTCTGGGATAGATTTGTACCGTTTAGGTGCTCGTGTGAGGCCTGGTGTATGTTTAGTCCACCGAGGGCCATCAAACACCTCGCTCACACTCTCCGCCACTCAAGCATGACTCTGCCTCTCCTYCGTGTTTGGCTTCTGTTTTTTTACAGGCAGCATGAAATTGCTTTGGCTGTTGTGACTCTGTCTGGAAGTTAATGGTAAAACATTGTTGTAATTACATTTTATTGCCTCTCACTGTGGAAAATCAAATTGGCTTTACTGCAGCCATCATATTGTAAACGCATGTAGACGTGCTACGGGCCACGCCATCAACAGAAGAGCCACTCAAACAAAGAGTAAAACTCCAAATACCCGAGTGGGATGTTACTCTGGTAAATAAACGCAAAAKTACTGCATCCTGAGTTTTTATTTAAAGCTCGAATCAGGAACTTTTCCCACTTATAGTATGTTGTACGCAAGACCACTTYAGAACAATTTTTCAACAAAGAGAAAAATTGAACAGTAAATAAATGTACCATAAATTTACTTTTAAATTCACTTTATGCATTTTTTAAAAACATATGTAAGATTGTATTTTGTGTTTATTGTTAAACAGTAGTTAAAATGTATTAATATAATTCTACAAAGTTCCCTTACATATAAAAATATCTATAATACTCCATTTTTAATAATATATTACACTAGTACCACAATATAACTGGAAAAGTTTGAATTATTCACTTTCATGTGGAATTTTTTAAAGARGAGTTCTGTGGAGCAGTTATGAGCAGTCAGTATCTTACCTGTCATACATAGCTCTTTAAATGACCTCATATATTAGTTCTGATGAGACACTTAAGCTTCTCTGAGCAGGCCCAAGCCCAAAACGGATTGCTGCCAAACTGAAAAACAATTCAGCAGTGGTGGGCAGCGCTAATTCAAAAGCTAGTTGCACAAGTTCTAAAGCGCTAGCTAAATTATTTAGGTATGCAAGTTTTAGAGTGCTTGCATTCAATAAAACTTAGCAAAAGCTAATTATAAAGCACAAAATCGACTCAGAGTTCACCAGAGTATTTTCCACTGAAAACATGAGCCGCTCTTGCATAATACTGCTGACTAGAGGCACATCACTTTACTTTTACAGCGCTGCATGTAGCGCCACAGTTTGGGGAGGTGATTTGTTGAAACAGACTTTTGGCTCATAGTGATAAACAGTTGTTGTGGATTGCTAGTTCTGCTGCTTCTTGGTCATTTTCTTGGGTTTATGGTTGGACTTCAGTAAGAAAGCATGCAGGATATTGGAGAACTGAAGCAATGCATTCTGGGTATAGGATGTACTCCAGTTTATGTCAGTRTTTCTGGTGATTAAACAAGTTTGTAGGGTTAGGATTAGCATTAGTCGTGCTGCCTTCCAGCATTGGGCTCACATGCACATCTGATGGTGATATAATGAGTTGCACACAAAAATATGTCATCATCACATGGCACTAAKTGCAGTGATTGCAAAGTGGCAAATATTAATTGTTCACAATTTTTCTGACGATATACGATTTTGCCCAACCCCACATGATGCTTAAGTCAGAATTAGCATTTGTTCGAATGAAGTCAGATTAAAAAGCTACTGTACACGCAGCAGGTAAAACACAAATTCTTTGTTACATTTTCGGAGAACTCCTTGTAYCCACTGGACTGGTCAGAAATGAACAACACATCTGGTGTATCCTGGAGCTCTTCCTGTAAGGTGACTGTGCTTCTCACTGCACAGTCTCACTTTAGCAAATGTCCTCAGCTACATGCACTTTTGAAATAAATAAATAAATAAATAAATAAATAAATAAATAAATAAATAAAACATTAAAACATGTCAGCCAAAAGAAAAACTTAGTAGATTCTGTTGAAGTTTTATTTCTTTTTTACCCTAATATGATTGGACAGACGTGACACACAATGATATTTTCTTTTATTGATTTTTGCAGCTGAGCACATGGCAGGATGACTTTTTCCCCTGGATGATGCACAATCACAGTGTTGTGAACATGACAGCCAGTTCTGGGGTCAAATACCTCTGTTTCCCATCCTCTGCTGTGTCTCTATTACAGTCTGTTGACTCTTCGGCTGACTTATTGACCACCTCTCATGCTCGTTACCACACACACACACACCACTTTGCYGTGATTGATACCGTGACTGCCTCTTAACGCCTCTACCGGGCCCTCCCTCCTGCTTTGCTCTCCAAATCCTATCTGTGGTTTTAAAGCCATGAGTGGGTTTCATTAATGGTCTCTCCTGTTTATGACACCGTAATTAGAGTTGAGGAAAGGCACCTAACTACCACGGTTCCACCGTTCTGAGAAAGTCAATAATGCAAGCCCGACAACTTCTCACACAAGTGGAGCCCTGTGGAAAATCTATATGCTTTGCTGCTCAGTCTTTACAAGGCTGTTTTAGAGGGAAGCCACTTGATTTGTTGGTGTTTTGTCCTCCTCTTTTAACTAATCCCACAGAATTGATTATGAAAACCAACAGCATCATTTAGCTTCCAGCAGTACCAGAACAGCACACGCTGTTTGGGATGTTTCCTCAATATGCAGCTGGTGTCAGCAGAGTTTCTGAGCCTTGTGACCATTTACCTGCTTTATAATTTCTTTTGTGCTGTTATACTGTACATGCAGTGTCTCCCATAAAAACCCAACCAGGCTGACCGCGACACGTGGGCTGTTTTTGTGGAGCTGGTCATGGGGAAATATTGAATCAAATTGCTTTTCGAGGGAAATAATTCTGCCAGGTGGTCTGCTGGGTGTTCCTCTGTGTAGCTGTCAGAGCCGATTGTGTTCACATACACACAAAAGGAATTGTTTCAATACACCCAAATCCACTTAAAAGCATAAAAAAATGCAGCAACAATTAAATACAGCGGCAGTGTTACAAGAACTTATACTGTTGTGGGCTTCACCTTAGAAAAAATACATTTGTTTTATTGTTTTAGTTAGTTGGAACCACAGAGCTTTTTAATTGTTATTTCACATTTTGGCACTTTTGTAAAAGAAAAGCTGGTGAATTAAACCCCCATCCATGATGAATGCCTTACTGGCACAGGAAAAAAGACAATATTTTATTTTCTTCCTTGTCTCACAAATTAAGACACACATCTTACATTTAAATCTTTGCTTAAGCTCCATCTTGTTTTTTTTTTTTGACAAAGTTTTAGATCCAGTTAGGTTTTATGGTATATATTTGTCTATTATTTTTATCTTATTTGCGTTTATTGTTGTTTTTGTTTTGTTTGACTGACTTCAGTCAACTTTGGTTGCTTTTATGTGCTGTAGAATTAAAATTGACATTGGCGTTAAGCAGGATTTACACATTTAGGAATGGAGCAGTCAATACCAGTGTTGTGAAACCATAGCTCACAAAATCCTAAAAAAATCTAAACTTTTCTCTGATGGGAGTTTAGCAGTATTAGATGAATGCTACTGCATTGTTATGCCCTGGCAAAAAAAGAGAAATTTCTACACGTGTGCAAAACATGTAAACCATGATACAGATCCTGTGTTACTGATGATCCAACTGCTGTTCTTCCCGCCTACCTCAGGTTAGTTAGCACATGTTAATTTCAAACAAAAAATATTTATATTTCAATGAAAAGAAATGTTAATTTGAAGCTGGCATTTGAAGTGATGCTGTTATGGAATAATTATGTATAAAACATGCAAATTTTTCACAATTATTTTTATGTTCTGAGTTTACAATGGCGTTCTGTATTGTTTAAATTCTCATTATGACTTGTTTGCAACTTAAGGACATCATATTAGCTGTAACAGGTAAATAAATAAATAAATAAATAAATAAATAAATAAATAAATAAATAAATAAATAAATAAATAAATAAAATATATATTTGCCAGAGTTGAGTTTAGCCGGTTGGTTTGTTTCAAAGAAATAGTCCTGGTTCTGTGTGTGACTCTTTTTTCACCCTTGAGTTAATATATTGACTTTGATTTTTAACACATTTTGGATGCTTTTCTAAAATTAGACTTGTAAAAAAATGGCAGTGACGAGACAAAAAACAGCTTCCTCATACAAAATGGGTTTCATTTCAGTTTTGTCCTGAATAAATACATAAAGAAGGTAAAATAAAATTACAGAAAATACTGAAACTGAAAAATAACCATAAAAAGTAGCAGCAGCTGAAACAATTTTCCAAACTGTGCCACAAACCGGTTCTYATTCCATTTTCCAGACAATCCAAGAGTGAAAAAAATCACTTGTACCATACTGACCTGCACGACTACTGACCTACTTTACTTAGAGTTTGAAAGAAAAATCAAATGAATCCATGATTGTGTTCAGATTTTTTCGAAAATCGAGAAAGTTTTCTTCAAATAAAATAAAGATGTTTCAGCTTTGTTAGTGTTGGAGAGTTTAATCTGTGCCACACTTGGGTGTGTTTAAAGTTTAAACACATGATGACCTTTTGGAACCAGTCTGTGTCACAAATATACTCCTTTGAAACATCATCTCCATCTCTATTTCTAAAAATGGCAGCTCAGGCTTAAATGTAAATAAAATCCAGGTGATGCTTTAAAGGATCAGGATCACTTCATTGACTTTGCTATTTTTTGCACACCCAAGAGAGACGAGACCAGTTAATGTCCCCTGTCTGATTATTTGTGAAAATCTCTCCATTCACGGGCATCTGGGCTCRTGACGGCAAAGAAAGTGTTTTACCTCCTAAAATTCTATAAAAAAATTACCACTGATTATTTAAATGCTATGGTTACTTTAAAAATAAATAGGGTGTGTGAATGGGGGACAGCTTTTTATAATGATGATGAGCATTACTTCTGCAAAGCTGTGCGGATGAGAGGAGAGGAGAAAGTCTTCCCTAAGAATAAAAAAACACTCAAGTTTTTCTCTTATTTTTATTTTTCCTCTGAATATCACAAGCATTTCTGTCACATTGAAGCATGAGCCCGTGTTAATGAGGCCAGGAAAACATGTTGTGATGACAGCAGTCTAATGACTTCCATGACAGTATACAGGCACTGGTGTAATCACAACTAAATGTCAGACACCATAAGGCCCAGTGCATAATGGCTCCAAATTGATATCTCTCTCTTGCTTTAATTATGAAATGCAAATTATGCTTAAAAGGTATTGATTGGAGTTTAAAGGAAGAGCAAGCTATCAAGCTGAAAAGTGAAAGGAGGACCCTGGAGTCATAACAGACTGAACAGTTGTGTGTGTGTCGGTGTGTGTGTGAGGCACAAAACAAGCAGCTAGTCTCTGGGTGGCTCAGTTACTGTACGTTACATAAGACTGATTAGGGGCTAAGTAAGCATGAGGTTGAGATGAATGTCAGTTATGATCACAACTGCTCAGCTGCAGACTCCAGCCATTAATCAAAGCAGTCAGTCGGGGAACCTGCAAAGCCGTTTTCAGGGTAACTGAATCCCCGGAGTTAGCTGCGTCACTCACTTTGCCAGGCAGGAGATGAACCGGTTTCGGCAGCAGGACAGTGAAAAGTTATCTATCATGAATAAACTAGGCCTCTGAGAGCACAGCGACAAGCCTTGCTTTACACCGAGCCGAGTGGAGTCACAGGATGGGACCTTGTCCCCGCTGAGACCCCACGTCCTGAGAGATTAAATGTTATACGTTGGGGATCCTGCAAACATAAACCAAACTTACCTCACATTGGTTCACCCTTGACTGGAAACCTAATCGCCGTGACTGAATGAACCAGTGTCATAATTAAATCATCACTGCTTCGCTTTTACTCGGCTGCAACCCGAGCCGTGGCGGGAGCGGAGGGGGACAAAAAGGAGCGCTGCTGCACCGACGAGCGGTGATGTGTGCAGAGTTTCTGGAGCCGGTGGGACAACAGATACCCACCAAACACCCACTCAGATCTTATCTGGATGTCTGTGCTGTCCCTCTCTTAGTTACTCCTGCATCACCCTTACTTACAGCACTCCTTTTAAACATGCTTTAATACCTTTGAGAGGAAAGTAGTTATTAATCTGCAGGTGACCTCCTCATTTTTAATCCCTCTAACCTCAAAAAGCCCAAATACTCCCTCTCCACCACACACACCCACACTTTTCTCCAGTTTTTAAAACAAGAAAGTCAGTGGGGGGTTATTATGTATTTTCCAGACACATAGTTCGGTTCTATAATGCAATCAACACACAACGATGTTACCTTCATTTGTTATGAAAACAGTGTAGATACCTAAAATAAATTTGACTTTGCATCATTGTCTATCTAAATGACTTGAAATTGGCCTCTGTCTCTTTACGAACCTCCTACCATTTCTGACACTCCCACTTCAGCGTGTCTTCACAACAATGCTTCATGGCGTTTACAACCTTTTGTAGGAGCGTTGTATTTTGTTGTAAAAAGGGAGGAGCTTTGGACAAATAGGCGGTGCTTTGTACCAGCAAGCGTTTAGGCAGCTTCGAATTTCTTCCACAGGAGATTCAAGAATTTCTCAAATGTGAGGGAATGACATTATAACATTATAACCATTATAACATGTTATAATGCTAAAAAAATAAATAATAATAATCAATTTTGCATGATACCCCCTACCCCCTTTTTTTCCCCTCCCATTTTCCATGGTTTGTTCAGCATAATCTTCAGTCTATTTTGTACTTTGGATTTACATATATATATATATATATATATAGTTTTTGGGATGTTTCTGAGTCCATTTACGGTGGATTTGAGTCATTTCTTCAGCTTTCTGTGGTTCTATTTCTTCTCACAGCTGTACAGTGAAATGTCAGAGGTCACATCACACAAATGTTCTAGACCAGAGCCCCCCGGCCCTTTGCCCAACAGGCCTTTTTTTTCAGTAATTCCTTGCTAGATTTATGAGGAGGTCGTGTGAACTGACAGGAACGGAAATATCAGATAAAGAGAGCGACAAGTTTGCTTACTGTATGTTGCACAATAGTTAGGGTGAAAATCACAATAAATTGGGTATGAAAGCAAAAAAAAACTTTTAGAGAGGCAAAGTTTAAATCCTTTCTTTGTTGCTGAACCTTCAGATCACCATAGTTTTACTGAACGATCCACAAAACCCCAGCCTTCAGCTAACAAAGCTCCACAACGCAGCCATTTCTGCTCCGTCTGGCCCTTAACGCACAGAGGCGTGTTGCGCTGCATGTGTAATGACTGTGTACGTATCAGAGTTCATCCTGTTGAACAGGGGATATTAAAGAGAGCAGTTACAAAGGCCGGACTTTAATTTGACCTCCACCTGCCCTCCTCTCCGGCGAGGTGCCTCTCAGAAGCAGACTGGTGGTTTGGGCTCCCGGTGATGAATGGCTGTATTTGGTGGGCAGATTGTTACAGTTCCACACTAATTGAGGGGTCAACACAGGGAGCAAATGTGGTAATTGAGTCACTTGACTGTGGCTGTTGAGCTTTCTGGATCTCCTCTGACCCTGTCGGCTGATACAAAGAGAGTCTAATAGTAAGCCCCTCTCACCTTTGTTTTCACAGTGCCAGCCAGACAGTGTTATTGTCTTRTCTAATAATAGTTTTTAATATTTTGTTGTAGAAAAAAAAAAGATTCGCTGTTAAGACTCAACAAGATGTCCTCGTCAGATGTAACAGAATTGTCCTGTATCTGTTCCCAGTTCAATATTTCAGGTCTTGCTGTAAGTGATGCAGCCTTCTGGTTAATGACTTGTGTCTTAAAGATAAAACATTCAAAAAGTGAGACGTCTCTGACAATTTTGGATTACAAATTCTTTAAAAAGTATTTATTTATTTATTTATTTATTTATTTATTTATTTATTTATTTATTTATTTATTTATTTATTGTACTGAGATTTAATGGTTCCTATTTCCTGGGAGTCCAAGTCAAGGTGATGGAATAGAGACAAACTCAAACCAAAGTCTAATTTATAAAATGTTCACAAATATTGTCATAGAAAATTACGATGACATGTTGTTAAAAAGCTATTTTTCAATTGACTGATGAATAGTAAATGCCCCGTCACTCTAACGGTTTAAACAAATTATGTTGATTTCCTAAAATTTTGTTTTTTTACAAAAAGACCAATAAATGTTATATATTTGGTGTAATCTTTGGTATATGTCCAAAAAAAAGGCTTATAGTAGTTTTTATAATTTCATCTTCAGCATAGACATTTTTAGTGTTGCACAATATTTTCATAAGTTGGCATAAATTGTCTAAACCATTATAAAGTAAAAAGGTCTTTATAAATTAGGAGGAGATGCAAAATTTTAAACCTAATTTACATATTTTTTGTTAATTTTAAACAAATTTTATCATATCTTGATAATGGGATTTCATTCTTTTTTGTTAAAACTTAAAAATAACTATACACAATAACACAATATTGCAGAAACTTACACCATCTGTTAGCTCTATGAGTACGTGTTGGGTATGAATCAAATTTTAGCTTAATATCTGTAACACTGACTGCCCAAAAGTCATTTTTGTTTGTTTGTTTGTTTGTTTTTTAAAATCAGTTAGCTGTGGTAGCCAGCTTGAGTCAGGTTGAATGTAAAAGTTAATCAGTTGTACATGTGTATCGAGTGATTTGTTTGTTATATTTTGCTAGCAGACAGGGTTGACTCTAACAGTTAATGGCAAGGTTGTAAACAAAGGTTTTGCACATCAGTTAGCTCTGTCTTGAGAATGACTCTCTGCTACTAACACTCCAGATTTTAACTCAATAAATAGTTTTAGCCATTTTTTAAATATACAATTGGATAAATGTGAGCATCTTTATTAATTATATTATCAAAATGTTTGTTGGTGTTAAAAAAAATCTTTTTTCCACTGTGATCATATTTTCTGCACAGTCCAGTCCTCCTTTTCATGCTCGTTTTTTTGTGGATTCTTGATCGTTGCGACTGTAAATTGGTTTTGCATCAAACGTTTTCCCTGTGTTTCTGGTGAGATATTTTAGCTGCGTTATTTTTTGCCTCTCACTCTTTATGGCAGAGACGGCTCCCGTGCTTTTGGACAGAGTTTAATGGATCTGCTGGCCTTTGAATTTGCTTTGCTCCCGAAACCCTGGTTCAGCTCAGACTTGGACTGAACACCATCCATTTACACCTAATGGCCATTGCTTTCGGATGTGTTGAGTTGTGAACAACTGGGTGTGTTTCGTGTGTGTGTGTGTGTGTGTGTGTGTGTGTGTGTGTG
>NW_013952506.1:1176760-1181982 GCF_001266775.1 Austrofundulus limnaeus | reverse complement strand
GTGTGTGTGTGTGTGTGTGTGTGTGTGTGTGTGTGTGTGTGTGTGAAAAGCTACAAGGACAAATGCATTCTGCATTTAATGAGTGTGGGCCAAAAGGGAACCCGGGTAGTTAAAATTGAGAGTTGGCGAGACTATTTTGTCCCTTGTTACCTGACTCTTCTGTTGCACCTTTAAACTGCAACATGCCACTAAACTACTCTGATGGTCTCGCAGGAGAGTTGTAGAGGCAGCAGCCCCGTGCGAATGGGATTGATGGACCACATAAAACTCTGAGCTTCATCCTGCTTAAATGCTTTTGCACTTTAAATCTGTTCTACTACAGCACAGTGGGAAGAGCACAAGGCTGGGGAAGATTTATCACAAAGATTGCTGGAATGTCATCTGAACTGTACATGTGTTTCAAGTGTGCAAATACTTATTTTATGTGGTGCAACGAGTACAAAACAGCCTTCTTTGTTTATGTCCCCAAAGCCTGCATGAATGTCAGCTATCGCTCCTCACTAAGATGTGATTGGTTTAATGCACAGAAATATGGATGTTGTAATTACCATTTGCACAAACAAGACACCGGCTTCATTGATATGCTGCTGCTGATAAGACAAGAGCTTGGCAGTGAGACAATAGTGGAGGCCACCAGGGGCTCACCAGCAGCAGGGACACAGGACTGTCCTGCCTCCTCTTCCTTCTATGCAGGAGAGCAACAAAAGCGGCCCGTCATTCACGGCACACAAGTGTTTTTAATTAATTTTCAGTCAGCTCTCCTCAAAGTGCCTGTGTTGTGATGCTGACCCGCAGGTCTGAATAAAGATCCTCAGCTCAGGCTGTCAAAAGGTCAGTAGAGCAGACTCCCCAAGCAGCAGCAGCAGCCCTGTTTTCTAAAGTCCTGAACTCATGAGGTGGTGACCCATTGTTTTAGCTGAGAGGTCAGAAAAAATAGTAACAGGATTACCTGCTTGATCCTAACCTAACATTTTAAGTTGATAACTTCCAAATAATGGAAATGGAAATTACGGGTTGACTTTTTGTACAACTGTCTATAAATATTAATGTCAGGTTACTTTGTAACTCTAAGATGACCATAAATGTGTAAGTTTTAATACTTGTGTGTCTCTACATGGCCCTGTGATAAACTGGTGATCTGCTCAGTATATAATTTGCTTTTTGCCCAATGGCTGCTGGAAACACCAGCTCTCTGTAACCCTGGTTAGGTTAGGTTAGATTAGGTTAGGTTAGGTTAGGTTAGGTTAGGTTAGGTTAGGTTTAGGGAATCACCATTTCATTTTGAGCCGCTTTTGAATTATTTGTAATAAATTTATTTATTTTACATTTTTTAAAGTTGGAGGTTGGAGAAATACATCAAATTTTACTACTGTCACTTTAAGCCAGGGGTGTCAAACTCATTTTCACCAAGGGCCACATGAGCATTATGGTGGCCCTCAAAGGGCCAATTGTAGTTTACTTTAATGTTTCATGTTTACCGTCAACTAAAAAGGAAACACCATGTTCCTCGTCTCATTGCTACAACTGACTAGCCACCAACAAACAATAACTGAGCTCTGTATGGCTTTTCCTGCATAGAAACAGCGTTTTAACACATCCTCTTATAAACACTGAATGACTGACTAAATGTGAAATAAATAATACAGAAATATTATAAATGAAAGTATAAGAGTTTTACTCACTGATGAGTTATGGTCAGTAGCAGCCATCTTGAACTCTGACCTCTCCCACATTCTGACAGGGAATTCCCACTGTAGGGGTCTTCCAGTTGAAATTTACGACTTGTAAGTAGGAAGTTCCCACTTCACAGTACATATAGGCTGCAGCAGAAGTAGCTAGCAAAAAACAGCTAAATGTAAATTTTACATGACCAACTGCAGGCTATATTTGAACCCTGTGCAGTGCCRCTTAATGTAGTGGTGGGATGTTGTAATTTGGCAGGTAAAATAATCATGTATTATGGGAGGTATAGTTTATGGTCAATGCTGGCTTTAAAGCATCATATGATTATACATCTTTGATGTTCTCAGCGGCCACATAAAATGCTGCGGAGGGCCACATTTGGCCTGCGGGCCTTGAGTTTGGCACATGTGCTTTAAGCAGCATATTATTTTATCATTCAGTGTTATTAGTATTATATGTTGAAACCTATCAACATTTCTCCACTTTAAGTTTTAAAAACAGTTTCAAGATTCAGGTTTGCTTGATGAGTCAGTTTCTTAGTTTTAATTTGCAGGTTTTTGCTGATCAGTTTTACATTCAGCCATATACATAAAATTCACAAATGTGTCTGAGTTTGTCAAAGTAAAATCATGAGGCAGTATRACAGAACATGCATAACAATTCACCTTAAGTCTGAGTTTGGATTAACTCTTTGAGTATAAAAAGTATAACCTGGTTTTATTAATTTATAAACAATAACTTCAAAAAAATTATAATCTACTCACTGATTCTTCAAATAAATAACAGAAACCTGTTACAGCTTTGCCTTTTTTTGTTTGTTTTGCTGTATAAGTACGTGATAAAACTTTCTAAATACACTGTATTATTTTAAAAGAGCATAATGATGTTTTACATCCTTGTACTGAATTACAAGCCCACAGTCAGTCTCACCTCTAATGCAAAAATCCAAATCTGGGCATCCTGTGGAGAAGGAGGATCAGAGTTGATCAAATTGCAGTTTTCTTAAACCTGTTCTGATTGTGATTACTACACAGTGGTCACCCCCACTTCCTTAAGTGTCCACCTTGCACCCCCACTGAGCTCTGTGATCTGCCGGGCTTTGGTGGATAAAAGGAAGTGGGATTTGTGATATTTGTTGAATGTACCAACTGTGTTCAGAGGGGGCTTATTTTTAAAGACGCGCCCTTGGTCGGGACTCTTAACCCTCTTTTGTCTCTGTGGGGAGTCAAATTTAGTCTGATTACCAGATGTCTTCAGTGTAGTTTGAGCTGGAGCTTAGGGGTGGATGGAGAGCGCTCTTCAAAGCCTCGTCATGATGCATGTTGCTCTTTGCTGAGGCTTTTCGAGATGAGATTAGACCTGGAACCCACCTGATCTGCCACTGCTGGTGATGCAGAAAAGTGTTTTGATCAGACCCTCTCATTCCATCTGTGGAACACAACAAAACTCAAAAGAGAGCAGCTGGAATAGATCGTCATTTTGATTCTATCTGAGCAACATATTTAGAAACACCAGGTGAATTTTGGTTAATCCAGCTTGGTGTTATTTCAGTGAGTTTTTTTGAATCGGGCCCTGGTGGCTGGATAAGATTTCCTCAGGTCTCTAAAAGCTTCAGATCTAATGGTGGACCATTTTGCTCACAATTAATAGAGTTCCCCACGAGGCCAGGAGCCTATAGACTTGTGGAAATATTGTAGCAGCCTTGAGGCAGCCAGCTAGCGTTAGCTTTTCTTCTCCGTCACTCACATTTGTCGTAATGGCACGAGAGCCTCGCCGGTTATTCCCCGACGTGGTGTGTATGCATGAGTGTGTGTGAGCCCGCTGCCCCAAGCATGTCTCATTTCAAAGTGCTGTCACTCCCTGCTTCCTGGCATCTATTAACATCCACCATTATCATGCTAATCTACATTGTATGATTACATAAAGTAATTTATGCACAGCTCTCTTCCATGGAACACTCCTATTGTTGAATGTTTTAGAAAAGGACATTTTCTTCATCATGTCAGTCATTTTTTTAAACGCTTCTATTTGAGTCCTATCTTTGTTAGATTTCTTTTGCATTTTTCACACTTATCTCCTTACTTCACTAGGAAAATCCATAAAAGTTCCAACTAGGATTTTGAGACCTCCACCTGGTGAGAAAATAATAGCAACCAACTCTAATTGAGCCATGCTGCTTTGTTCATGAGGAGAGGATGAGTTGGGATCACTTTCCAGGCGAACACTCTTTAGCTCTACATCGGAGATGGCAAAAAGAAAAAAAAAGTGTTTTGTGTTGAAAGCGAGAGGACAAGAGATGAGCTCGCTTTCTCATTTATTCACAGCTAGTCGACTAATTAGGAATGCAGAAGGCTGTTAAATTAAAACTGAATTGCACTTATTAACATTTTAACTACCAACCCCACCCTCTTTAGACACTAAACAAGGACAGTTTCGGCTCTAATATGCCTGAAGAATCCCGTCGAGGGAGTGGGGTGGGTGGGGGGTCCCTCTTTTGTGCATCTCTAAAACAAAGACGTTCTTTAAAGTAAGATCTCCCTTTTGTTTAAACAACCAAGCATTTAACATTCAGTGTAATACGCCGAGGCTTCCTGCGTGCTGTCAGGAGACACACCGCCAGAGCTTCTCAAACTCTCTGCTTAATGGAACTCTATTTGTGGTCAGATTGGATAGCTAATGTCAGTCCCTTTGAGGGTAACTCTCCAAATTAAATAGCATGGATTCACATCTGTCAGAAAAAACCAGGAGGCTCTTTGTAATCAATGACCCAAACCAAGAGTAGCTCCACGGGGGGCACCTCTGCTTTGATGGCAGCTAATATGAGGAGCCACCAGGGATGGCGGCGGCTCACCTGCACTAACAGCCACCGTGCCGGACTGGCGAAGCCGACCAGAACCGAAGGAAAGGAGGCGCCAGCAGGGTTAATGCACATTTATAGAACGGGTCAAACTACTTCAGCCAGGCACTGATTTATAATGCAGGAGCGCAATGTGACTAAACTGTAAAGGGAATTCTTGTTTTTTTTCTGTACAAACATTGCCGTCGGTGTTGTGTTAGAACGTTGAACCCCATTAATTTTATCACTCCCCCTCTCTTGTTTCTCTACGTCTCTAAATTTTGTTTGGAGGAGAGACTAGCGAGACCTCCTGCTGTTGCGGAGAATTTCCTCTCGTTGTTAATTTTCCCTGCTCCATATGGCGCCACAGACACTTCACCTGCAGGCTGTAGCAGGCCTGCGCGGCAGCCAGAAGACATCCTCGGGCTCAGGCTGTCATTTCCACAGGCCTGTGCATCTGTCTGAGCAGAAGAGAGCACAACAGCACACAGAGCGCTCCTACCTTCACCTCACAGCCTGAGTCCTGCACCTTTTATTGGATCAAACCAGACTCTGACATATAGTCAAATCTGAACATGGTGTCTATTATTTTACAACAGCTCAACTGTATTTTAGCGGCTGGAAAACAGCCAAAAATATCATGTGTGAGTCTGTTTCCGAGTGTGTGTGTGTGTGTGTGTGTGTGTGTGTGTGTGTGTGTGTG
>NW_013952506.1:1172171-1176740 GCF_001266775.1 Austrofundulus limnaeus | reverse complement strand
TGTGTGTGTGTGTGTGTGTGTGTGTGTGTGTGTGTGTGTGTGTGTGTGTGTGTGTGTGTTTTCAGGGGACTTGGGGTTTGCCCATGGCAGATCCATGGAAGAGAGGGTTTCATCCTGGTTTGTCATTGATTAGAGAAGGGTCTTTAATTCCTTCCCACCCCATGTTGTGATACATTTGCATTTTGTGTCAGGAGGTAATGGAGTTTTGCTCCATGTTTGCTCTGAAAATCGTGAAGATGTGGTCTAATGTGCATGCAGCCGCTAGCAAAGAGCTTTCTGATTGATTAGATCGCTCGCGTTGGCTCATTTTTTTCTCCCCTCTTTCTTTCTCATCTTTGATAGGACCGTGCATGAGCACCCCCCCCCCCCCAAAAAAAAAAAAAAAAAAAAAAAAACACGAGCGAAAGAAGGAAGCGGAGACTCTAATATAAATGTCACGATGGTTTTCTTACAGACAGAGTAGCAGGTAAAACTGAAAAGGTTTTATCGATTCATATGAGTAAATGTCTGGTRATCCAACACATGTGCCTTTAAAATATGCTACAAATAAGTGTTTTATAATCATAAACTGGCTGTTATGAAAGGTGGGTGATCATGTCATTTCTTGTGTCTGTGTTTGTCTCTCTGTTAGCAAAATATTTACTGAAGCACTGAATGAATTTTAATGAAACTACCTAAAAATAATCATCGCATGTTGGATGAAACTCATCCCCAATGCATAATCCAAACAGATCACATGATCTGTTGGCATAACCTGTTGGAGTTAATCTTGTCTGTCTCTTAGCAAAATAGCTCATGAGCAAGTGGACACACTTCATTCAAACTCTTGTGGTTATTGGATGTATATGAACAACTGATAAACCTTTAGAGACAATCAGGATAGCTGCTGCAGCTAATCAACTTTTGTAAACACAAAAATGGCTGCAACTTGTGCAGTTTTTAAAGTAAAATGTGCTGTGGTAGTAGCTGGCAGTCATCCCCAACATACATTTTGAGTGCTAATAACTTTGTATTAGTTTAAGCTTTGACATACAAGAAGGTATTTTCATTAACAAAATGAATATTTAATTTATTTGAATGTGAAGTTGTTCATATTTGTTGTAATTTGTAAAATTATCCCTTTGAAACAATATCCAACTGTGGGTCCTAAAACATCAAGGTGGGGTCTTGAAAAGCTTTTCAAAACAAATTACATTTCGAAATGAGTATAAACGAATGTTTTTGCCTTAGTTTTTATAAAATGTACTTAAGGTTATTTAAAATGGATTAAAATAGCATCATGAATATTGTTACTATACCTGTATTTAGTTGGGGGTGGGGGGTGGGGGACATATTTCTGCTGCTGCTGTTTTGTTGGTTAAAAGCTGAAAAGTTTGGGAACCATTGATATAAGCTAAGTTGTACACAATTATTTCTAAGTTATTTAAAAATTAATCATACTTTTCTGGAATTTGCCTGTTTTAGCTAATATGGAAAAAAAACACATCATTAACTTTCCAAATTTGGTCCTTACCACTTGGAAACTTTTTCGGTTCCCATTCAATGAAATGAAGGCTGTGAGCTGCCATTGTCCCAGCTCATTCCACGACATGCCCTCATTTCCCACGAATCCTACKGAGTTCCTGCTCACAGAGGTCTGCCTTTCCCCATTATGGCTGAGATGAGATGGGGGGGGGGGGGGCTGCCTTTCCCCATTATGGCTGAGATGAGATGGGGGGGGGGGGGAGCTACTGGCTCAGCTGGATTGGCCTGCGTGTTTGGTGTGGCGAGTGTGGGGCTGGCTTTTTGGAGCAAAGTTGTAAAAACGTGGTGATAAAAATTTGCCCCGCCTCTGGGGGAGGCCGTGTTCGGGGGGTCACAGCTAAATCTGTGCGCCACGGGCCAAAAGGCTAGAGCTCATAATTCCAGCACAGACGAGCAGAGAGCTGACCTCAGAGCTGAGCAGATCTCTGCCCACCTGCTGGATTGCCAGCGGGACAGCACTGAAGGCAGAGACAGGCAGAGTTTTCCTCTTGTCTCGGCCTGCCTGTAAGGAAACCTGAGCATCCATCTACACCAAAGCTCTCTKTACTCCTCCTCAAAAGAACAAAGAAAGCATAAAAAATCTTCTAATCAACAAAAATAYAACTCAAATACCTAAAATAACACACCTTTCACTCTTCATATTGATGGATGGCATCAATATTCAATCACATTACAGCTTACCTATTGTGAGACGTGGCTCATTCAGTTGATAAATATGTAAATTGAAAATGTTTTATAGTTGATAGCCAGCAATAATCTCATTTAAAGGACTTTAAGCAAATTAAATGAGAAAGTGCAGCTCGTAGCAGTTTGGAATGACTGTTGTGATTTCATCTCTGAATTAAAAAGGAAATGAACAGGGGACAGAACTTGTGTGTGCTTTTTTATTGCTAATGTTAATGAAAAATGTTATTGACTTGAACAAATGGAGAATACACCTGGAAATGTATATTAAAACGTCTTTCCAATTTCTMTCTCTGTGTAGTTTGCAATTATAGTTATTTCTGCAGTAGTGGGGGGAATTAATTTTCCGTGCAGACTGATAATGCTGGCGGTGGAAGAAGAATGGATATTGTGCCGGATAGGGGGTCTCTGGGTATTTACAAGGTGTGGAGGGAGCAAAGCTTTATTTAATTGAGAGAATGAATCAATAACAGCTGCAGCTCTTTGTCAGAGAAGGCCTTGCGAAATGAGCAAGTGATTTAATGTGGACAATCTGTGGCCAGATGGATGGCTGATTGAAGGGCTGTTTTCTTGGTGAAAGAACATCAAGTGTGGCCTCATGCAGGTGGATATCTTAAAAACTTCAAAAGAAAAAAAGAGAATAGCACTATCCATTGAATTTTTTACTTTTTTATTTTTTATTAAGGAGTAGCATAATTTGTCAATGCCGTCTTTTCTCCTCTAGATGATGACAAGATCGTTTGCTGCTTCTTTGTCACTCGTCGTTTGTCGAAATGCACGAATATTTTCAAATCGATAATAAAAGATAAGTAATTTCAACATGTCCTTCCAAATTTGAAGTGATCCATTCTGTTGAAGCATTACCAGAAAACACTTATGGCTTCAGTATTCGTGTCCTTGTGAAKGTTTGAAAAGTTCTTGTTTTTTTATTCCTTTTCTTTTTGTCCTTGTTATAACTTTAAAGAAACTCTTTTTTTTTTGTAAGAAAAGCTTGCGGTGCTTATAAATAGACCCTAAAATTTGTTATTCCCCACTCCTAGTTGCATCTTACGATGGGAGTTGTTCACTGCAGCTGGATTTTGGTAAATGTTTCTTCAGATCTTACKTGTATGCACCATTGCTCTCATGCCATTGCTGAAATCCTTTTCAGGAGGAGAGAAAAAAAAATCAATCTTTAAGGTAAATTAGTCTCTCTGCACATTGGCAGGCATCCCAGTATGTAAATTCATGTGCTAATTCACGACATGATTTCATCGCAACTTTCGGGCAAAATGAGATTTTAATTGAAAACGAGATCTTCCACAGAGTATCTCTCTCAGGAGATGTGTGACAGGGGGAATGATACWTTTCAGAGATTGTTTTTAAGAGACAAGAACACTTTTTTGTTTCCCCCTTCCTTCCTCCAAGCCATTTACAGACACGACGTATGTTTCTCAGTGTTTGCACCACACAACCTGCAGGTTAGTGAGAAAGGAGTTAAATTAGCATTGTGTCTCAGCGCTTTGTCCGTATCAAGAGGGGAGCTATTAACATTTGTGTATTTTCATTATGCTAATGGTGTTAGCACATGCCCACAGATTGCTACCGCCAGTGCAGTCATTTTGTCTTGCTGAACATAAAGTGTCCGAGTGGGTCATTTTGATTATGACACACTAATTACATATTGGCTCCTCTGTGTATCCACCTCACTCCAAAATAAAAGAAAAAAAAACTCAAACCTACAGTCTTTAATGGTAAGCTTTTATGAGTTTTGCTGGAAAGGAAATAAGAAAAAAAATAACCTCTACCTATGTTCCTGACGGCTACGTTGCACTCATGCTTCACTGCTTCCCTTTAAACTTCCTAAATTGTGTTTCACAATAAATAGATGCCCAAGCTCTTAACTGCCAGTATTAAATTAGATACCATTAGATGTAATAGAAAATTCTCCCCCTGTAATATTTTCATAAGAGTTTGAGGCGTTTGATTAATCTGACCACATTTTATTGCATTAATGATCCCCTCCCACCCCCCTTTCACTCTGCTGTAAAGACATTGCATACAAGCTAATGCTGTTTTTTCCCCTCCCCTTCTTTCCCTTCTCTGCTCACTCTCATTCATCCTCAGCCGTTATTGCAATGCATTGTTGATGAGGTGAGTCGGCGTCTTATGTGCTTTCACTCCTAAAGTCATTCCTAATGGAGTGGAAACCTTATATTTTGTTTCCTAATGAAGCACAGGAGTGGCAGACAGCTCCGCTTGGGCTGTCCTATGGCTGCCTGCAGGTTGAAGCCACCGGCCCGAGCCAAGCTGCTCTCSGTGAGCCAGCAGGAGATATTGGGCCGGGCGAAACAGACAGCTTATGTGTCTATATATATACAG
>NW_013952506.1:1164167-1169880 GCF_001266775.1 Austrofundulus limnaeus | reverse complement strand
TATATAATATACTGTATATACACAAGTTACCATTAAAGTCTTCTAAAAACAATTCTAAAGCCATCAGCCATGCAGTTAGCTTAGCATGAGTCTGGTAACGTTCTGGAAACATCTAGCGTCATGCTAAATAACATGAGTGACATATTTATATTGCAAATAATAAACCAGTGTGCATTAGAAAGATTTGGTAGATGTCTAGAAAAATATTTTTCTGGTAAGACAATAAACATTAGCTTTACTTTTGTCCACCACTAATGTTACAGTAACACAACATTACTTCTGTCTGAAGTTGCTGGAGGGATTTAGGGGAAATGAAACATGAAAAAACCAAAGTATTTGCTTTTACAGCTTTACAAAGATTAAGGCTCGCCTACCAGATACACGTTGCAGCACACCATGCCGTGTTCATTTACAGTGGGGAAATGAGGTTATCATGCTGCTTGTCCAAGTGCGGACGGGCAGATCTGAGCTCCAATATGATTCTTTATGTTGTTTTTGTGTTCAGGCAGGTGGTGCCAGTGACAGATTGGCACCTGTTCCCTGCTGTCTGCTGGATTTTTGCACCGTCTGATGTGATATTTGTTAATAGCTTCATTTGGAGAACAAACTACTGAACGTCCTCTTTGGCCACGGTCCATTTTAATAAGCTTCAGTTGTTAAAGCCTGGAAAACATTTACACGTGATATCACCAGTTTCTTCTATGTTTTTCCTTTCCTTTTTCTTTTTCTTTATTTTTTTTTCTTTTTACAACAACAAGCTGGTATGGAAGCAACACAAAATAAAATAGGAGCATATTGTCTTTCCACTCCTAGCATTTTTTTAATACAGTGTCGGCTGAAAAATAATTACTCAAGTAAAAAAACAATTGATAATCAACATTTCTGTTTAAGTAAAACAACAGTATTTTTACTTTATTACTTCACAACTAAGTACCCCTGTATGTTGTTGATACCCTCATGCATCAACTAATAAGTACCTCTCCTCATACGTACCCTACTCGTATGTACCCAGCTGTTGCCGTTCTTCATGTACCCCCATAAGTATTATTAATCACCTCATGTGTACCATGTTTGTGTCTTTAGAAATATCCTTTAAGTACCTCCTTTTTACCTTCTAAGTATGTATGTTCCTTCATAAGTACCATATAATTACACACAATACCCTTTATGCTTCACCATGTTTTACTGTGAAATTTAACTTGGGCACATCATATTTATACTGGGGCACATGCATCAGTGAAATGGGTTCAGCACTGCCTTTGGATACCACTATTAAAACAAGACCGGCGTTTTCCCTGCAGCAGATCATTCTTTAAAAATAAAAAAAACACGACACCAGAGTAATACAGCCAAGTGTCATCCAGTCAAATCATCAACAACAACTTGGATGCAATGGCTCTGACTGTTCACAGCTCAGAGCTTAGTTTAACCGGAGCAGAAGCAGCAATGGGTCTGTTGAAAACGTCTGAGCTATTCTGAGCTGACGTTTCACAGCAAGGTCACTTTTAAAACAAAATGTCTCCCCCGGTATCTAGGTCGCAGCGCATTCTGTTACTTTCTCGGAAACTTCCCTCCTTCCTGAATTCGTGTCGCGGCTTATAATTAAACACACACAATTATCCAAAATTTAATGGGATTCCAGGACTGGGCTTTTATTTAAGAGGTAATGAATAATATTTTAATTGCATATGTAACTGTGGGAACTAAATGTGCTTCTCTCATCACTTGTAATTACTATCCTAGCGTGATTCTAAAAAAAATGCAGTCAATATCTTCTGAGCATCTATTTTTTCTATCTTTATTTATTTTTAAGCTTGCTGTAAAAGCAGTTGTATGTAAAATGACCCAGTGGGGGTTAAAGAGGAGGAATAAGCACATTTAAAACACATGGATGTTATCTTGTTGTTTTTTTTTATTTATTGTCTGTAATTATTGATGTAATGCATGCCACTGAAGAAGTTTGACCTCTGATACTGTGATTATTCACGGTGTAACAGCMTCAATCAAACTGTGGTTTTCTCAGATCTATTCCTGTACACCCCCTCAGGGACACGCGGAGCACCCACTGTATCCTCATTTGTATTCAGCTGACCATGGCCTCAGAATGAATGATTTAGACATCYATACGTCAGGACAAGACATGTAACGTTATTTTAGTTTTTTTTAACAATCCACGGCGGAAGAGAACAAACTGAACGCTCCACTGCCTCAAATTCCACAAAAAGTCATTTTATTTATAGGATTTTAGTGTATTTACTGCTTCTTTTTTTCTCTGTTGCACCCTGGATTTAACAGATATTTCTTCACATTGAAGAGATGATGTGTTTTGTGTCCAGTAATAGCAGTCTCGATGATGTTTTTCCCCCCTCTCCGCATGATAATATGAATGTTTGCCTTTTGGATGAAGGACTGGCCAAATTGTTTGGGCTATTTGGAAGAAGAGATRTGCATCACTGGCCAGCCTGGGGTTTGGAAGTGGTGTTGATGTCCCACTCCAGCAAGCATCCAGGGCCCTCCTTTGGGATAGGCGTATTAGAACAAGCCGTGGCATTGTTAATTTAAATGGCTTAATACATCACTCTAAGGTAATAGAGTGATGTGAGCAGCAGAGGGAACCCGTATAAGAAAGAATGGTGCCAAGGGGTGTTTTCTTTTTAATACCAAATCAAATTGAATCCCGTGTTAGCTCACTTTTGTGCTTTTTCAAGCAGCTCCCAGGCTATTAACAGAAAGCTGCAGCAGGATCAGTTTGGTTTTTCTGTTGTTGTTTTTTTACTTTCACCACAGCTCCCAGATGTTAGGTTTTTGTCTCACCGCTGATCCCTGGCTGATCTATGTTGTTGTCTTTATTCCGCCTCCAGTCCATTGTGGCCGTTTGTTGTGTTATTGGGTCAGGTGAATCTATCAAGGACAGAGAGTTGGGCAGTTCACACACCGGGGGGATAATTACAGGGTGATTGGTGTCCTCACGCTCTCTGCTCTCACTATCTTTGTCTCCTTCCTGCGAGCCTTGTCCTTACATAAACACACACAGCGTGTGTCACATAGTTGAATCAACTCCAAAAAAATAAATAAATAAAAAAAGAAGAAAAGAAAAGAAAAACAAGTTTCTCTGTCCCTGGATTCTGGCCCTTTTTACCTTTTCTATCTCCGGGGCCTAGTTTGAAACATCTGTGTTTGTTGGATAGTGAACATGTGCAACTATTGTTTACAGATGTTTGTGTACTTATTTACAACAGCTCGTTGAGACGAACACAAGAGACTGCGGCCTCGAAAAAATTCACTGCTACAATTACTAACCTAACCTCCCTCCCACAGACAGTTCATCCCAGTTCCAGTCGAACATTTTTAGTGTCTGATCCCTCACATCTGCATGTCCTTCTTGGATTATAATGACACGCTCTCACATGCTGCCGCTCAGGCTGAATTAATTACTTTGTAAAACTAATTATTGTTTTGACCTCTAAAGGAGTAGTTTGATGTGTTTTGGATGTTTTCACGCTGAGAGGTTGCTTAGAAAAGCAACACCACTCATGTGTGTCCTTCAAAACGTAAAGCTGGGTGAAAACCATAGAATGTGCCCTCAGTGTGTTTGTCTGTTAGGAGATGAAATTATTTATTCTGTTTTTGACTTGCTCACTTGTCAGCTTGTCATTAGATTTAGAATTCAAGAGATCAGTAAAAAAATAAAAATAAAAAAACGGTACTTAAATCTTGAATAAACTGCAAAGCTGTGGCAAAAGCACTCATTATTTCTTCACTTGTGTCAGTTTCTGAGATACAACGGAAAAGCTGAAGTGAGTTTGTCCTCTCTTTGAAATATAAATTCTTACAATTAAAATATTTTTCCCTCTCAGATTCTTTCGCTCAAGGTTTTTTCTGCCACTTCTAAAATGTTAAGGCGAACTCATGATATCTGACTGGAAAATAAGGCAGATAAGGAATCAGTACAAGTAGAAACTTTATTTTCAAATATTAGTTTTTACTAAAATGCATTTTGTGATCATGGAAAAAATAATTAAATCTAATACTGTTGGAAAGCTTGTTGATTTCCCTTTTAAATGATGCCACTTTTGTAAGGAACATGTGTTTGATTAGAAGTAGAGCTGAGCATCTGGGTAAAATTTAAATCTTTTATATTGACACTTGTTTTGAGCTTATGGTACTGCAGGTGCTGCCAATTGTAAGATTTAATACCAAGAAGCTTTGATCAACAAAGAAAAAATCTACAAAACACAGATCTCCTTGTATTTTGTGCTAAATATATTTCATGCATCTATTAGGAAGAATGTCAAAGAGTATTTCTCAGTGTTTTCTGCAGATTTAAACTTTAAACTGCACTTCTCGACTCCCATATTCATCTTGTGTTCCTTTTCAAAGTTTGCAGTCATTTCAATTGTGTCATCCCCACCACCCTTCTTTGTTAGACATGGTGATGACAAGTATGTTAAATGCCTCAAAGTGCTTGTGTGATCTTGATGGAATTCTCTGGTTTTGCTGTTCACACACAGAAAGACACTTTGCACTTCCTGACTTTGAAAGTTGTCAGCAGAGCAGCAGCAGCAGGCGGTTTCAGAACCTCGGACAGCTCCTCTGCAGGGAGAGAACTGGGTGTGGGGGTCCAGCTGAGGACTCTCACCTGCCTTCCTGTTAGTCTCACTGGGAACACCAAGAACAGAGTCCAGAACTGAGATTTGCCACCTCCAACACCACCAGATGTGTGTGTGTGTGTGTGTGTGTGCGTGCGTGCGTGCGTGCGTGCGTGCGTGCGCCCACATGAGCCCTTCCCCCACATTTGTCGCATATCATCCACCCAGAGCCATTTCTATCTGTATGGAAATTTGGGCTCCACAGCTGGAATCCCACAAAGAACTGTCATCCACTAATAGTTATTATCGCTTTGGCCTGCTCCCGCACAAAAAAAAAAAAAAAGAAGAAACCTTGCAATACAAGCACATCGCATCTTTATGGTAATGCCCTACAATATAGCCCCGGGCTATGGTGCATAGACCTTTGTTATCATTACGATAATTCCCGTTCTCACTTGACTCCTCATTACACTTTTGAAAACTGCTCGGGGTTGGATCAAGACAAATTCCTGCATCTTCTTTTATTGCGCTGCCACATACACAAAACCTAAAGTGCACCAATATAAAAGCAGTCAGTATGATTAAAAAAATTACGCTTAAGAGCTGTTGTTATAAATTAATATTAGAGAGGCCCTCGTGCTGCACTATTAGCAATCATAATGCTTGTTCTTCTGTGTAATAGTTTCCTGGCTATAGTTTGTCATATTTAGGCTGAGCTGTGTTCTAATTTATAATTTGAATAAAAGAACAAAAAAACTACATAAGGCAATAAGAAAGTCTTTTTTTAAAGACATCACTTTTTTGATTTTTGAGGGGTTGAAGTAATAAATGATGACATTTATTGCATTTCAAACTGTGAAGCCTGATGATTTAAACTAAATTCTGTTGATTTCATTCTTGTTTTTGTGACATAAAAACTGTGAACAATTTCTTCAAACTTATTTAAGCCCTCAATTTTAGTAATATAACACATATTTTAATTATGCTTCGTAATATAACAATAAATGTGATTTAAATAGGTTTTTTAGAAGCAGCATGAAGAGTTTCAGATCTTGTCTTCCAAGGAAACCTCAGAGAAACTTGTCAGAGTTTGTTGGTGTACCTTTGTGAATGTCCACACAATT
>NW_013952506.1:1162600-1164072 GCF_001266775.1 Austrofundulus limnaeus | reverse complement strand
GATTGACACAGCTTGTCTCGGGCAGCCTGCGTCCCCGCTCTTGAAGGCTCTCCTCGGAGCTGCCTCATTGTCACACAGCCTTTTAGCACCTTTGTTCCTGCCCTCCCCCAGGACCACCCGGCTCACCATTGGCAGATGAGTCCCTGTCTGTGACAAAAGGGTCCCTGTGCTCATGCAGCCTCATTTGATGCGGTGATGAACCCCACTCCTCGCTCGCACACGCCGCCTCCTGCAAGACGAAATGCTCCATTTAGCGGTGCTGGATGATGTGGGGGGTCAAGACCCAGGGGTGGGCTTTTAGGAGACAAATAAACATCAGAGCAGAAGAGGAGGGGAGGGTGACTTCTTGTTTACACATTAGCAACCACTTAGCAAGTCTCACTCTTTTTTCTCCCTCTCCGGTGGCCTCTCAAAGAGTTGATCTTTCTCTTTCGTCGCACTCTCCGTCAGCTCACTCGTGGACTCCGTGGAACCACCTGCATCGGCCTGATCTCGTTCAGGATCAAATCCTGCATCCATGCGTGGTTCCTGGCGGTGACAAAAGGCAGCAAAGTGGAAAGATCCCGAGTAATTAGCCTGCGGCGATTTTCCCAGAAGTCTTCTCACGTTTTGCGGTGCCTCTTACCCTTCAACTGTTCTCTTTTTTTTGGTCACACACCAATCAAGACACACACATGAACGCTCACAAACTGCATCTTTCTAATCCCGTCTAATGAGGTGATGACCAACCACTTGTTATAATTGCTTCGCTCTCCTTTTAATTTTCAAGCTTATTAATCATATGTAGAGTTATTTAAGAATGCATAAATTAATCTTAAATTAAAAAGCCTATCAATGACTCAAAACAATTAAAGAGCAAGGTGAGATTTCCCCTGGGCTGGCACTTTTATTTTAATAGAGTGTTCAGGTGATTATCATACTTTGATGCAGCGCTGTGATTAATGCAGACACACTTTTAAATGAGCTGTTCTCCTCTGCAGAGTGGCATGAAGAGCCTGGCACTGACCTCACTTCTTTTTTTTTTTGGGGGGGGGGGGGGGAATACACTTGTTCGCCCTACAGGTGTGGGTTGGAGTTACTAAAGGGGCACTTCAAGCAAGAGAGTGAATCTGTAAGGTTAAACATTTTAAGGGTTGATTTGTGAACGAGGAACGAGTATTTTAGATCACTGGTTTGGATTGGTGCAATAAACCTTTCTATTCATCTGACAGCAACAGTGGCAAAGGCTGCTTGTAGTGATCAATAGACAAACAGATGGAGGGCATAGCTGTCCATGCTGAATTACTAGTTTTTTTATTTTCAACTAGATATTCAAATTTGTTTTATATCAGTTTAAATATTTTTTATTTATTTATGTTTAGATCATTTCTTTTATTTAGTTAAATGTTTTTGTGCATGTCTTTAAATTTTCCATGTATTTATACTTTAATTTATTGTTATTTTTATTTTACTTCTACCTCCCTGCAAGGTAC
>NW_013952506.1:1158233-1162050 GCF_001266775.1 Austrofundulus limnaeus | reverse complement strand
TTATTATATCTTAATGCTTTGCTCTTAAAGTAAATATTATGTATCACCCTTCCTCTGTCATTGAGTGAATAATTACGGACAGGTTGTCATTATTGCTGTGGACAGTTCCGTCAATGAGCAGAACGTGTCCCGTTACCTTCATCAATATTACATCAGTGCCTGTCGCTGCGCGTGCGCGTCACACAGAGATGGAGAGACAGAAAAAAACAAACAAAAGATTAACATAAAACCTTTTTGATTGGCTTTCAAAAGGTAAATGTCGACCACTTATTGTGCGTTTGCTCCACGTTGTTCTTCTGTCTGATTCTTTTCTCTGAGCACCGGGAGGGATGGAGGGGTAACATAATGAAAAGCGGATCAGAGTGACCCTCACAGCAGATGCTTATTGTCAGAACGCGCGCGGGCCCTATATGAACGTGGGAACCCAGCACGTGGAGGCCTGCGCGCTTGTATTCATCGCCGCACCCTCGTCCTGCGTAAAGACAATAATGCTGCGTTTTAAAACACCCCAAAAGGAAAAAAAATAATGAAATTATCATAATTAAAGTTGTGTTAAACACATTTTAAATGTATTTAACATTGTTGGGAATAAAATACATCCCTTTTGTCTTCACCGTCTCACATACAGACCTTCAGGCTACCAGAGTATCCAAAAACACTCACATCAAACCATCTTTATTGGTCACGGATCTGCGGGCTGCCTGCCTGTGAGTGCCTTGCCATAAGTTTCTTTTCCTTTTTTTTTCTTTTTTGCCGTCACTTGATTGCTGTCGTTGTTGTAGAAGGGGCTGTACTACAGTCTGCCTGCCATGAGGACACCACCACTGCTGGTGGCGCAACACAAACGCGTCCTCCGCGCTCTGCAGAGAGAGAGGGAGAAACGGGAGGACGGCGAGCAGGAGAGGAGGCGGTGCTGCGCCGACTGCTGAGACCTGCTCCTGAAGCGAAACGTCTTCACATCCTCCCAACACAGACTTTCTGATTATTTCTGCAGCATCCGGTTCCATCACATCCACCTGCGCTTGTCTGTGAGTTCGGAGGGGAGCCGAGGGCGCGTTTCAGGTGCGTTTTTGGTGACAGTTTATGTCTCATGCAGTTTTTCTTGTTCAGGTTATTTAATTTAACAAGCTTTACATTCAATTCAAATTGTATTCGTTTTTAACATTCCCCATTTACAGTACATTTAATGCTCAATGTCTCAGGCAAAAAAAATCCTTTAAGCGAGACTGTGCGTAAAACCAAAACCCAACCATGTTGCTTTGTTTTTATAATAATCTGAGCTCTAAAATTATAAAGTTAAAAATCAACAAATAAATAAAAATGAAGGCATATATTTGAAAGACTTAGCAAAAAATAAAGCTGACCTAAATTAAATGTTTTCACAGCTTCCAGGTCTCCCCAGAATGGACTCCATACCAGCAGGACGAGACTCCAGCTCGTCGCCAAACTCCAAACAAGAACTTTCCTACCCGAGCGCCAGCCTGAAGCCCAACCAAGTGGGAGAGACAGTGCTGTACGGAATACCCATCGTGTCCCTGGTGATAGATGGCCAGGAGAGACTTTGCCTCGCGCAGATATCGAACACCTTGTTGAAGAACTATAGCTACAACGAGATCCACAACCGGCGCGTGGCGCTGGGGATCACCTGCGTCCAGTGCACGCCAGTGCAGCTGGAGATCCTGCGCAGAGCCGGGGCCATGCCGATCTCCTCCAGGCGCTGCGGGATGATCACCAAGCGCGAGGCCGAGAGACTCTGTAAGTCCTTCCTGGGGGCTCACTCGCCTCCCAAACTTCCGGAGAATTTCGCCTTCGACGTGTCGCACGAGTGCGCCTGGGGGAGCCGGGGCAGTTTCATCCCGGCCCGATACAACAGCTCCAGGGCCAAGTGCATCAAGTGCTCCTACTGCAACATGTACTTCTCCCCGAATAAATTCATCTTTCACTCGCACCGCACGCCTGAGTCCAAGTACACGCAGCCGGACGCGGCTAACTTTAACTCCTGGAGGCGGCACCTCAAGCTGACGGATAAGAACAGCCCCTTGGACATCATGCACGCGTGGGAGGACGTGAAGGCCATGTTCAACGGGGGCAGCCGCAAGAGGACGCTGCCAGGCGGCGGGGGCTCCGAGTCCGGCTCCTCTCTGAAACTACATGCGCCCAACCGATCTCGAGAGTCACCCGAGATACCCGCGAAAATCCTCAGCTGCGAGGACACCCGGGGCGCCATGAGCAGCGCGCGCAGCTACCCGGTCATCCCGGTGCCCAGCAAAGGCTTCGGAATGCTCCAGAAGATCCCCCCGCCGCTCTTCCCCCACCCGTACGGCTTCCCGGCCTTCGGCCTGTGCCAGAAAAAGGACGACGGCTTGATGAGCGAGCAGAGCAAGGCGGGCCTGCCGGGCGTCCTGTGGCCCGGCACCAAGGACAGCGCCTATCACTCCTTCCCCATGTTCTGGCCCGCAGCGGGGCCGCTCCCCATGCCTCCCTATCCGCAGGCCGCGCACAAACCCCCACCGCCCGTGGAGCTGCTCTGTCCCCCCAGGCAGACCGACGTGGACATGTCCGAGAGCAGCGACCGCAGCACCAACACGTCCAAAGACAGTCTGGTGGAGAACGAGCGCTGCTCCAGCACGCAGTCCGCGCGCAACGAGGACGACAAATCCGGGGACGAGGGGAGGCCGGCGGAGGGGGTGAGCCTGCCCTCCCGGAAAATCAGCTACGTGTCCGCGTTCAGACCCGTCATCAAGGACGCCGACTGCATCGCCAAGCTGTACGGCACCAGAGGGGCGTACAGCGGGGGTCGCACCGGGTACCTGTCGCCCGACTTTTTGAGCGAGAGCTCCAGCTACCGCTCCGTGTCCCCGTGCGTGGACAGYGAGGGCGAGCCGGACGTGGACGTGGGGACAAACAAGACGCCCGACGAGCAGGAGGACTCCAGGCCTCTGTCCTCCTCGGTGTGTCTTCGGACTTCTCCCGGTCTGACGCAGGATTCAGACTCCAGAGGCATGGAGGGGGGTCCGGCTGAGTCCCAGAAACTGAGCCTCCACGTGGGCCCGTCCTCTGAAAGAGACGCGCAGGGCAAACAGTTATCAGAGCACCACATGCCTGCGCCTTTCACAGAAGTGAGTCACTTCTAACATGAAATGTTTCTTTGAACTTTTCTCCCTTTTTTAAATTTCATATTCTGTTTTTAGATTTGAGCATGTGTGTAAATGTGTCATTATTTCAATAACACAACAAAAAGCCAATAAAACACTCTGAATAAATCTTTTTTTATTATAAAAATAATTTAATTTGACTCAAATGTTAATATTTGCTCAAACCTTTGTGCTTTAAGGTTTACACACCGGAGCGARCTGAGCTGCAACAAAGGAACAGTCCCTATCAGTTCAGACCCTCCAGTTATCTGACAGCAGCGCTCACTGCACATGGTCAGACACGTGTTCACTTAGATCTTTATTTGTTTGAACACAAACACAATCAGCTGAAAATATAATATTTWAAAAAAAACATGGCGGGGGAAAATGACGCTGATTTGTTTTCTTCAAAGATGAGAGCGCGAGCAAAGAGGAGCCGTCCTCCACCGTGGAGGAGACCGAAACCAAATCTTTTACTGGACAAAACGGAGAGAACCAGAAAGAGCCGGAAGACGGTAAGATGCAGGCAGGTCATTTAGGCTTTTACAAGATCTCTCTGCAATTTTGTTTTCATTTTTGTTTTATAATTAGACGAATAAAATATTAATTAAAAAAAAACACTTGTGCGCTCAGGCGAGGACGCGCAAACCAGAGCTATGCCAGCGCGAAGAGATATCCAGACT
>NW_013952506.1:1156953-1158198 GCF_001266775.1 Austrofundulus limnaeus | reverse complement strand
TTATTATTATTATTATTATTATTATTATTATTATTTACATATTGTCTGCTGTAATTAAAAGTACACTATTTTCTTTTTATGTTTGGATAAAATTCCTCCTCGCTCATCTCAGAGGACAAACTTTTTTAACATCCTTTTTTATTGTTTGAATAATCTTTATTTAAACCTGCAACATACTCAGTCACCTACCCAAAGCTTTATTTATTTTGTGCTTTAAATCTAAAAAGAATTTAAGTCTTTATTTTGTTGTTTTTATGTTTGACTGCATGCCCTAAAAGATCAGCTTTGTATATTTTTAACTTTAATTATATATATTTTCTACTTTTTCACGTTTTAATCATCACTGTGGTTAAAAATAGAAAGGTGTCCTAGATGGGAGCTAATTAGTTTGTGTCCTCCTCCAACCTTCTCTGTTTCTGTTTTAGAGGAGCTGCAGAAGCAGCTGCTGGAGCAAGTGGAGCTGAGGAAAAAGCTGGAACGAGAATTTCAAAACTTGAAAGGTAGAAGATAAATGTGATCAAAGTGTATTTCTTTTTTTTATTATTTTCATCACTTTGGCCTTTTTTTTGTCTAAAGTGATCTCATGACCAAGAATTGTTTAACTGCTGCACGAGAAACAGTTTTATTATATACTTTTTTCTTTTTCATGAATTCTGCCCCTTTAATGGAGCTCAGCTTCAGTTTGTGATTTTGATTTTCTACCATTATATTTGCGAAACTGAAACAGTGAAATGTTTTTTTGCCCAGGGGGACATTTTATAACAAAGATTAAAACAAATATTTATTTTTACAACAATGACATAAAAATTCTTGTATTTAATAATTAAACAGGATGGCAGAATATTCTCTTTGCACTGAATCGATGCCTAAAAGTCCTCCACAATAGAATCAAAAGTGGATTTAACACAGGAGAGGAAACACAATCGGATGAAACTGGGAACACATTCAGTCCATTTTGTCTTTAACAAAACTCCTGTTTTCTTCAAAATGATGAACAGACACCAGACAACTGATGTCATTTTAATTTGGGTGAATGTGGAATAATTTATAATTCCTCAGGACTATTTTGCTTTAAATTAAATGACTTTTTGTTGTTTTATTGTTTAAAGTTCTACAGATCATGTCAAAGAAGGAGATTAATCTTACAAAAGAAGTTGACACTTTAAAGAGTGCAGAATGCTGTAATAAAATCTACATAAAGCAACATTTTTTTATTTTCTATTAGATCACATAAAACCCATCATC
>NW_013952506.1:1147463-1156783 GCF_001266775.1 Austrofundulus limnaeus | reverse complement strand
ACTATATATTAACAACTGCTAAAGAACTGAAAATGTTATATTAAAACATCTTAAATGTTTCCCAAAATCATTACAAAATATGTTAGATTCTTGTTGTTGGTAGATAATAATGGGTAATTTAGAAAGCCCTAATCACAAAAAAGTGCAGTCCTGCTTCTTGTTTCAATTATCCTGCATCTCTGTGGGCAAGAAATGGAATTACTGTAAATAAACAAATATGCTACCTTTTAAATAAATGCAAATTACTATACGACTATAAACTAGAATATTATTATCATACAATGAAATCAGTATCATCTGCTTAGAGCCACAATCTGTTGTGAAAAAAAAAAAAGCGTACTTCCACTCTTTAGCTTGAGAACAGCGTCCCCTAAAGGCCAAAACACTCTCACGTCATGAAAATCTTATTTTGGAGTCAAATTCTTCAGGCTAAAATAGTACTGCCAAGCATTAAAATTATAGCAATAAGCCTGGCATCTTTCAGATTTTTTAATGAAGTAGTTTTTTTTCAACTCTTGGATTTTTTTTGTTCTTTTATAATTTTATATTACACTGATGTTAATATATTTGTGCCTTCTGTCCCTCAGATAATTTTCAGGATCAAATGAAAAGGGAGCTCTCCTACAGAGAGGAAATGGTTCAGCAGCTTCACATTGTTAGAGGTGAGACAAATAAAGCAGAGGGAGGGTTTCAGAGGCGCTTTTACATCTAGTTTCTATAACATTAAAAGTTGTGTATTTTTAACATTATGGGTGCATACTTTCACAAGAAATTTAGTTTGTTTGTCTCTGCAACTTTGTGCAAACATGCCTGAGTAACAAATTGAACTGATTTGCTTTTTAACGGTAGCTGAGTACAAAATTAATTTTAAAAATAAAAACGAAAAATCTAAGGATTTTTTATTACAGTGTAATTATAAAGTTATTTGTGATGCATCCCTGTTTCTTTTGCACAAACAGACAGAGATGAAGGTGGTTTCCACCAGAGGCTCACAGAAAGACACTTAAACTCACATTTTGTATATAAATCCTTTCTTTGGGAATAAAGTGTTTGAAGCTTAGCCTGTAATTGTACACCCGTGTGTTTGTACATTATTGATTGTTTTACCTCCTTCTCCTTAGAAGCTCACGACGCTTTACACCATTTCTCCTGTAAGATGTTAACTCCTCGCCACTGTACAGGATCCTGCTCCTTCAAGTCTCCTCTTCTTCCACCATGAGTCGGACGTRCTTACAGGACAGAGGACAACGTCTGATTCTCATGGAAAAATAATAACAATATCAATAACAATAGAGAAAAGGAAAAAAAACCTCTGAGGAGTTGAACTGAACTAACCTGTAATTACTGTAACATTTGGAAAACGTGTATTTCCTCCCTCAGTATTTATGAATCAATTTTACATATACAGTGGGATTTCTTTTTACTGAATTCATGCCATTGTTTATGTTTATTTGTTTGTGGCAAAGTGCAATGAAAATGAATGTTCTATATTTTGTGGGTTTTAAACAGCAAGTTGCATTGCTTCTTTTCCCCCCTCTCCCTCTATTATAAATAAGTTTGCTGTTTATTCGTTTATTTATGTGGAAAAGTTGCTGACACTGGATGTAATGCACTTTACACAAGTGATTGGAGTAACCATAAAAATCCGGCTTTGAGTTTGTCCGACAGTATTATTTATTTTGTAGAAATGTTTGTTTCTGAGGGCTGCACAAATGCAGAGATGAGCTGCGACCTTAGGTGGGTACTGACATGTTTTATTGAAAATAGCCTATTTGTCTCTGTAAACATTTGTTTTCATCACTAAAAAATAAATCAGTTTATTAAAGGATATCTTTTGTTGTTGTTGTTAATCCAACCCTTTCCCCCCATTTTTTCTGTTTATACTTTATGAAAATAGTTTCAAATGTGATCAATATGCCTGTATTTTGTCCGAAAAAAAAATCTAAAAATGTTCAGACCAAAAATTATCTGAAAAAGTCACATATTCACACAACTTGATGATATGTCACACTTTTCAAATATCAGTGAAAGATTTCCAATGTGCCAATTATTAAAACTAATAATGGATATCATCAGAAATCCTCGACCAGTTTACTTTGGAGGTAATTAAAATATCAAAAAGAACCATTTATTAGTCATTCAACCAGCTACAACAAAAAATATAAAAACAAAATGAGTATACACAACTTCTTGGGTTTCCCTCCACTTAATTCCATGATGATGAAGCTTTAAACAATTTCAATTTAAAGTTTGGACATTAGAGCGCTTGTGGTCAAAACTATGTTTGGCAAGCTGGTTTATCACATTAATGTTAGACAGGATTCTAGCAGGATTCTGTTCTGGTAGTTTTGGAGGTGATGTTCTGTAAAGTAGATATCAGTTCTTCGTAGCCTAACTTATGAGCATACATTAATCACAGAACATGGATCATCAGGAAAAGGTCAGAGGTTTTTCTCCAGTATTGGCTAGCCATTAGCAGCAGCAGATCGACATTGGCGTAGTAGTGACACAAATGTTGTTTGATCGAAAAATCAGTGCCAAATTATCAAATAGTGTCATTCAAAAGTGTAGCAACTTCATCCATTCATCCATGCGTGGCATTTTTCAGAAAGAGTTGCTTTGTAACCCTGAAAAACTAAATTAAGTGGTCCCTATTTTTGGCTATCCATTTGAATAGCCTCAAAAAAGGCTTTGGTCTCTTTAATTTTCACTGACAGAACTGAGAGAAGCGTGTGATTCAACTTTTACAACCGCCTGCCTTAATCGTCCCCTGCTGTGTTGCAGCAGCGCCTCCTGTTGGGGGAACTATAGAAGAACGTCCCGGTCCCTTGAGGATGGCTGGGCTGCGCCTGCGCACCAAGTGAAACAAGATGGCCGAGAGTGCGGAACTGAAGGTAAAGCAAGTCTTTACATTAGCTTGACAAATGGACGTTTCACACATCAAAAGAGGAATTTCTCATGATGGCAAATTTATTATTTGACAGTAGAAAGCCGAACCGTGTTGGTATGAAAGCATACAATAGGAAAACAGTAGAGCAGAAGAAACCAGACAACTGTTAGCCTGACTGCTAGCTCGTTAGCATTAGCTTTGTTATTGTTGCCGACGTTCCGTTAGAATCTCTCCCCTTCTCATGAAGCTTTTGTTGCTTTTAATAGAAATGAAACCAAGTGTTTTGTCAGTATTTTCAACTCATCCGCATCATAGTGTCAAGTGCTTTTCATGATTATTATTAGATCACCTTGCGGTCGACAGTGTCTTGTAAAAGCGGGCTATGTCTACTCCCTGGAAACCAAGCGCAGGTTCATGGTTTGTTTTATTGTGTCTTTCTGAGAAATGCTGATTGCCTTATTAAACATTTTTATAATGTAGATTATGTCTGCTGTATTTGTTTAAACAGATGAAGTGTATCTAAAACTGATTTAGTTTGGTCGATGGTAGCTAGTTCGTTGTCTCACTTCACTTTTTGTTTCTTTCCTGATATCGTTTGTTGTTAATTGTAATATAATACTTTTGGTTTTAAAATGTAGCTATTTTGAACTGTCTTAGACCCAAAAATCAATGAGTACAATTGGATCTCCTCCGTTGCCCAGGTTGTAGCTGCATTCGTGTAAAGGACATTTTAGTTTAGTTCATGCTAGAAAAAGTGTTCTTTAAACGATCAATAATCATATTCACTAGTTATGTATAGTGTATACTTTGAAAAAGTTACATTTTGCAGGTTATTCATGTTATAAAGAGACTGGAAAGAAAAATTAAACAGGGCTTTTAGTAGTGACATTTAGTAGTTCATATTTGCAGCTTTGCATTTTATGTGTATTATATTATCACTATAAAAGTCAAAAAGAGATTTTACTCTATACTGAGTGCACATATCCAACCTGCTTTTTCTTAACACATCCTCGTTATTTACAAAGCCCATTGCAAGAGGAAACATTGGTTTTATTTGTAAAAGTCTTATAAAAATAAACTAAAACAGGAAAAAGCTACCTAATAGAATAGAAAGGTTTTTATTTTTATTAGAGAGAGAGAGAGAGATTTCATAGACTTCTTTCCTCACTTTTTATTTTTTCACCAGCAAATGGTAATGAGCCTTCGAGTTTCTGAGCTCCAAGTGTTGTTGGGCTATGCAGGACGGAATAAACATGGGCGCAAACATGAACTTTTGACCAAAGCTCTCCACCTACTCAAGGCTGGCTGCAGTCCTGCTGTGCAGATGAAGATCAAAGAACTCTACAGACGGCGCTTCCCAACCAAAATGGTTTCGCCGGTGGACCTCGCTCTTCCCGTTGTCCATTCTGCATCCAGTTTGCCCACAGGCCTTGCCCAGCTGGGGTTTGACAGCCACGGTTCTCCATCACCACTGCTGCCTGTTTCTCTACTTGGACCTAAGCATGAGCTGAGTCTGCCTCACCTACCCTCCGCCCTGCACCCTGTACACCCTGATGTCAAGTTGCAGAGATTGCCATTCTACGATGTACTGGATGAGCTTATTAAGCCAACCAGCCTGGGTGAGTTTGCCTCATCTTGCTCAGCTGTGTGTTCTGTGGTATGACTTCTCCCTCTTGTACATACCATTGATGTTTGTAGTTATTAATATTGAAACAAAGGCCTGTGACACTAGTGCTTAAGAATTTTTCTAGCTTCCTCAATAGCCTGTTTTGGTTTCTTTTTTTGTCAAGTTTCAGACAACAGTCAGCGATTCCAGGAAGCATGTTACGCCTTTGCATTAACACCACAGCAAGTTCAGCAGATCAGCAGTTCAATGTAAGTTAAAATGGTTCAAAGTCACAAAAAAAAAGAAAACTAACTGTAAAAATATGTTATTACTATAACTATTTTGAAATTATGTAGTGAATATGTGTAACTGTTATGATTAACAGGACTTCATTTATTTATTTATTATTTATTTGTTGTTTTAGGGATATATCTGGGACCAAATGTGACTTTGCTGTTCAAGTTCAGTTAAGGTATTTCTAATTCTGAATGTGTGAGTGAGTTTGATATTAATTATAGCTTGTCTGTTTTAATCTTTTCTTGTTTCAAACAGCCCAAAATAGCAGCAGTACATGAATGTTTACTCTTCATTTTTTTAAAGTCAAAGCTGCACTTTTCAGAAATATATTTTTAACTTGTTTTCTATTTGTCTTATTGTAAATTTAAAACTTAATTGTGTTTTAGCGCCTGGCTCAGATTACTTAAGACAAATCACTAAAATAGCATGTTCTGAATTATGAAACTTCTGGTTTGAAGAAGCACATGAACTAAACGATAGTACCCTGTAGGTCAAATTTAATTGTAAAACTATAGCACACCTTACAGAAAACAGCTGCCATAAAGAGGCATCATTTTCTCTTAAGGTTCAAAAAAGAAGGAATGACCTACTTTAAGAAAAACTTTCTTTTATCAAAGATATAAATGTCTGATAGAACTGATATGATAAAATAAACAAGCAAGCAAACCTCAGTGTGAAAGCAGTACCTCTAAACAAACAAGTAGATTTAGACATTTGTTTCAGGACAGGACATTTTTCCAGTTATCACTTTAATAATTATTTTAAAATCCTTTTCAGATTTTGCTTATCAGAGACTAGCTGTCCGCAGGAAGACCATTTCCCCCCCAATCTGTGCGTGAAGGTCAACGGCAAACCCTGTAATCTCCCAGTGAGTTCACTCATATTATTTGAACATCTTGTGAATATTTCCAAGCGTTATTCCATCTGTTGCTAAAAATCTCTTGTTGTCTGTAGGGATATCTTCCTCCCACCAAAAATGGTGTTGAACCGAAAAGGCCCAGTCGTCCCATTAATATAACATCTCTTGTCCGGCTGTCCACCACAGTTCCCAACACAATTGTAGTTTCTTGGACTTCAGAAATTGGGAGGGTAAGACTGTTATACAAAAAAAATAGAAATGTTATCAAACAGTCTGTGAATCATTGGCGTAATTTGTGCCTGTTTTTTCTTTGTTCAGAGTTTTTCGATGGCGGTATATTTGGTAAGACAGCAGTCGTCTGCAGTGTTGTTGCAAAGACTACGGGCCAAAGGAATCAGGAACCCTGACCACTCAAGAGCTCTGAGTGAGTTAAAAAATACTTTTTTATTTTATTTTTATAAAACAGTCTGACTTGAAATAGCTGTAAATATTGGACATCAAATATTTTATCCTCTTTTTGATCATTTTCACAATTACTGAATGTTTAAACAAATCAATTTGACCCGAAGGAGGAGCTTTTTTTTTTTTTTTACATTTTAAAAAGTAAATCTTTTCATGTATCATGTTAGTTGTAAAATTTGGGAGGTTCTACCAATCAACACATTGTATATCAAGCAAATGATTGAGTCTGTATCTCTGTAGTAATACCAAGGAGTACAAACTTGATTATTTCACCTAAACTGCTTTGAAAATTTGTGCACCTATAAAAAATGTATAAGATTGGTTTCAAAATTAATTCTTTAATTCTGCCATTTTATCTGTGGCAATAAACTGTTGTAAGATTTCGGGTCTTAAACTTTTTTTATTGTTGTTATTATTCATTTTTATGAAGGTAAATACAGTGTGTTTTTGTATTTTTGTGGGGGTTTTTTTTCCATTGGCGTAAACCATTGCCTGTACTTGCCAGTACATTTATAAAGAAGAAATTGTAAATTTCATATTTCCTTCGTTAATAAAGGTTAAATTAAAACACATACATACATGTGTAATTACAGCAGAAAGTTGAGTTATTGTTTTTAACATCTCTTGTTTTAATTTCATCTCACAGTCAAGGAGAAACTGACCGCTGATCCAGAGAGTGAGATTGCTACAACCAGTCTACGAGTTTCTCTCCTCTGTCCTGTAAATACTTTTCATTACTACTCTGTTCWAGCTTCCTGTTTAATTTTTTTGTAATAAACAGCATTTTAGTTTGTTATACACTGCATTCACTGTTCAGTTAAACTAAAACCACAAAATCAAAATACACATAATTATGAAGTGCTGTTAAGGTTTATTGACATATTTCATTAAGTTAAATTTTGCTTCCTCCTGCTGTGTTGTGTTCGAAAATGAAAATATTCTGTTGTTTTTAGAAGGTTCTTGTGTTTCTTTATGTTAAAGTTGGGAAAGATGAGGCTGACCATCCCCTGTCGATCAATAACCTGCTCACACCTTCAGTGCTTCGATGCTACACTTTATATCCAAATGAATGAGAAGAAGCCGACCTGGGTGTGTCCAGTCTGTGACAAGAAAGCGCCGTATGAACATCTTATTATTGATGGGTGAGCAGAACACTGATTTATGTCCAGTCTTTGATGGCTTGGTGTCAAAATGCTTCAACTTGTAATTATTTGAGAAAAAATGAGTTGTATTATGTTTTCCAAACTGTAATTGTTCTTTGATGTATTTTGACCTGTTGACCAATATAGGATGTTTTGATTCTCTAATAATTTGAAATACTTTTTAAATTACTTATTTAAATGACACCTGTTGTCTTGCCAGTGCTTACAGCATCATGTCTCTATCATCGTGTCAGTTTAGATCACTTTAGAGGGTTAATTCCTGAAGTTTGTGTAAATATTATCCTTTGATGTTTTCACAGATTGTTTATGGAAATCTTAAACAGCTGCTCTGACTGTGATGAAATCCAGTTCAAGGAAGATGGAAGCTGGGCCCCCATGAAGTCAAAGAAAGAGGTTCAGGAGGTGTCTGCTTCGTACAATGGTGTCGACAGCGGTGTGTAGCCTGCACATCAAAGCCTTAAAGTCACATTTACAGTGTGTTCATTGAGCGCCTCGTAACTTGGTTCTTTTTGTCTGTAGATGTGTCTAGAGCAGAGAGTCAGGAGCATAAACGAGGATCATCTCAAGACAACAACAAGAAAGTTGATGTGATTGATTTGACACTGGACAGCTCCTCAGAAGACGAGCAGGATGACGAACCGCCTCCCAAAAGGGTGTGTCCCTCACTGTCACCTGTGTCTCCAACTGCAAACAAAGGGTAAGCTTCCAACTCAGAAAGTGTTCAGTCAGATGAGCTGAACAGTTTTGTTTTAGCTTGTTTGTGCTCGGTTCTTTCTGGTTCTTTCTTTTCTCTCTGACCTTGTGCTATATTGTGTTTTTTCCACAGAGTGCTGAACCTGCACAGTCAACCATCACCTGTGGCCAGAGCTCCCAGCATGCCCCCTGTGGAGACCAGCTACATTCCTCCTCCGCCACCTCTTATTCAGGACTACCGCCATTATTATCACACAAGTGACTTGCCAGGTAGACCTGCTACAAAAATATATATCTCAATTTTGATCAGTTTGTTAAAGGGGCAATATTATGTGTTTCTCAGGTATACATTTAAATACTACACCATAATAAAGTATCTGTCACCTTTAGCTGTTATTAAAAATATGTTTTTATGTTTAAATAGAAAATAAACTTATCTTCTCATCACTTCCTCTTCTAAACACCTTGAAATTGGCCTCTGTCTCTTTAAGAACCACCTTCCGCTTCTGTCTCACTCATTTCGGTGTGTGAGGGGGTTCGCGCAGTTTACTTGGCATCTGAAAATACATTTCCTCAAAGGTATTTTAATCTGAAAAGAGCTTCACTGAGTGAGAACTAATGTTAGGAGCTCAGCAGACAGTTTCAGTTTCACTTTGACCTGAGAGCCTGTAGGAGTCATGGGCGGGGTGTGTGTGTGTGGGGGGGTGAGCGCTCTGCCATGAGGAAGTTCAGCTTAAAGACACGTCCCAGGGGCGTTTCTGGTCCCTACCTGTCGTTTTGCTCCTCAGCATGGCTTCCTAAAAATGCTGCAGGATTTCTCAAACATGCATGAATGAGTCAGAGCAAGGCTTTGGGCATGTTTTTTTTTACAAGAGTTTAACATTATAACATGATATAAAACTCAAAAAAGTTGATTTTACATGATATTGCCCCTTTAAATTCAGTTGTAAAAGGTAAAAATGATCAGGGGTCGGATGTATAAAACTGGCGTACGCACAATATGAGCCCAGAAACTTGCGTACGCCATTTTTTACGCCAAGGTTGTGATTTATAAAATCCAAACTTGACGTGAAAATGTGCAGTGCCTCACGCCAGCTTTGACCCATGTGTACGCTCATTTTGGAGACGTGAAGCTGCGACACAGATGGTGAAGTGAGGAATTAGAGCCACACTGTGTCATGATCACTGTCAGATTTAATTTAACTTCAGAATCAGACTTAGATTTTTATTCAACTTTATCATCAGCTTTCTTAACAGTAATAATATTTATGTTTCTGCTGCTGAGCCATGAAGGCCTTTGAAATAAAAAAAACTTAAATCTTAAATAAAAGTTCCCGTGCGCAACTCCAT
>NW_013952506.1:1134252-1147247 GCF_001266775.1 Austrofundulus limnaeus | reverse complement strand
GGGAGAGGACGAGGAGAAGAGGGGTGGACTTATTTCTAATTTTATCTGACTTATTTAATTTAATTTTTATTGTTTTTATTGTCCTGCAGGCTCTGATGGAAAATTAATTTGAAGCTGAGATTTTTTTTTATAAAAATCGTTAGATTACTCTAGGGAAAATCTGTGTCAATTACAGATATTCTGTTCACGTGAGCAGCTGTCAGTCAGCACCTGTCAACTTCCAGACACACAACGGAGCGTGTCTGAACCAATCACTTTTGTTGACATTGAGGTACTTTACATTGACTGTTTATGGTTGAGTGTGGGCGTGTAGAGGATAGAACCTGAGGGGGGACCTCGTGCGCAAACTCTGACGTGAGGCTGGGATTTATAAAGGAAAGATGCGCAGAAATGTGCGTACGCACGGTTTTATAAATCTGAATTTTTTTTTTGGCATACGCCATTCCCGTCTTTTGGCCGTACGTTCACTTTGAGTATGGTTTCCACGCAATCCTTTATAAATGAGACCCCAGATTATTTCCAAAATGAAGTAATTTCTGATTTTTTTTTTTTTTTTGCTTACAGATCTAAATTTCTTCTCTTTCCTCCAAGGTGACAATCAGGTAAATAAACTAAGACACTTGTCATTTTGCTGTTATATTTCATTTTGCATCCCTTCATTGTAGTTAATATGTTTAAAGAAGAAAAACGTTTTTACAGAGAAAATAAGACTTTAAAGTTGTGTCTCACACTCTACTGGTAGCTAATAGGTTACAATAGGAAGTTTTATAATGATTTATAATCACATGTGTGCATGAAAGAGTGCGTCACACACAAAAACTTTGAGACAATTTCGAGTCACCAAGTTTCCCTGTTAACTAACAGTATGTCTTCTTCACGTTAGCATTACAACATGGTGATGGCTGCTGCAGCGGCGGCGTCAGCTTCTGCTCCAGAGGACCACGACCTGCTTCTCAACCGTTACCTGCCCTACGGCTCCTCACCGATGCTACGGGAGCAGCCGGGCACCCCTGGGGGCAGCACCCTGGCAACAACTAACGGAGGCAGCAACAGCGGCAGCACCAGTAGTTTGGTGTCTTCCAGCAGCTTACGAGACCGCGACAAAGACAGAGACAGAGACACCCACAGCATTTCAGGATTGTCGAGGTCCTCCATGGAAGCAGCAGCAGCTGCGGCCATTTATGGCTCCATATCTGACGTTATCTCTCTTGACTAGATCCACACCGAACTGAAGCACAAGGGAGACCCCGACAGGAGTTCTTTGTAAATAGTGAAGTGGAAGACGAAAGATTAAAGTGCTATGTACAGAGAGGAAAATCTATTTTCAATTTTACTTATCATATGTATATAAACTTGGGACGCTTCTTGTCCAGTGCGTTACTTCCGTTGATATTTTTCTGTGAATACTGAAGACTTTTTCACACCTCTTCATGTGGTCCTTTGATTATATTGTAGCTTTTGTACCTGGTTTTTACTATTTTGTTTGGATATTTTATGTCAGTAGCATTATTTCAGCATACATGCACAGTCCCTAGTGAGGCGACACCTTTTGGGACATATTTAGAATATAAAGAAAATGGGGCTTGATGTGTTAAAAAGCAACTGGGAGCAAAATGTACACAAACAAAAAAAAACAATGTATACATTTTTCTTTATGTCCTAAATGGCATTTCTGCCATGATGTTTTGACAGCAGAACGATCTGGCCATTTTTGCCATCATGTAGATTTATTTTTTCTAAAATATTCATGCTGTGGTTGTTATTTTTTAAATAATTATTTATGATCTAAGTTATATTGGGTGTGAGCACACTCTTTGCCTGTTGGAACTGTTGCCACTATAAATGCAGAAGCAAGTGTGAGATCCTTCTGTTGTCATAACTGTGCTCTATGTCTTCTTGCTTATATTAGTTGATTCAATTATTAATATTTTACTCCTCAGGCTGGATGTAAGCTACATGAGTTGGGAGTTAGTCAGTATTGAATGATCAGCTTTTTTCTGTGTGTGAATGAAGGGCATTGGTCCAGCAAGCACCCGCAATTGGACCTTTTATATACAGTAGATCTATATATCGAAATTTGAAAAACTTATTACTTTTCTTGGAATGTATAGCCTGTTTATTTTGTCATTTAAACAGAATGACCAGTCGACAAATTTCTGCTCCACGTTCAAAATATGGCTAGTTTCTGGTCTAATTGAAGTTAATCTATTAATCGAAAGGCTACAACTGTTCACCCAAATTAAATGAGTTGATTTCATTTCATTATGTTTAATTGTAACGTTTGCTTTTTTTTTCTTTTTCTTTTTTTTTTATCTGTGGCGCAGCGAAGCATTACAGTTCACATTTACAGTAGTTTCGGCTTTCTATGTTTGCCAGTTACCTGAGAATTCACCTATTTGGGAGCTGTGCTGTCTGTAGCCACAGGATGCGTAGCCTTTTTTTGTGGTGTTTAATGTATTTGCCACAGCCTTTAAGATAACTGTGATAGCTTAGGCTTTGTGAATCACAAATTGCATTTTGGCCCAGAGGTTGCAAATCATTTGAGTTTAATTTTGAATGCATCATTTTCTTGATTTTGTTTTCCTTTCTTCATTTTTAGACTTGTTCTTATAATTAGGATTATTTATTACCATATATATTATTTTTCCTTGGTTTGATTTGTGACTATACATTGTTGTCATTGTATGTGATATTTCTTTTGTAATTATATAATTATTGCTATTTAAATATGTCACTGTTGCTTGACATGCATTGTAACATTTTTAGTTTGTCTGTTTGCTATCAGATATTGTCAATAACTCAATAGAGGCTTTCATCACGTTTGAAAAGCTAGAAGGTCTACTGTCCTAATTGATATGTAAAAGAATTAAACCCATACACAAAATGAGTCTTTGTAGACCTAGTTGTTCTGAGAAAATCTTGGTTTTATTTCTACAAGTCATTATATTACAAGATGCAAGGAATGTTTAACAAATCAGTAAAGCAGCATCCTAATTACAGGCTTAGTCCATAGTGACTGAAGTTAGTTAAATTTTGTAAAGGTGATTATTTAAATGTTGCATTGCAAAAATGTCTAATTTCTTAGATATTGTTTTTGATCATTAAATGAAGAAACATGCTTTTTTTTCAAGAGTTTAATCGCATACGTTGATTTAGCTCATTTTTGTCATCTAAATAAATACCAAAATAAATCTGCAGGACGTCCAGTTAACAGCCCTGTTGTTCCGCATCTTGACCAGACAGGGGCAGTAGTGTTCACTAACGTTACTATCCAACTACAAAGAAACGATGAAGAAGAAAATATGACATTAGATAGCGGCGCCGTTGTGAATTGGAATGGGACCTGGCGATTTTCCCCATATTTTGATAGTTTAATCCATGAATGGCGCCGAAACAGGACCCGAAACCTAAATTTCAAGAAGGTAGCTACATGTTTGCCATTGGTTCCGTTGGATGTGTGATATCTGCAGCTGCTGAGGGTGCTTGAAATGCTCCAAGATGCTAGCTAAAACCACAAACACCGCGATGCAGTGGAGCGACGGCTAGCGGTGTTAGCTCACATTGTTATGACGAGTTGAGAAAATAAAATGTGTTTTTATCAGTTTTGTTTGCACATTTAGTGTCGGTTTAGTCTTGTGTTTGCTGCTCACTTCCGCGCCTTTTATAAAATGTGCTGTATTTGAATTAGCGACGTCTTCTCATTCACAGAGACGGATTTCACCGCCTCATTCAGTTTGTTATTGAGCTATTAGCCAAGTCTTTGCTAATTATCAAATCTACACATTTTATGAGTTTTGAAGTATTTATGCATACAAGTACTGTTGTAGTGTTTTATTATTTAAAGGTTACCGAATGAACAGGCAAGTTTTCATCACCTAACATCCACACATTTAGTCAAGTGAAGTGTTTACTGGGCAAAAGGCTCAGTTAATTCCCTTTTTAAAAAGACTGATGGTACAATTTCTGCAGGTCTAAAGAGATTTTTAAACATTGAACGAGTCAAATATCCTAATCATTTAATGTGGTCCTGAAAATTAGTTATTCTCCTTTTCTAAACGTATTTCTAAGTTGTTCTTTGGATTTGGCTTCTTTTTCCCCAGTAATGTTCTGTTCTGTTCTTGGAATTAGAAACAGACTTTTTTTTTATTTTGATGAGAAATATAAAGAATTAATAAGTGGTTTGACACTTTTTCAATGATCTGCCTGAGTTTGAGATTGCAGTATGACCTGTGAACCTGAAAGTCAGACATAAGGCAAAAATAGATTTCAATTTGCATTTAATTTTCCTGTTCAGTCACAAATGTGCCTGTCTCAGACTAATCCATCTGCTCTTCTCTCAGGTGAAAGAGTGCTGTGTTTTCATGGGCCATTGCTTTACGAAGCTAAGGTAGGCTGCCCATCTCTTTGAACACAGTGTTCCACTATCTGTCACATATTTTTAATGATGAATTGTGCTTTTGTTTGCAGTGTGTTAAGATAAATATCAAAGACAAACAGATCAAATACTTTATTCATTACAGCGGTTGGAATAAGAAGTAAGCTTTTGATTTAGACAAAATATGAACTATATATTTATGTAGTTTTCTCAAGGGTTTACATTCATTCTTTGTGGGTTTTTTTTTTTCAACTTCTAGCTGGGACGAATGGGTTCCTGAAAGCAGAGTGCTTAAGTATGTGGACAGCAATCTTCAGAAACAGAAAGAGCTTCAGAGGGCCAATCAGTAAGTTCAGTTTTATCAAAGCTGTCCAGTCTACTAAGTCAAATTAAAATTGCATTTGTAAACGTCCAGAAAACAGATTGACTTACCTAGTGTAAATAACGTACTTTTCAGTGGCTGGTCTTATTATTTTCTCAATTCAGAGACCATTATGTAGAAGGGAGAATGAGGGGTGCTGCACCGAATAAGAAGATACCCCCTGCATCGCAGAAAAATGATGTGTGAGTGATCTGTTTGTCATTGCACACCATCAAACGACTTCTGAAATTATTCTTATATGAACAAATTTCTTCTGTTTTAGGAAAGCAAAAAAGAACAAACAGAAAGGTGACTGTCATTTTTTATTATCATAGATCATATTAAAATGAATTAACCTGCTCATTTAGCATTCCTGTATTCTAGTCTTTTTTTTATTTTTTTGTCCCCATTATCTAAAACAACAACATATTAAAGTATGTTTGTGTGTGCAGCTCCTGGAGCAGGAGAAGGGACAAGTTCAGGAGGGGATCCAACCCACCCTCCACGTAAGAAGAGAGCACGAGTCGACCCAACTGTTGAAAGTGTAAGTCCAGGCAGGCGCTTAAAGCAAAAGGTCCTCTGGTTTATGAGTTGATAAATATTCTTCTACATTGAAAGAAACTCAAATGCTGAAAATGTCTTGTATGGCAGAAAGCATGTCAGTGTGTTGTTAAGTCATTTTTATCCTCTCTGTTTAGGAGGAAACATTTATAAACCGTGTCGAGGTCAAAGTGAAAATCCCAGAGGAGCTGAAACCATGGCTCGTGGATGACTGGGACCTGATTACACGTCAAAAACAAGTAACAAATCAACCTTTTATTGTCATCTTGTTTACATTATTTTAATTATTAACGCCTGTATGTAAACCTGAAATGTCATTTGTCAAGATACTCACAACATGCATACCTTAATTTTGTTTGTGTCTTCAGCTTAATTTTGTTTGTGTCTTCAGCTTTTCCATCTACCAGCTAAAAAGAATGTTGATTCCATTCTGGAAGATTATGCAAACTACAAGAAATCAAGAGGAAATTCTGACAGCAAGTAATTACACCATCTTGTTATTAACTTTTAAAAGAGACAGATTGTGCAAAATCCACTTTTTAGCTGTCAAATACATTTTGTTGTGTACTTGGAGTCTCTAGGAGTGCAGAAAAGTTTATTTTAGTGTTCCTGGTGCTGCGTAGACAGTTTTATATTCTAATTGGGTCATTTTTTTAACCTGTTCAGTTTTCTTTATTTTCTATGATGTTTTTTTTTTGAACTATGACATATGTCAAATTATTTGTGACCGAACTGCTAAATAAGGTCTGGACTTACCAACTATGATTTGGTTGTCTTCATTCTCCTCTGGTTCCAACATATAGGGCTGGATGGACAAGTCTTCTGTTGACATCTTTTAATTAATTTGTAAATAACTGGAAGCTGGAGGGGGCGGGGCCTGAAGCACCTTGTTTAAATTTAAAGAGACAGCCTCAAAACGAGTTGATCTGAGACACACCTCTGAAAAGGGGGTGAAAGAGGGGCTTGTGGAGTTACAATATAAAGGAATTCAGACCAAAGCATTGCAGTTCCACTTTATATAGACCCCAGTTGAATGATTTAAATGTGAAAAAGAAGRATTTAAAAGCATTATGTGTTCACTTTAGGAAACTTTTATAGATGTCATAGAGATGGCTGAAAAAGTTCTCATTATGACTGTTTGTTCCATTGAGATGTAATTTGTTTTCTTCTTCTTTTGATTGTTCAGAGAGTTTGCTGTAAATGAGGTGGTTGCTGGTATCCGTGAATATTTCAACGTCATGCTGGGGACGCAGCTTCTTTACAAATTTGAGAGGCCACAATACGCGGACATCCTGGCCAACCATCCAGATACACAGATGTCTCAGATTTATGGCGCTCCTCACCTACTCAGACTTTTTGGTAAAAAAGAAAAAAAATTGCCATAATTGTGTATTCATAGAACAAGACTACTGTGTTGTTTTAAAACAAATATTAACTATATAAATTATTTAAAACTATATTTAAGAACATTATTAAGAACTATAGGGTCTGTGTACTTTTTGGTCATTTTTTATTTTAAAAACAGATACTGGAAAAACAACAAAAAAAACTTATTGTATTTCCATTTTATACCTCCATAATTTTTCTCAAATCGGACATTTAACACTGAGGTTAACTAAGGTGGATCTAGTAAAAAAAAAACTATAATAACAGGTGGCTGCCTGTACATAAAGAAATAAACAAATTCTAGCTACTTTTTCCATTTCTCTAACTGCGAGCTGTGTTTATTATATAGCTAGTCTAGCTAATTTATTTAAAAATAATAATTTATCAGGCTCCACCTTAAATGGCCTGATAATAAGATGAATAAACACATTTTTCTGTATAGCTAACCAGGCAGCCACAGTAAATTAACACTAGCTAACTAGTTTTACATTTCATTTCATTTTACATTTTAATGTCAGCTGATAGTTTATAAACATCTCAATAAAATAAGTCTTCACTTGGTCACAGTTTAAGCCAAACAGTCCAGTTTGCTACAGCATTATTCTGTAACACATTAAAAGACAAACATCGACCAGAATAGACCTTCAAAATAAATAAACCACTATTGTAACTTTTGCTCTGTGCTGTCTCAAACACTTGAAAACTTGCTGGGATTAATTGTAAAAGTATTCTAGTCAAAAGTAAAACAAGGTCATTGGTGTTGTATGATGTAAAAGTCTGTCATTGTTTGGTTTTGAAAGTGAGAATCGGAGCCATGCTGGCGTACACTCCCCTGGATGAGAAGAGCCTCGCACTACTGCTCAGTTATCTACAAGACTTTCTCAAGTAAGTGTTAAAAAATCTTCCAGCAACTCTTTCGCACCGATCAATCAGAAAGACTTAAAGAAGTTCACCGTTGCTCCTCTCTAGGTATCTGGTGAAGAACTCGGCATCACTCTTCAATGCAAGTGACTATGAAGTTGCCCCTCCAGAGTATCACCGCAAGGCAGTTTAGAGTATTTTTTAAAAAAAGATCTAAAGTTTCTTTTTTTTTTCTTCTTTTTTGAGTTGAGGTTCTGATGAGGCTTTATTTGTCAAAAGGATGTGATTTCATCAGAACACCTTTGGGGAACAGATTTTTGAAGAACTGTGGAGATCCTGTTATCAAGGAAAAATCAGAGTCTCTGTARTTTCTGGACAGTGTTTTCTTCTTMTTATTATTTTTTTAAATCATGAGGAAAGCTGCTGAGTGCTTTTTATTTTGTTTCTGTAAAGGCAGTACCACTTTTTGTTCCTTTGATACCTTTTTGTCTATCAGTAGCCAACATTTCTTAAAACTAAAATGATTTCATCATAAATACTTCTGTTCCCAGACTTGATACAGATGCTGGAGTCGTGCAGGCTGACGTTTTGTAATAAAAGTCTTTCATTCTGGTTGCTGSTCTGTCTTCATTTTGAAGCTGATTAAGGTCTCATTATCAGCAGCTCATTATTAATAGACATGTCAGTTTAAATTGGGTTTTTTACAGTTTATTTCAACCTGAGTATTCAGAAGTAAAATAAAAAAGAATACACAATTTGTAAATATTACTTTTTCTTAAAAGGAAAAACTTATTTTCAGACGGAATTCAGTCTTTTTTTTATGGAAGCCACTTCTACCACACTGACTGTAAAAACACAACTTTTGTATTGTGGGATCTCAACTTCACATCTTGGTTGACTCATGGAGATGCTGTCATAATTTTAAGCTAGAATCTCACAGTTAAACCTATAAGGATATTTCTTCCTCAGAATGGCAGAAATGGGTTCCTGCAGACTACTRCATATATACATGATATACAAATACAGGCTATACATCTTGAGAAATTTGTTTAAAATAATTGGTTTAGTGAGGTTAAAACTTSGTTCTTTCAAAGTTTGTTCCAATAMTTGTAACTATTGACTAAATATTTCATTTTTTGAAATGTTTGAATATGTTTTACTTTTTTGTAGAGTAAATTGTTGCATTTTGGTGAATTTTTTTCCCATTGTTACAGATGTGCACAACTATAATACTATGTTAAACAGTTTAGAGCCTCAGAAGGCTGTTTCAGAAAAGGACAATATTTTTTAATACCTGTTGGAGGATTTACAACTGAGACCAAGCTTTTTAACAGCAACACATTTCACTCCAGAATGCCTTGATAGTCTTGAGATAACATTCTACCCTGCAATTCAAGACCCGCTGTATCAGATGCAGCAAAGCAGCCCCAGAACAGAACCAGGCCGCCTCCACCTATCACTGTAGGTTTAGTTCTTTTCTTTGAATGATTCATATTTGGTTTTCATAGAATTGAAGGGACTTGTTAAAAAGCTCTATGAATGAATGCATTATTAACAGGCTTCTGATAAACTAGATGACGTTCTTTGTAGGCAGGGGCGGGGCCACAGGGGCACTGGCCCCCCCAGCTAAAATCTGATTGGCCCCCTGAAGTGCCTCTGTCCTGTCACTCATCTGTCTTTTACCAGTTAGCGATGTTGGACATGGATGCAGTTCCATGTCCAAACACTAGAGGCGCTATTGAGAAAATCCAGCATGAATCAAGCTTACACAAGTTTTCTCAATAAGTTTTGAACAATCCTGCAGAAAAAAGTATTTCAGCTGACAAATGATGGCTGGATTTTCTCAAATGCTATGTGTTTGAAAATATTTGATCTGTGTACGGTAAAAATGTATTAGCTTTTTTTTATTAATACATTGCAGGTGTTTGTACGACTGGTTAAATGTGTAGGCCGACACCTTACCAAAACTGGCCCCTTACTCAGGAAAATCCTAGTTCTGCCGCTGTGTGTAGGTAATTTAATGATATGAATCAGGTGTGTTGAAGCAGGGTAACAGCTGAAAGATGCAGGACAGTGAGTCATGAGGAACAGGGTTAAAAACATCCGGTCTAGGGAGGTTGTCCTGTAGACCTGAAACTTCTGAATTGTACAGTATATGCGCAGTTGGAGCCACAGGAACAGCACACTGCCTTTACCTTTAACACCCTTGTCAGTCATTTTCTAAGCTCCTAAGATAACTCTCTCCTCATATGTTCAGTGGTATACCATGATACCAAAGAGTTCTGCAGTCTTGTATAACGTACCTCAAAGTGATACTTGAGTAAAAATACAAATATCTTACTATATTATAAGTTTGGTAAAAGTTAGTCTTCTCCAAGAATATTACTTGAGTAAAAGTCTTAACTATCTGACATTCATTTTACTTAAGTGGGCTATCAAAAAGGAAAATTTCTGATGTAAAATATAGTTAAAAGTTAAAGTATTGAATACAAGTGAGCTGTTAAAATGTCCAAAATAACATTTACTAGGAGGTGACCTCCCCAAAATATATTTTATAAAAGCCATAATGATTATAATGTTAAATAATTTTTTAAAAATTAAGTGTATCATCCTTTATGTCAAGTCCAGTTTCTTTAGTTTAATAAAAATAATTGTGGTAAACCAAAATAAATTATTTGTATTGCTTTTCTTTTGTCAGTTTCAAGTTTCATTGTCATTTTTTCCTCTAAGGTAGGGGCTCAGTACAAGTAGATCATGTTTATTTAGTTAATAGGGTTGAGTTTTCCTCTCACACATATTTTAGTTCACATCAATGAAGAATATGCTGAAGTCAAAATTTCACCTTTCCCTTAAGAAGTTAAATAAAACTAATAAAAATAGTCTTTAAATATCAACAGGTTTTATTAAATGAAATACATTTTTGAAACACAGATGTTCTCTTCTGTTTGGTTGTTCTGATGTTTTTAAGGTGAGCCAGAGTGGATCTAGCAGTGATGGAGAGCATGAACTACAGACGGTTTATTTTGAGAAAAGAAAGACATAAAAACTTGGGTCGAAGCTGCTTTCCTCCCTCTGTGCAGTGAAAAGTGTTTACCCCTCACCCTGCTCCTTTCCTCTGTTGTGACTAAATACAAAAAAAAAAGGGAGAAAGCTTCAGGCTGATTTGTGTCTTCAGCTTTCAGCCCTGTGCAGTTGTTACAGCAACAACAACAACTTAGTTTTTCTAAAAGAATTTCTTAAATCCAATCTCCTCTCAACCTCAACCAGGACCAGATGTGTTTTCACTCCAGACCGCTCTCCCATCACAGCACCCTGATGGCTTTTAAAAGCCCATCAGGAAGACTGACGCGCACAAATCCATTCACTCRGACACTTGCCTGCTCCTTTCTGGGCTCCATTTGCTGCCACGGTTAATACTTCCCACAGTATGTCAGAGGCCCAGCCAGCAGTGAGGGGGTTTTCATGTGAACCAGGTGACAAAGAGCCTTTTACTGCTGTCATTACCTGAGAGAGACATGTGCACCATGCAGCCACCTCTGATGAGGCTGGGTCAAAGGCTGATTGATGGTTTTCTCCAACTGTATCTGTTCTGGTCCGTTGAACAGAGGACACACGCTACATAGACCTGTAGAAACAACCCTGATCATAAATCTCAAATGTTCTCTGGCCATTGGGGAGGATCTCAGTCACCATTCACCACCGGTGGCTTTTAACATCCATGTGTGGCTGTGTTTTATATTACAGCAATTTCATCTTTGGGTTTGGAAAAAGAGAGTAAGAGGCTAAAATTTTGTTCTATTTTATTTCAGGCATTTGGATTTAATACCTGTCAAATGATTGTTAAACTTTATTGTTAGAATGTTACATGAATAATATAAAATTAGATTACTAAAATGTGTTTCACTGCTAAACCATAATACATTTTACAGATTCCTCTAAGTTAAAAAATATACTCACTTGGAGACTATTCTGGTGCCAGTTATGAACATTTTAACACTTGAAATGCAGGTTTGGAGCAAATATCTCAGATGTTTAAATATATAAACGGATAAATAGGATCCAAAAGCTTGGTTCTTATTATCTCTGTTTCTGTGTAAAATCAGTAAAAATAGGTAAAACAAAAAATTGGCCACTCAAAAATGGTCAAAATTTGCAACAATGTGATTAAACTGATTGCTAAAGCTCCTAATTTCTGTAAAGTAATATGAAATATTTTCTGTATAATTTTAATGTTGATGTGCACCAATGGAACACAAAAGAAGAAACACAAACAAAAACAATCATCCTCATTTTTCACTTTAAAAATGATGGGAAAAAACATATAAAATAAATTACAGTCCGTGTTTCTTTGACATTACTGTATAAAGGAGACAACACGTGTAAAAAAATATAGTGCAATTGTTTATTTAAGATGTTTTGCAGGAACTCTGCAGACCTCATGGCGAGGACATCGATGCCGTGACCCACTGCATCACTGACTACATGACCTTCTGTGTGGAGAACACTGTGCCAACTAAGAAGGTACGGTGCTTCTCCAACAATAAACCATGGGTGACCCCAGAGCTGAAGGCCCTGCTGAATGAGAAGAAGAGGGCCTTCAGGTCTGGCAACAAAGAGGAACTGAGAAGAATGCAAAAGGATCTTAAATACAAGATCTGGAGGGGCAAAGAAAGCTTCAGGAGGAAGATGGAGGAGCAGCTCCAACTGTCTGAGAGGTCTGGAGTAACATGAATAAAATCTCTGGCCACTTCAAGGACAATGGAGGAACCACAGTGCCTGCAGAATTGGGTTGGGCTAACGACCTGAATTTGTCTTTCAATAGATTTGACACTGGTCCGCTGACCACCTCCCCCACCCTCAGCTCTCAACTATCCCCCACCGTACGCTGCTCCCCCACTTTCCGSTTCCTGCACTCTCCTTACCCCCACCCACAACAGAACCAGCCCCACCTCCCACTCCAACCCAGCCTGACATTCACCTCACAGCTGATCAGGTGAGAAGTCAGCAAAGGAAAACAAAGATCAGGAAGGCAGCAGGACCAGATAGAATCAGCCCCAGACTGCTCAGGGACTGTGCGGACCAGCTCTGTCAGGTGGTCCTGCAACATCTTCAGCCTGGGTCTGGAGAGGGTTCTTGATCTGTGGAAGACTTCCTGCGTGGTTCCAGTGCCAAACATCACACAACCCAGGGAGCACAGATATCTCTCTCTCTCACCTAGAGCAAGCAGGAAACACTGTGAGAGTCATGTTCTTTGACTTCTCCAGTGCTTTCAACACTATCCAGCCTGCTCTGCTGAGAGGGAAGCAGGAGGGAGCCGGAGTGGACAGGCAGCTGTCAGCATGGACCATCGACTACCTCACCAACAGACCACAGTATGTGAGGCTCCACGACCATGTGTCTGATGCGGTAGTCTGCAGCACAGGGGCACCACAGGGCATGGTCCTCTCACCC
>NW_013952506.1:1119221-1126203 GCF_001266775.1 Austrofundulus limnaeus | reverse complement strand
GTTTATATTTATCTCATTTGTTAAAAATATTTAAATAAGTTTTCTACTGGTCAGTTTTTTGTAAATTTAGTGTGTTTCTTCTTGTTGCCACCAGATGGCAGCATTGTTACACAATTGCATTCTCTCTTTCTTTTTTTTTTTTCTTTCCTAAGACTATTGTGGGTTGTTTGATTGTTGTTCCTTTTTTTTTCTAAGAGGATAACATATCAGTCACACTCGCCACAATCAGTCAGCCCCTCCAGTAAAAGATGATAACATGCTCTGGATATGTTTTGCCAATAAAAACGACTGTTAATCCACTCAGGCCGTGAACTCGAGAGAAAATCCTGCAGGGACACCAGAGAGCTTTTTCTTATTAGACAGCTGATGTTATCACTTTAGCTATAACTGATGAAAGCCATTTGTGCTGCATGTTACTCCTCCAGAGCAAATCCATCTGCTTGGGGCTCAGTCAGTGTTTTATGTGGTTGGGAATGTTTCCCCAGACCAGGACTTAGTGGTGGACTAATTACACTATGGGCACACAGCCTCAGTAGCACACAGCTGCCACAGTCTTGTGTAACTGTATGTCATTAGTATTGGAAAAGTGCCTTTTACCACAAAGAGCTGCGGTCACCCCGAGCCTTTAAAACATGAAAGCACCTTTCTCGCTCTTCTGTAGAAAGAATTTGCAAAATATAAACAGCCTGTAAAAATGGAAAAACTGCATCTGAGTCTGTTTTTTTGAAAGGCAGCCAGATTTTGGTATTTTTGTTTCCAGTAACAGTGAGCAGTCCAAATAAAGGAGAAGGACTATTTGATCCATCTGTTTTTAATGTGGCGTAGTTGCGGTTTTATGCTCGACCTCTTATTTTGGCGGTGCAGTTAGAAACTGTGAAAGCATTTAGAGCATGGTGAGGCCTTGTTTAATTAATTTGCACTGTGGGTTTGTTTTCATTTTTCTTTTTTGTTCCTTTTTTTACTTGTGTCATGAGAAGATGGCTTATCTGAAACAAATTTGGTTGGTGTATTCACTGAAGTGTGCACGAATGGTTTTAAAGTATGAAATTACAGCAAACCCTGTAAAGGCCACTGGCTCAGTCAGATTTTCTGTGTCAAATTATAAAAAAATGATCAGATTGGAGGTTTCTTTTGTTCAGACTGCAGTATTGTTTATGTCTTTTTTGAAGACAGAGCATGATTGTATTGTTCTAATCAGATCATTGATGACAATTTTATAGCTTTTTCTCTTCTGTCAGTGAGCAGGGCTGGAACTAAAGGAGTGACATCTGCAGGTATTTCATAAGATGATGATGGTTATATTTAGTACACTGTAAATGATTTATTATTTGTTATTAAATTTACAGTATCTTACTGGCAACTTTTATCCAGTAAGCTAAACATAGATAAATGCATTAGTTGCTATGTTTCATGTTATGGTAAAACAAATGTAAAGCCAACTTTAGTAAAAAGCAGCTTGTAACCTAGAGTAAAATAAAATGCCATATTGTACCATTATTAGCTACTTATATGGTTAAACACAGCATTGTGCCATCATTTTCTGTAGCATACTGAAAATAAAGAATCATTTATTACTGAAAAATCAAATTAATCTCACAAGATTTTTCACAACTATTTACCAATATTATTGTTAAGAATTAGTTTTTATGTCTATAAAAAAGTTAAAATGATAAGTAATAATTTATTTAAAAATAATTAATTGTGCAAACACATCAAACACATATTTTTTCAAAGGAAAACCTAAAAGCTGAATGTGCAATYAGCAAAGTGCTGTTATTATTTTATTTTTTATTAACTTTACTTAACCAGACAAATCCCACTGAGATCACAGATTTCTTTTGCAATGGCGGCCTGGACCTGAAGGCTATCTATTGTACATAGTTTTGTGCTGTGGGGAAAACTGGTGGACCTGAGAAAACCCATGCAAGCATGAGGAGAACATGTAAACTCTGCCCAGAAAGGCTCCTGGTCTTAACCGGGGATTGAACCTCTTGCTGTGAGACATCAGTGCTAACCACTGATCCATCATGCTGCCAAATAAATAAAATAAAACAAATTTGCTCTTTCAAAAACAGTAAATTTATTATAAAAACAACAAAAAAACGTTGGCAATGTGCTGCCCAATTCCAGCCTCATACTTGTACTTGTACTCATGAAAATACCATTATACTGTACTTCAGACCTATACCACCTTCATGCTTGGTGACATCATTTACTCCTCCACTCTGCAAATAACCAAGGGCAAAAAAATTCAAAATGTCCAGTTAGGAAATATTTTAAGTTAAACAGGTGAGGCAGCAGACTGCTGTGTTCCTATAAGATGTTTCTAAAGTCACTGTGTAATGTTTAACTCAATAACTCAGTATTGGTACTACTGAAGTAATTGTAGTTGTACTCAGTCTGAAAAAAATAGTGTAGGGCAGGGCTATTCAACTACATTGCTTGGGATGTTATAGTTACGCAAAGCCAACAGTTCAGTGTCTGAACATCGGGAGGGTGGGTTTGCCCTGTAATATCAGATTTAACACAGCATCATAGAAAAGAACAAGCAGCATCATCTTTTAACTTTAAAAATATACAATTCAATGCAAATAAATAAATACAGCAATTGATTAATGTAAAATCAACTTTTTTGAGTTTTATATCATGTTATAATGTTATACTCTCATAAAAAACATGCCTAAAGCCTTGCTTTGACTCATTCATGCATGTTTGAGAAATCCTGCAGTGTTTTTAGGCAGCCATGCTGAGGAGCAAAACAACAGGTGAGGACCAGAAACATCTTTTGGTACCAGAAACACCTCTGTGACGTGTCTTTGAGCCGAACTTCCTCATCACGGAGCACACCTCCCCACCCCCCAAACCCCGCCCATGACTCCTGCAGGCTCTCAAGTGAAAGTGAAACCTAACTGTCTGCTGAGCTCTCAACATTAGTTCTCACTCAGTGAAGCTCTTTTCAGATTAAAAATATGTTTGAGGAAATGTATTTTCAGATGCCAAGTAAACTGCATCATAGCACACGCGCGAACCCACCCCCCCCCCCCCCCCCGCCGTGACAGGAGCAGAAGGTGGTTCTTAAAAAGACAGAGGACAATTTCAAGGCATTTAGAAGAGGAAGTGATGAGAAGATAAGTTTATTTTCTATTTAAACATAAAAACAGAATTTTAATAACAGCTAAAGGTGACATAGATACTTTTTTATGGTATAGTATTTAAATGTATGCTGAGAAACACATAATATTGGCCCTTTAAATATGAAAAAATTAGGACTTATTGAAGTCATATACGGGCCTGAGGTGGCTCAGGGGCCGCCAGTTGAACAGCACTGGTGTAGGGACACCCCCCAGTTATTCGTTAATGAACACAACACTGAGAAGGAAAATTTGTTTCTTTTTCATGTTTCAAACTTTTCAAAACACACTATCAGGTTTAGGTATTTAAAAACACTTGGTTAGGAAAATGTTTTGCTTTTAAGATTATAGCACAGCAGACATTTTTGTTCTTGATTACAGAATGACGAGTGGAACCCTCCTGTGAAAGACACAAAACTTGCAGAACAAACTGAATCTGCACAAAAAAAAAAAGGCGATGTAGTCCAACCGGCTGTTTTATTCATTGTCATGAGAACAAGTGGAAAAAATGCCTGGCTTTCCTAAAGATTAATTATATCTTTAGTTCCCGCAGTTCTCTGTTGTTAAAATGAAACAGAGAAACTGCAAAAGCTCGGTGAGGCTCATCTCATCTAGCTTTGTGGCCAAGTGCAAATGAGCCCTACAGTGAAATACTTAAATGCTAATTTAATCTACAGAGACTGCACTATATCACACATCACCTTGGCACAAAATGGAGTTTCCTTTTGATGTTGGGCAGGGATGTAAAACACTGTGAACTGGCAGCTCTGAATATCTAAACAGATAACCCTCATTAGGCAGAATACAGCGCTAAAACACCTTTTCATGTCACCATAGTAAACAGCATAAATGTGTAGCTCTTTCATCTTCTTCTGCGCGCTGTTTCCACGCTGCTTTGATCCATGCCTGAGTGCCTGGGTACCGTCTCACCTCTTCACTGGAGATTTGCTTCTGTGCTCATTTGGATTTTTTTGGATAAATCATTTCTGAAAAGCTCTGCTCACTTGATGAAAACAAAACGGGGGTGCTTTCAAAAATTTGACTTCTTTAAAGATGGGTGTTGGACACTGTTTCTGATGTTCCATATGGACGCTTTTATTGACTCAGGACAATCCAGCTTATTCTTTAAACTTTAAGCAATAATGTGACATTTCAGCTTGTCACCTATTTTCTAATTTTATTGTTATTTCTTGTAGTAAATCACTATAACATGAAATCATCTATTGCAGAGTAGAAACTTTTWAAAAAATGGGTTCTTATTTCTCCTGCAGGGGGCACACTTGGATGAGAAATGAGAAAATGAGAAAAAAAAATCTAGAACAACAGAGAAAAACTAAGCCAGCAGCATTAGATCAACAGTTCTGAATCTTGATTTCTTGCTGCTGTGTTAAGTTAAAAAAAGTAATTTAGGCTTTGTGTTCTTAGTGTTTGATAAACATGATCAGAGTGAAAATTGCATTTAAAGTTATATATTCAATGCTAATAATACATGGAATTATGATAGTGAAGTTGAATCAACACCACCCTGACTTTTTATTATTTAGAACAAATCAAAATCGTGAAGTGAAATACAAAAATAAATGCATTAATTAATAAAAAATATATAGAAGACATGAGCAAGGTATTTTTTAAAATATTATTTGTGTAAAAACCTCGTCTTCAAGAATTGTTCTATAAAATCAGGGTTTCCAGATTAGATGCCAGTCAGATTTATGTTTTAACACATATCACATTTATGTAATATGTTTCCAGGTTGTATTAACAGCTTCTGCATTCTCACCTTGTAGTTTGACAGGTTCCCACAAACATTATAGAAACTCTACAGTTTCAGGAGAGGAGCAGATGGTAACTCTTCAGCAGTCTGTGTGAAAGTGAAATAAGGGAGAGTTTGAACAAACCTGACCTGTGACAGTGAAACCCAGATGATGTAAAAATTATATTAAAAATATAGGCTAGGTTTTTTTAATTATGCAATCTAGATTCACCAAAGTCAGAGTGAGAGAAAATACATCAGGCATGTAACCTCACAATAGCTTCAAAGCATGGGGATGGAAATATCACAATTTGGTTTTGCTTCGGTAAATCAAAGTGAAATGTCCTGATTTATCTCTAAATTCTGTACAAAGTTGCACCAACATAAAGATAATAGTACACTGACAAAGCATCTCACACACTAAAGAAAATGCAGTGCAAGAGTGGTCTGATTTAGAGATGAGAATAAAGTTATATCTTCTAAACTTGAGAATATTGTAGTTTTTTAAATAAACAATACCAACTTTAGAAAACACTTTTTTAAAAAGTGAAATTGCAGTAGAAATGCAGTAAAAAATATATGTTTTAGTATGGCAACTGTAATACTATCTACCATTAGAATAGAGATGACAGAATGTTATTTCAGAGACACTGGGTTTAACTTAAGAATCAAAATCTATATTTATGAGAAACTCCAACATCCAGGCCGTGGCATAGTTCAGATTTCTGGGATGCTGATATCTCATTAGGAGGCCTGAACCATGACCGGTCCTCCTCCAACTGTGCTGTCAGTCAGTTCCAGGCTGAGTAATTTCTCCTGACCTCGACGTGCCACAGCTTTGCCCTCAGTGCTCAAACTATCCGTGTTGCTTGTTGACAGCTGCTCCCCTCAGGAGCTGCTCAGGGTCGGCCTGACGCTGACCTCCTGCCAGTCTGCTGAAGGAGAGCAGGAGACTGGTCCGGACCAGGAGGAGAGGGGCTGAAGACAACACGTGTAACTAGGATGAAATGCAGGGGAGGGTTTTGGCAATCAGAGGATTTGGTTTGAGAGTTTATTTTCCAAGTTTTGATCACCTGCTGGTTTACTTGCATGTGTGTGCTCATTTGTTTGTTGTGTTTGTAAAATTAGCGCAAAGAAAACAATCACTGGATGTACATCTACAACTAATTAATGTTTAGGCTGCGTCCAAATTAGTCGCAGTGTATGCTCTGTTGCCTGATTGAAATTTTCTTATAATCCAGGGGGTGGGCAGCAGAAAAATTTGGGAACCACTGGTTTAGTGTATTCATTTAAGGCAGGGATGGGCAATTGGTGGCCAACAGACTATATCCGGCCCGTTGGTGAAGTCTGCTTGGCCTGCTAATGAGGCCCTCTACCACACCAGAAAAAGTTTTTTTTTTGTTCAAGGCAAACCTACTTATGTGTTAAGTCTGCTTAGAGATGCTGTGTGCTATGAATGATTATAATAGAAGCTGCTACAACAAGCTGCACAAAGCTAAGTTTAATAAAGTTATGAGTACATAAACAACAGCAACCAGAACCATGCAGGGGTCTGAACTAAAGGTTTCTACCACTCGCTAAAGTGTGTTGTGTTTGCTTCAAATGTTTTGTATTTGTGTGTTATACATGCATTCAAGCATGAAATATGTTAAGTTACGTTACATTATGTTGGTTTAATAAACATATACATAAACATTTTTAAAATGTTAGTTTTATTACATTTGCGTAAGTGTGCAGCACTATGTGGCCCTGTGGTGGTGTCAACAAAAAATGTGTCCTCTTCCATCACTGAAGTTGCCCATTCCTACTTTGCCAGGAATTTAAAGGGGCAATATCATGTAAAATCAACTTTTTTGAGTTTTATATCATGTTATAATGTTACACTCATAAAAAAAAACATGCCCAAAGCCTTACTTTGACTCATTCATGYATGTTTGAGAAATCCTGCAGCGTTTTTAGGCAGCCATGCTGAGGAGCAAAACGACAGGTGGGGACCAGAAACGCCTTTTGGTACCAGAAACACCCCTGGGACGTGTTCTATAAGATGAACTTCCTCAAGGCAGAGCGCACTCCTTCCCCCCACCCCACCCACCCACAC
>NW_013952506.1:1107703-1119211 GCF_001266775.1 Austrofundulus limnaeus | reverse complement strand
GACTACTTAAAGGGGCAATATCATGTAAAATCAACTTTTTTGAGTTTTATGTTATAATGTTATACTCTCATAAAAAAACATGCCCAAAGCCTTGCTCTGACTCATTCATGCATGAGAAATCCTGCAGCGTTTTTAGGCAGCCATGCTGAGGAGCAAAACGACAGGTGGGGACCAGAAACGCCTTTTGGTACCAGAAACGCCCCTGGGACGTGTCTTTAAACCAAACTTCCTCATGGCAGAATGCTCCCCCCCTCCCCCTCCCCACACACCCCGCCCATGACTCCTGCAGGCTCTCGGCAGTAACAGAGCAAAAGTGAAAGTGAAACTTAAACTGTCTGCTGAGATCCACTACTTCTCACTCAGTGAAGSTCYTTTCAGATTCAAAATACCTTTGWGGAAATGTATTTTCAGATGCCAAGTAAACTGCATCATAGCGYACGCACAAAACAAAACACYCTCGCGCAGGCAAGCACCCCCCTCCCGACCGACGSGGGACGGGGACGGGTAYGGGACAGAAGCAGGAGGAGGTTCTTAAAGAGACAGAGGCCAATTTCAAGGCACTTAGAAGAGGAAGTGATGAGAAGGTAAGTTTATTTTCTATTTAAACATAAAAACAGCATTTTAATAACAGCTAAAGGTGACATAGATACTTTATTAATGTATAGTATTTAAATATATGCCTGAGAAACACATAATATTGGCCCTTTAATTTCATCATGTAAGTCAAAGTGCAAAGTGCTATTTTGTCAAATTCCTGCTTGTTTTTGTCTTTGCAGGTATCTTTTATACTTTAAAAGTAGTTGTTAGGTGCAGAGTGACACAGATGTTTGAATGGCTGTTTTCTAATTTGCTAAGCTGATAGACTGGAGTGTGAGCTGTAGCTAACCAGGCTGCCTGTGGGAACACAGAGTGCTGTGTTATTATAATCTTAGAGGAAAATGTCAGGTTTCCTCTGCACTCATAAATAGTCTATCATCACCGAGCGGCACATAGAGGAGCAAAATTAGCCCAGATTTTTACTGCTGTACATCAAACAGAAATGGCAGAGAATCAATTAATGATTAATAGGCCATCTGTTGGTGGTGGTGGCATTTTGAATATGAAAACGACTCCTGTCGGATGTTTAACCACCTGATACCATTGTGTTGGAACACAACAACAAAGCTGTTGGAAGTGCTTTAGAGTGAGCAAGCTCACGTTTTGAACCACCTCTATGATACCATGAGATATTTATCRTTCCTGTGGAAAAAAAACAACAAAACAGAACAGGTTTATGAGCCCCCCAGCAGTGAGGCCTGCATGCAGATGTCTGCTGCTGTGTAAGATCCCAGCCAAAGGTAGTGCTCCGATCCCACTGCAGAGCAGAGGAAGTTGTGGACACAGCCTTGACGGTGCTTTCTAACCCCGGGGCCTGAAGAGAGACAGGAAACAGTCGGCTGTTGGGTCGACTGAAGTGGTTCATGGGACTTTCCCACATGCCCCGGGATGCTCCTCTTTCAGCCTAGTCTGTGGTTGGAGCGTGTGTCTGCGCTACTTCACACCAGGGAGAGAGGAAGGAAAGTGAGAGGAGGAAGAGGAGGAGGAGGAGGAGGAGGAGGGCAGGCTCACTGTAGAAGTTGGAGAAAACTTTTCAGAGGGGATTCATTGCCCCTCAGCTGAGAGAACAGCATAAATTATTTGCGCTGGCAGATGTTCACAGACCCAAATATGCATGAATTTGTAGAGCTGGCAGGCTTCCCTCGGCCGAACGTACTGGTTTTTCACGATGCGTGCAGAAGCTAGTTGTTATTCTGGCTGTTTTACAGAGAGCATTAATCTGAGCTGTCAGCACCACCAACCACTTTGGTGGAAATYATTTCACTCCTTAATAAGAGAACTCGGGTGCTATATTACATATGGCGGTGAGGGTAACATTCTTGGTGGGTCTGTCATCATGTAGCTGTTTTCCAACAGTGAGGCTTCTGTGTTTGGCCTGTAGACCAGAAGATGAAAAGAATACTTTAAGTAGACATTAAATGGAACCACCGGCTCTCAAATTCTCACTTTGGATGACGATGTCGAGCGCCTCCTGCCAGGAAATGGGAGGAATATGTTCATCATCTGCCCATTAGCTTCAGCTGCACTCAGTAATCACCTCTCCCAGCACACTCATGCTTCACCTTCGGTCTTTGGTCCATCGTATTATTTGCGTTGTTGTTTGTTTGTTTGCATGAATCGAATCATTGCTTCAAATTGTTTGTGTTAATTGCTACACTTTCAGTTTCTTTTTGTATTAAAATTCCATTTTGTTTCTTTCCAATCTACACCTAACAATTGGCAACCCAATATCTGACCCGATACCGGGATTTTTACAATGACTTATACTCATACAAAATGCTCCGATACTCGGAACTGATACCACTACTAGCATCAATACTRGGATAGTAGTATTGATACATCATTTAATGTGGTACAGTTTATATTTCAAAGGAAAGGTTTGTCAGATCCATGTTTAAGAAAGTTATAAAAGTTGAAAGAATATCGTATTACATACAGTATTTGTATTTACTTTAAAATGTTTTAAGAGTATCATGCTGTATATTTGATTTGATCCAGTCAGATGGGCTGTGGGCCTATAAGGAAGGAGAGTCATCTTGTTCTAAATAGAAGAAATGTTTTTAAAGTTATTGTGTATTGCTTAAGTTCTAACTCAGCAAGTACTCGGTACTGGTACTTCGTGTCGGCGAGCACCCAAATTGAAGTACTCATGCTCCATTTGAGAAAAATTTGTATCGGGACTCCCCTACCAATAACCAGTTGCAACAGATGTTGAAGTTTAAAATTAAAAATAGGCACTGTGCTATTATAGCGGCTAGGTCTACACTTGAAGCTCCTGAGGTGTTGACAAGCGGGACTGACATTCCTCTTGACTTTTGTTCAAATTTACTTCTTTCATTTCAGAAATCACAAGTCCAAACACATTCAGAGCCATGTAAATGATATGTTCATTATGATACCTGCATGTAAATCTACAGAGATTCAATCATTGGCCATAACAAGCAGCAACTTTATCAAGCAGCGTCAAAAACACCTATCACCCAATTTAACACCTATTGTTGTGTATAACCAAACATTAATGGCTCCTACTGATATAAGATTTTTAATTAGTCAAAATTTTCAATATTTAGTATGGTGTTTGATGTTGTGTTTGTATGATAGTATACATTTCTTTTTTTATTTTTTGTATATTTAAGAACTTTTAACTTTCTTATGTTTTCAAACTCTTTTGGTGTTTTAACATTTACACTGCTACAACCACAATAAATCACAATAGTGTTTATGACCTTAAGTCTCTATATTTATYTGTGTTGATAACTTTATTGTAATGTAACATGTTATGTCTTCTGTCAGTTATGCTGTCCACACTAAGCGGTGGTCATTATATGGGCTCTACTGAACACTAAATAAGCAGCAATTTGTCACATGCGTGTGGCCACTTCTGTTAAAATATCACATTACAGWTTTTTTTCAATCCTTTTTATAGGTGTTTAGTCACGAACAAAATATGTTTAACACCTGCATGTGACTGAAAAACACTGTATAGTCAGGCTATCATCAGTGCTCCAGGATGCAGATAACAACAATAAAGTCCGATGAGACAAGCTGAAAATGTCACGTAGCTTCTAACTGCTGAGGGAGAAATGACTTGGAGGCTTTTTTTTTCCAACAGGAGAGCTTTGGCAGACTGCCACTTAGCGTGGTCCCCCCTGAGGGCCCTTACTCGTAAATCAGAGAAAATGGGAATTACACATATTAAAGAGGGTAAACGTCAGTAATCACAGCACTGGGAGGATGCTTGAGGACTCATCAGGCCTGCTGCTACTTTTTTAGAGACACTTGTTTTAAGGAGCCACAGCGTTCAGGAGCTGACGGCAACACTGTCATTACAGCTTTCAGAAAGGCACCAGTCTACGAGGTTCCTGCATGCACACCTGTGTTTACCCCCCTGTCTCAGACCCRTCCACGAGTCAGGCAACATCCAGGCAGATCTGCTATTGTCTTCGGCGCATTGACATTTCCAGCTTGTTTGTCTTCCATCGACTGCTGTGTGGTCTCTGACACAGGCGGGCTTGGTGGTTTTGACACGATAAAGTTTGTTTGTTTGTCCRTCTGGTCTGCAGAGGTCACGCAGCGACGTGTTTGTTTGGCAGGTCAATAGAGTCCACTAACAGAGGAGGCCAGGGAGGAGACGTGGTGAAGGGCGAAGCACTCAAGCCCGTCCTCCCCGAGTGTTCCCTCCCTCTTGTGGAGATGTCCAGACCACCAGGCCCTTCACACTGAACCACACTGATAAGACGTCTGGAGTTGCTCCACATGACTTAACTGCTGCTGGTGCCTTGACAGAAAACAACCCTCGAGAGGAAACTTAGGCAACTATAAATATTTAGGCACCGAAGAGCTTTATGGAGTTTGTTGTAAAAGGATTTATTGGAGCCTGGGAGGTGACRTATCTGAGTCTGAAGGCTTGGAGCAACCACTGTTTACTGCACTGCATGTGAACTGAACCAAATAAGCACTTCTGTATGAGGAATGCAAACACCTCAACTTCTMCAAACAGGTTTCAGAAAACAGGTGTGAGCTCAGTGTCATCTCATTTTAAAAATGATAAAGACCTAACAGATGATTCACAAACAAGTCTTAAAAAGGCCTTTTATGGACTGATATGTCTTGTTTTTAAATGCATTAATGTAGTCCATGGCATAGGTAGTTTAGGCAAATGCTAAGGGCACCATCCATACTGGGGGTGCCACAAAAGGGGGACAAAATAAAACAATTTTTGTAACATTTTATCAAAGTATATTCGATTCAAACTGTAGAATAATCACTGGTTACTCAAGTTTATGAAGATAACTTTCTCAGCCTGCTTTGTTCCTACATGAGGTTTTATATGGTGCWGAGGATAAATCATGATAAAAGTTTCATATGATGCAGTCTAAACTAAACTCTGGTGCTCAGTGTTTAAATAGAAAACCAAAAATTGATACTGAAAATTTCAGTCACATCTTAAATAAAGGTTAAAGTTTAGTTTTCATTGTTCTACTTTCATAAAATAAAGATTTCATGTTTTTTTTTTAAATTAGTCTCAAGATAGTCCCTTAGAATGGCTGAAAAATGCAAATTAGATATTTTACAAAATTTTTCCGGGGCAGTGTACTCCTGGAACCACCACCCCATAATTTTGCCATTAACTGTTGGCATCAACACTGTTTGCCTGTTAGCAAAATATTGAATTAGCTACTTGAATGTAATTATTTACAACTGACTAATTTTTGGAGTTAACCCAATGGCCACCACAGCTTTTCAACCTTAGCAGATACATAATGGTTCAAATAAGTCACTTGAGCTAGAAAAAATTGCTGTGTTAACTGCTGAGAGTAATTTGAAACTAACACATCTTGCAAGACGTTGCATGAACATTTTTTACAAGGTTTGACTAAAACAGCTGTAACTTCATCCCTTTTCATTATAAGATGATGTCAGTTTAAAACCCTGGCAGAAAAGCAGGAATGTTGGCCTCTTTCATTTTTATTGTGTTAACTTTCTGACTGATCCTCAAATTGACTGATTTCAGAACTTATTTTGTTAAACCACATCAAATAATATTTTTAATTTAATTTTAAAAGATGCGACGATCTGAGATTTGCGACTTATGTTTGCTGTATTGTTCTAAAGGGTGAGTCAAAAGTCACACAACACCYGTTTATTTCAGAAAGAAAAGGGAAAACAACATATTCTAGCAAGTAATGAGGTGGGTGGGTGGGGGGTGATATTCAAAACATGGCCACCTTCTTGAAAACCTCCATATTGAGGGAAAGTTTTTCTAAAGACACTCCCATTACTTGTTGGGGTATTCAGATTTGTCATTTCCCCCTTTTTTCTGAAATTAAATGACGTCCTGAACCTTTTGACTCACTGTACATTCATTAATTCCTTCATGAAGATAAACAGAGAGGAATTTTAAATGATAAATTGTCACAGTCTGGGTTTATTRTGACTTGGTTTTCTAGTGTTTCTGTGSCCTGCRGTCTGTCATTCCTCCAGCYCCGCCCACGCTCACCTGTTTCCTCTTGTGTCTCYTCCAGGTGTTTCTCATTGTCCCATTAGTTTGCCTTTACATTCTGTGTCCTGTCCTCAGTGTTTGTTGGTTCAGCCAGTGTGGTGTCTCCCYGAGTTCTTCGTGTTGTCCTTGTGAAGAGAATTTGTAAGTTTTTCGAGCTACCTCATCAGCCTTTTTTTTCTGTACTCGGATTTTTGCCTGTGCCCTGGGTCGTTCTGCCTGCAAATCTCACATTTAAAACCATGAATAAACGTTTATTCCATAAAAAAATAAAATATTTGAAATTATTCTTATATTCACTTTGATTTATTAAAACAGCTTTAAGCCGAAACATTAAAAGCTTCAAAAGTTCTCCACGTTTTTCCATCAGTAGTGCATGTTTCTGTGATTACAGCTCACTTAAACAGATATAAACATGCACACTTCCTGGGTGGTTTTATTGTTTCCTGTGTTTCAAATCAATGTTACAGTGCAGCAGCTGCACTCTCGTGTCCCTGCTAAACAAATCACTTGTGGCAGCAGGCTGCTTTGGCAGTCTTCACCACTTCCTGCCTCTTCCTTACCTTCACTCTCCTCATCAATGTTGGATGAGGGTGTTATCTGCATCCCTCTYATCTCGGTTTCCCCCTCCCCAGGTTTGTGTCTGCCCGGGCTCTTTCATCCCCATCCTCGGGGGCAGGCTGGACATCTCGTCCACCGTCCATGTCACCACCGCCTCATCTGTGCTGTCATGTGCCCTCTTCTTCATCCTCCCATCCTGCCCTTTTTCTCCCTCGCCACAGGGGGTCACGGGGGGCGGCTCTGTCCCCGATTGCTGGAGGATCGGGATTCCTGCTCGTTATCCTGTTAACTGTACATTTATCTGACAAGACTGAGGAGAGAGAGCGACCCCCGGCATCATTAAGCTTTAATGGACAGCCTAGAAATGAGGGAGACGCCATAAAAGCGGGAGCCGAACCAGAGTTTCTCTTTAATGTCTCTGATCGCCCTGACAGGATTATTAATCAGGAACTAAAGGAATTTAAAACCTTTGCTCTTGGCTTCCTCGCTTAGAGTCTTTAACTTGCACCATTACATAGCAAGCCAGGGGTCAGGGGGTCTGCAGCTAATTGGTTCTACAGGGTTTTGAATAACAATGAGCTGAGCCCAATTACTGAACTACAGAGAGGCGGAGATGAGAGGCGAGGGAAGGGGGGGCCCAGTGGAACAGGCACATAGGATGGATGCAGGGAGGAGGAGGAGGAGGAGGAGGAGGAGGAGGAGGATAGATGGAGGGGAGGCTGTTTCACGGCTGCCGTCTCTCTCCTCCTCAGAGAGGGGATATTAATGAGATCAGTAAATGAGTGCTGGCATATATGAGGCTGAGCCCGGGTAGAAAAGCAGCTGCCCTGCCCCTGCAGGACAGCAGCAGCAGCAGCAGCTTCTCATTCCCTATTCCATCTGACTCCCAACCAAAGATGTTTGCCACACTCTTTTTGTCCCAGTTTTTTTCCCCCTCATTCTTTGTATCTCATGTTCATATATTAGTGATATATTTTCTTTTTCTTTCCCTCTGACACGGGGGATCTGTGTCTGCGGTCCTTTGATAGCACCACAGCGTCTCAGTCTGTCTTGTTGAGCCTTTAATGTTGTCTTCGGGGGTTAGTATTCAGCTGTGGCTAATATACTTAGTTTCAGCCGTTTAGAAGCAGTTTGGCAGTAAATTTGAGGCTCACTCAAAAGCTTAAACAGCAACTTATAGTTCCTTATTTTATGACCCCTGCTGTTGTGGTCCACATCAAGGCTTGTTTTTGAACCTGTTTCATTCTCACGGGTACAAATAACACAGAATAATTGGCGGATTGAGCTGCACAGTATATCTTTGGCCTCTCTCACGTGGCACCTACCTTACCCTGATAAAGCTGATGAAAATGATTTGTACAGAAGCATTATCATCTTTAGAGAGCTAATTTGTTCCAGCAGCAAAAAGGGCTTTTCAGGCTGTTGAAAAGATGCCTTTTTTTTCTCTCCACCTCTCCCACTTGGTGATGCTTAGTATTTTTTTCCTGCCCTTGAAGCATTGCATCAGTGGTGAGTTGTAGCACTTTCAAATTGATCTGTGCTTAAATAATCTCTTTCGAATTCATGAATTCGCAGTGAGCAATCCCCTCTTCGGAGCATTCATCATTTTCAATAAAGCCCCAGAGAAGCTGTCATTACGCCTCAACCTTCTCGTCCCGCTCTAAACCACTGCTCAAGGATGTAATTTGGAAATGTGATTTAAATATTGCTTGAAATGGATAGCTTACCTAAGCCCCCCCACAACCGTTCAGTGACACGCTCTCATTTGATGAAAACCGAGGATGTCAACTGCACTCCCCGCACACGAGTCAACGACATTAATTGCTGCAGGCAGAAAGTTTAGCCCCTCGTCCTTTTTGGATCACAAGGCAAACAGAATTTTTCTGCAGGCCTGCTTCTCCGCACGCTTTTGTCACTTCTTTTTCACGGTTGGATCTCTCCGAGATGAGGAGGATTCTCTTTGCTTACACTTTTTAATCGGCTGTAGAGCACTGAAATACTCCAGCTGGAATGAGAAGCAGATAAAGGCCTTCTTAACTCTTGACTGGAAATGAGCAACAAATCCTTGAGCTGTATTGCTGCTTCAATTATGTAAGCACCACATCTGCTTTTTTATTTTTAATTTCCCCCTCATCTCAGTGGTATTATTGTGTATGTGTGTGCACAAATACATTCTGGATGGATAGGCCTTAAAACATTCTTTGCTGATGATCTTCTGTAAACTGAATATTCATCGCCGATGATTGACTGGCTTCATGAGGATTTGTGCAAGTCTCGCAAATACACTTTAGAAATTCCTCCCCCAGCAGCGTGCCGTGGATGTGGATTATGCGCGTGAATCTCATCATTAAAAAAAAAGAAAAAACGGTTGCGGGTGTCATTCATTTCCAAACAATCCTTCTGAGTCTGTGAATGCATTCTGAACTCTTGGATCGGCATATTTGCATACTGTCACAGAGTTACAGCTGCAGCCTCCGAAGAGTTTATCATTATTTCACATTTATTTTGTCTCCCTAATTACCTAATTAATTCTGTTGTTTTGATTGTGGTGTTTACCGTTTGTTTTGCGGGGGCGTAATCCTGTTCTGTTTGTCTGTTTGAAGAAGGAGCAGTCTTGCTGAATTATTCATGCTGCGCTCCAGCGACAGCACAACCGTTTAAATGATGAAGGCATTTGTGAAATCCTTCTCTTTCACACACACATTTATGCACACTCTTTCTTTTTTCTCACTTTCGCCTCCTTCTTTCTCTCTCCCTCTTTTGCTCTCAGTGATCAAGGCGGTGGAAGTGTAAGGATGGGAGAAGGCTCACAAGAACACCTCAAATGAGGCGAAGGGAAAACATGTCCAACTAATGTGTCTCAGAAAGCCAAAGTCGTGTCTGATCTCACACCATGATGTGACCTTTCATTTCCACTCATCGCAGGAAGCAGGGCTCCACCCTGGTCATCCTACATGACTCTGTGTGTTGGTACTTGGTTTTTATCACCTTTTCGGGACTTTTTCTGGAACACTTATTCGTTTTGTCAGGATATGGATTCATTTTGGGCACCAAAGTTCCAATGTGTGTGTGTGTGTGTGTGTGTGTGTGTGTGTGTGTGTGTGTGTGTGTGTGTGTGTGTGTGTGTGTGTGTGTGTGTGTGTGTGTGTGTGTGTGCGTGCGTGCGTGCGTGCGTGTGTGCGGGTTTTTCCTACAACGTGGGGTATTTTTTACAAAAAAAGCAGCCAGGTGGGGACCGAAGTGAATCGTGGGGACCAATGTCAGGTCCCCACGGGTCCAAATGCATGTTACAGGTGTGGGGTTAGGTTTAGGACCAAGGTTTAGGTTAGTTTTAGGGTCAGGTAAGTTTCTGTGAGGTTAATTTTAGAGTATGTGGTCAGGGTTGGGCTATAAAGTCTAAAAAACATGAATGGAAGTCAATGGAAGGTCCCCACGGGGTCGAGAAACAAACGTGTGTGTGTTTGTTACATTGTAAGGCCCATTTATTCTGAAACATACTACCTTGTGATGAACCACTTGTCCTTACAGTCCCGAAAGCCCAGACCTTATGAGTTCAAATGCTTTTGGAAGTTAGGGGTTAGGTTTGAGATGTGGTTCGGTTCAGGGCAAGAAACGGGGTTAAGTTATAGAAATGAATGAAAAATGAATGGAAGTCAATGGAAAGTTCTTATGAGGATAGAGGAACATACTGTGTATGTGTGTGTGTGTGCAGCCTTGTGATGAGGACCCACTTTTCCTTATGGGGACAAAAGTCCAGTCCCCATTGGAGGAAATACTGTTGGTGGGTCAGGGCTTAGGGTTAGGACTAAGATATGAATTGAGTTTAGGTTAGGTTTGGGGTCGGGTATGTACTGGGGTGATTAGGTTGAGAGTAAGGGGTCAGGGTTAGACTATAGAAATGAATGGTAAATTAATGTAAGGGTGTATTTACACCTGACACATTTGGTCCACTTTAAATGGGCCAGAGTTTGTTTGCCCCGTTGGTCTGGACCTTTAATGCAGGTGTGAGTATATTCATGTGAATCCTGGTGTGGACCAAACAACCGGACTGAGACCCATTTTTATGGTGATCTCGGTCTGCTTCTCTCGCTTTTGGTATGAATACAGACCGGCCTCAAACAGAACCAACTACAGGAAACATGCCTTTTTGGACTTCACGGGCCACCATAGCTAAGCAACATTAGTCCTCCAGTGTTGCTAATAGAACAGAATATAACAGAATAGTATGGAATAGTATAAAATAGAATAGAATAGAATAGAATAGAATAGAATAGAAACAGCCTTTAATGTCCCGCACGGGGAAATTCAGGTGTAGTAGCAGCAGCAGATACATACATCAATCCACAAAACAGTGTGTTGCTATGTGACAATATCAATTGTTGCAAAAATAATAGAATTAAAGATAGTATCAATAATGCTAACACTATGCTACAAACTGAGCCGTTGTTGGTCAGAGAACATGGAGCATCCTGTCTCCTTTAGGTTGTGGCACGCTCTTGACAACGCTGTCCCAAAACTCTCTCAAAGTCATCGAATGAATGCAAACTGCACCAAAGGGAAAAAAAATAAAGTCCGCTATTTGGTCCGGACCAAACAAGAGGACCAAAGGACTTTMMTTTGGGAGCGCCCCATACTTTCCTGGTGTGAATAGACCYGAAGTCAGTGTTTTTCAACGCTGGTCCTCAAGGCRCACTGCCCTGCATGTTTTAGATGTTTCCCTGCCTTGACACAGCTGATTTCAATTGATAACTAATTAACCCATCCATCCATCCATCCATCCATCCATCCATCCATCCATCCATCCATCCATCCATCCATCCATCCATCCATCCATCCATCCATCCATCCAT
>NW_013952506.1:1105398-1107387 GCF_001266775.1 Austrofundulus limnaeus | reverse complement strand
CCCCCCCCCCCCCCCCCCATAGTGTTGCTGATGTGTCAAAATGCTGCCCTCTGATTGGATATCACTGTGTCATGTGCTGACCGGTTGTCCACTTCACACCTTCAGCTTTGCCTGTCCTCAGCGTAGACGATACTTTATGTAGTCAGCGAGAAGCAGCGGGCGGCTGGCATCTGGTTGGACTTCTTTTTTTGTTTTTTAAGGAAATGCTGTGTCTCCACTTCCAGTGTGGTCTTAATGGGTGCTGCTCCTTCCTGGAGAGCACTTTGTCAGAGAAAAAAAAAACACAAGGGAGAAGAGAAGAGGAAGAAGAGAAGGCAGARAAGGAGGAGGTGGAGGAGGGTCTCTGGAGATTTTCTGTTTGTAGTGTTTACTGCTAAACCCTTAAGGACTTACAGGCACTTTCATCAGCACTCAGTTATACATAACACACATTTCCTGCCTCTAATTTAAAAGTCTTATAGTCTTTAAAAAACTGTACATGACATCTSTAAGTCCCGGGGGTCACTCATGTGTCTCTCTAAGGTCTGACTGCTTTCTGCAAGTTGCTGCACGCTGTCATTATTTATTCACACAAATTGGATCCTGCACCAGCTGTAATTTGTTTATAGCTGCTTTTAGTTTCTCTATATTGTCCTTAAAGCAGATATTTTTTGAAGATTTTTTTTATTTAGCTGGTGTTTTAAACAACCTCAGCATGGAGAAATGGAGTTTAATGTCTGGACTGACAGGCCAACATCTAGTTTAAGGACAAAACTACAGTGGAGTACCTTAAAGGAACAGTCCAGTACACTTGAAAGTGATTTTTATTGTCTAATAATCATCAGTAAATAGCACCTTATCCTTAAATCTAAATCACTGCTAATTTACAAACATTCATTTACCAAATTAAAGTTTTGTTTATGAAATTATTTTTTATCTTCAGATTGTCCAACTGAAATTGTTAATAATATAATCGATTTGAAACAGAATACCTGACCTCATACCTGTTAATACCTACTGACAGCCATGAGGAACACCTGCTCATGTTAACTAGTTGCTGTGGACTGAAGCAATTCTATGTGGCTCCAGGGGTATGCTCATCGGGAAAATTTTGTAAATGATCTACTCAAAACTATGCATTTTCTATTCATTTGAAAGGCATTTTACTAACTTGAGATTAACAAAACATAAAATCTGTATTTTATGAAGATAGAGCCCTGAAAATCAAACGATAACCTGAACTTTAAGATCATAACTGAAACTTCCATTATCCTTATTTTTTTTTCTATTCACACACACCAGTAGTTAGTCTTGACTGCATCATATGATACTTTTATCACAAATGAATCTCTGAACCCTAGAACTTCATGAATGAGAAACCCACAGAACAAGTTACCTTCATAATTTAACCTGAGTAACCAGTGGTTATTCTACAGACTAAATCAACTAGAGTCTAATGAAATGTTATAAAATAATTATTTTCATCCCCCATTTGTGGCGTCCCCTCATCTCATTTGCCTACACTGCCTATGCCACTCCTGCATATCAGCATGACATCATTCATAGAGCAGAGTAATAAAAAAGATGCAAAAGTTTTCATCCAAGCTTGGTTAATAGCTAACAAAAGCTTACAGTTTAGAATATTTTTGCAGGCCTTTAGAACAACTTTTTTCAAAAACAACATACTGCCCTATGAGAATGCTACATTAAATATAAACATGAATGATTGCTTTAAAAAATAAAAAGGACACATCACATATTGTTTCCAAGACACTCATTTCTTTTAATGAGAGCAGGTTTGTTAGACATCAGCAGCAGCAGTGACTCCAGGCTCAGACAAAGCCTGGAGCGCACGCTATGTTATGGTTTTATTTAAAATCGTTCTCAAAATGTTGTTTTCTCTCTGTAGGCTTGTGGATTCTGCATTCTATTTGATCTGCCCTAAACATACATCTTTAATCTTTGCTGCAGGCTGTGTGCGTGTGTGTGTGTGTGTGTGTGTGTGTGTGT
>NW_013952506.1:1088378-1105039 GCF_001266775.1 Austrofundulus limnaeus | reverse complement strand
CATCTTCATTAGCTCACCAGAGGAAGTCAGAGCAAAAAAAAAAAAAAAAAAAAAAAAAAAGAAAAAAAAAAAAAAAAAAAAAAAAAAAAAAAAGGGAAATAATAAAAACAGAGAACGAAAGAGAGAGAGGGAATGAAACCATCATGGGCCCGTAGGGTGTTCTACTGTTTGTACTGACACAGAGGACGAGTTATGCTAATTGAGAGTTCTTTGCATAATTAGCGAGAGGAAAAAAAAAACTTTATTATTATTATTAGTGGGGAATAGCCAGAGTGAGGGTAATTTTAAGTTTCCCAGCAGGGTGYTGCTGGAGAACAGAGGAGGGAAAAGGACACAGACTCAATGTTATTCCTGCTGTTTTTTGATGCAGAGAACATAATTCATCTAMGATATTTAGTCTGAGCATGCGTTTAATGATGATGACTTTTCCAATGAGATTTTTTAAAAGCCTTTTTAATGCATTGTCTTCATAGCTGGATTTGTTAGGAGTGGCAAAATTGGGGACTGCATATAAAGCTATCCAAGTAAAATGATTTTGTTTTCCCTCGTGTTTAATGAGCCGACACTTCCTCGCAACTTCTCCCAAACATCTCTGTGCTGCTGAAGTGTTGAAGCTGTTATAAAACTTAGATTAGACGACTGAAAAAGTGGTTTTCGTGTAAAAGTGATTATGTTATACCACTCTGAGAACCCTGACCATAACCACCTGCACTGAGTCATGGGAAAGTTTTCAGCTTTGTAGCAAAGTGTATGAAGTTATTAATTTTAAAAAATGTAAAGATTCTACAAACCAGAGGTGGGTAGTAATCAGYTACATTTTCTTGAGTAACATTTAGAAAAATATATACTTTTACTGCAGTAATTTTACTTTACTTAAATAACATTAAGTWTCGCTTCTCTTGAGTAAAATTTCTGACGACTCCACCCACTGTAAGTAACTTCACTGAATGAAGAATGAACATGTTTTAAACAGAAATGCACTAGATATACATTATATTTTAGGTTGAAGTGAGACCTCTTGTGTACACAAGCTTTTTTTGCTCTGATGCTATTTTCTATCTGCTGAGCCCGCTGAGACGTTTGGAGGTCAAGTGCACATATATGGTAAACACTATGTAGTCACTGGAAGTATTTTACCTTGTTCTAGTTTCATAATGAGCAAAATTTGACTTGGAAAAGTGTTTTTTTTTTCTGGAATTTGTTATAATGTTATTTATTCATGTTATATTTCTTCATTTAAAACCACCAAAATTTTCACATAACTTTCTCTTTTTTTTTGTCAGTCTGATGACTTCATTTTAAAAATATTGAATCAGATGTTATTTTAGCCTTTTTGTCAAATATTTTTTTACTCTTGAGTAATTTCTTAGGTGGATAATTTTTACATTTACTTGAGTGAAAATATGTTGAAGTAGTGTTACTTTTACTTGAATACAACTTGCACAGGGTGGTGAGTGAGGAAGGATGTCTCTCCCTCAGAGCACAAGGCCTGAGTTTGCTTTAAGACTATGAGTGATAGTTTATGCTGCAGTAAGTATTCCTTTCAAAGGCTTTACAAGGCACTGGGGGATTAGGAGCCCATACCACACTCATCTCATTTGTGTCAGGCCTGGAAGAAGAGAAAGAAAAAAAAGAATGGGGAGGGGGTGTCTTTAAATACACACTGCACCAGTAAGCCATACAGCACAATGCAGAGACAAGAACTCTCAGGAACGTTCCACCTGCCCYGGTTGTTCTCCAGCGCCAACATGGACCATCCGCTCAGCGCCCACTTCACAAGTTCTAACACATTCTCACCCCCCGCTTCAAAGGTTTCCCCCTGCGCTTTTTCATCTGTGTGTGTGCACCAGCCCACAGCCAGAACCACAGATTAATATTTCAAAACATGTTTCTTGCTTCCAAACCCCCTCCTCCCTTTGCCCTCCATCCCCCGCGACCCCTCCCTCCCTCACTCCCTCCCAGCCAGCATCATCTCTCTCGCATGCAGCCCCATTCCCCGTTCACCACTTATTCTTCTCTCAACCCTCACCACCCCGGTCCACCCACCCCGCTACCCCCCCTCCCCCACCTGCTTGCACGCTCGCCAAAACGTGTGATGTTTCCCCCACATCTTGCGCCTTGCTGCTCCGCTGCTCTCCTCAATCCAATCACCAAGACAGTATGTTTTATGGATTAATAAGAACTGATCCTGCAAGGTCCAGTCAGGCAGCTGAGGCGCCAAAAGCAGAAGGATGAAGCAATGAAATRCAAGGAGGGGAGGGGGGGCTGGGCTGGGAGAGGGGCAGGGTGCCGTCTGCAGTCGAATTTTAATGAGTACCAAGGGGAATATCCTCTTTTTTGTGGGGTATCCTTCTGGTACATCGCTCTAAATCACTGTCACACAAACAAGGTATTCCCACCATGCCTCTGGTTTGGCTTGGTAACTGTGTCATCCTGTGGCACAGCCGCCTCACCAGCACACCTGCTCTGCTACCCTAATTGAACAGATGATCTGCCAATTTGTCATGTTTATCTTCAGAGGCGTTCTGGCGTCAGTGCCCTGCTCTGCTCAGCCCCCTCTGAACACCGTGCAGATGTTAGCAGGGCTTTTTTACCCCCTCTTCTTTCTTTTCCGTGACAGATCTTGTAGTCATTACTGAATAATTCATTGCTGCATTAATGTCTTTAGATAGCATCTCCAGCATCTTGCTCCGCTTTTTTTTTTTTTGGCTCGCTTTCTCCTCTTTCTCCTCCAGCTCCTCACATGGGAAATCTTTATTATTCTCCCCTTAGACAGCAAAATATGCRGATAAAAGATAATTGCCTGGCTTGACGTAGCCATTGATATGAAAATAGGATTGAAATTATTCGCTGAGGTTTAAAGGTTAGTTGAAGGTTATTATTCAGGAAAAGGTGTTGCGGGAGAGATTGCCTTTGTGCGGCCTGGCGGCGGGCCTGCCAAGACATTTCTGAGGGGCTAATATGGTGTGCATGCTGCAAAGGCCATTCGGTAAATAAACAGAAAAAGGGGACTCGTGAGATTTTAACTCCAGCGAAGTCAAATATTCTGGAGAAAATTAAGGTGCACTCTCTGCATAAACACAATATGCTCCAAAAAGGATTGTGAGCTTGATTTCTGAGCACACTTCAGTGTCTTTTATTCAGTTTGTCTTTTCATTCAGCTCTCCTTGCATGATGGAATGCATTATGTACGCTGTAATGAAGGAGAGGCAGCTTAATGTCTTTGATCCGTTGCATGCTTATAGGCTTGTTATGCTTCAGATGGACTCTGAGCACAGGCTTAATAAATTACCTCCGCCAGCAGTCCGTCTGATATTTCTGCTTAACAGCTGCTCTGATGTCTGTGGTTGGCCTGTCGCTACTTACGCTAGTCTCCATTACCATGGCAACTGGAGGGGGACGTATGCAGGTAGCATGCTGGAAGCTGGAAGAAGTCATGGTGAGCTGTTTGATAGCAGGGAGGCAGTCGTCGCTCTGTCTGTCTGCAGGCACATCTGCTTCAGCACCATACGCTGAGGCAGTGGAGTGAAAATTCTGTCAGACTCATAGCTTTTATAGATTTACAGGCTTTTCTTCCCTTTTTTTGTCTTTTTGTTTCCAAACATTCTGGATGTGTTTGTGTGTAAGACAAACTCTTCAAACCCTGACCTTTTGTTGCATTATTAAAGGGGCAATATCATGTAAAATCAATTTTTTGAGTTTTATATAATGTTATAATGTTATACTCTCATTAAAAACGTGTCCAAAGCCTTGCTTTGACTCATTCATGCATATTTGAGAAATCCTGCAGCGTTTTTAGGCAGCCATGCTGAGGAGCAAAACGACAGGTGGGGACCAGAAACGCCTCTGGGACGTGCCTTTAAGCCAAACTTCCTCATGGCACACAGCCCCATGTGCGACCCCACCCCCCACCCCCACTGAACAAGACGGAACAGAAGCAGAAGGTGGTTCTTAAAGAGACAGAGGCCAATTTCAAGGCGTTTAGAAGAGGAAGTGATGAGAAGATAAGTTTATTTTCTATATAAACATAAATAGCATTTTAATAACAGCTAAAGATGACATAGATACTTTATTAATGTATAGTATTTAAATGTATGCATGAGAAACTCATAATATTGGCCCTTTAACACCATTTTAACCAATAAAGTGATGCAAACCAAGACCTCTTCGTCCAAACGTCACGTCCRTTTTTCAGGCTTCTGCATCTGGGTCCTGCGAGGCTGACTTGGTACTTTCATGTAAACGCGTCAAAGAAGAAGTGAGATGAGAGGYAGATAAGATCACACTCCTTGTGGGAGGATGCTGAAGTTCACACCTCCTCCTCACCTGCTTCCTCGCGCTCTCGTTTGATCCATTTCTTTTTTCATGTCCGCTGAGTTTCTTCATCAGATGATGCAGGTGGGATCACTCAGGCGTTCTCGTTTAGTCGAAACTAAACTCGCTCCGCTTTAAAAATAGAGTTTAGTCAAATTTACATCATTATTAAAGCAAGTTTGTTTGTGCAAATTCAAGTTATTCAAAAACATCACTTTTTATGTCTTTGAGCAAAGATTAAAAACTTTTTTTTCTTTGAAAGCAAAACACAAAAACTTTGTAGAACTTTCGCTTTTTATCAGATTTTATTTGTAAGTGCTGTAGCTTTGCGTTTATTCTTTGAGATTTTTGGCACTTGACTCTACACTCAAATGATCAAAGGAAATTGCTGTAAAGATGAGTTTTTTATTATTTATTATGAGCTAAAACATTCAGCATTGGTTTAGCTTCATTTAGGGGTAAAAGATGGCCTCCATTGCCAATAATAGACAACATGCTGCCAGTAACTGTCTYCTCTTATGTTTGTAGTAAAGATCTCTGACACCATATCTCTTTCTCTCCTTTGGTCCCTGGAAAGAAATTGGATCTTGTTCTCAAAGCTAAGCACTTCAGAATGAAGTTTTTCAGAAGCCAAAACGGCTTGTGTGATTACAGACAGATCAATACCTTGTGGTGTCTCCAGCCAGCTCACCCTGCTGGCAAAGGAAATGATGCGATCCATGCAGCTCTGACATTGACAAGCCCCAGGGAGGCAACAGCTTCACTTACCAGAAAAAATTCTCTGTGTTAGCTTGGCTGAGCAGCTCTGTCCTGTCCTTGTTATGCTGGCGAAACGGTGACATATGTGTTATGCTGACGGCAAATTTCTTTTCCTAATCACTTGCCTGGAGCAAAAWTCTGAATCTGAATCTTTTCATCAACTTTGATGGACAGCTCCTGAGGAATTATCATGGAGAAAATGACCATTTTTCCTGACCTTAAATGCCATGCTTGCTGCCTCTCCTTGAAAGTGTCCCACAGTGCTGGTGACAAAARCTGTAAATAGTCACACAGTGCCCCTCACACCCCCAGGCTGTTGTCCTTTAGCTGTTGTGTTGCCGCTCAGGAGGTTAAACCTCCTGACTTTTCTCAWAGATGTGGAGAGGCCTGGTGATGGACCACATCCTCCCTCAGACCTTGACAACACAGACTCAATCCGCCCAGGAAGCGGTGCTTATATCCATGTCAGAGAACAGCAGCACTTCAGGGCAATGTGTGTGTTTTTTTTTATGGCTGAGCCAGCTACTTTTAAATCCAAGCACTTGTATTGACCCACCTCCCATCTCTACCTCTGCCTTCATCTCCCACTGTTTCCTTGTTTGAAACATTATAGCCTGCCTGTTGTTATTGATTCCAGAAGTTTGGACCCCGGTAAGTGCTCCTCCGGGTTTTCTGTTATATTAAGCAATTGTTCCAACAGCAGATGACAGGGCTGAGAAAGTTTGGGTTGATTCTAAAAGGCCTGGTATTGTGTGTGTGGTAATTGACTCGAGAGACTTGTCTGCCTTGTGATTTCAACAGTTAAACACTAATTTAAAACATTAACAGGGAAACTAAATAAAACTTTTTGTACCAACCACATAAAAACACGTATATAAAAATATTGTTTGGACCTCATGAAACGGTGGTGGCAGCAGCTAGCTGTAGCGTTTCATGTTCAGTTATAGTCACGCTTTTGAATGTCCCACAGTGCTTCGAAAACACATTAATAATAATAATAATAATAATAATAATAATAATAATAATAATAATAATCATCATCATCATCATTTCCAAAAAAGAATATAAATACAGTTTCAAGTTAAAATACATACACACATGCATACTAAATGTGTGTGTTTGTGTGTGTGTGTGTGGGGGGGGGGTACATGTCAGGGGGGTAAATGTTCTGTGGGTTGATGTTTAATTTTTAGCATCTTATATATCTTTTTTTTTTTTACTTTCTTTTCTCGTAATTTGTGTTTTTAACTTGTACTGATTTATTATCACTTGATTGAATTTGTTTTACCTTGTGAAGCACTTTGGTCGATGCAGGGCATTGTTGGAAGGTGCTTTATAAATAAAGTTTATTATTACATTATTATTAAATGTCCGGGGAGTATGAGATCGCCATGTTCAACACATCAACTAACTTTCCAGTGCATCATGAGGCTCTTCCAGCACAATGGCAGTGAAAATAAAGTGAATAAATTGTATTTGCACTTACAATTATTTTAATATTTTACACTGATGTTGTTTGTAAGACTTCAGCAATCCAAGTCACTCAAAGAGCTATCAACAAAAGGGAAGATATTAATTGTCCATCAATACCAATCTCCACTTCAAAAGATATGACACATATAATTAAAACAATATTAATGGGTGTTCCTGGACTCACAGCAGAGCTGCATGCTCTGAGGTTTGATGGAATTACTAAAGCTTAACCCCGTCCACTCAGCCGTGCCGAGTGTATTTGTTCAAGTGTCTCACCTGCACAGTCAGAGGCAAGACATTGTCAGCAGTGCAGGGGCAGTATTGCACAGAAAGCTGTTTTATGGACGTAAAAGCTCCATTCATCCTGTCTGCCTGCACCGACCTTCATTTCCTCTTCTGTCACACGCGTGGTTAGGGCCAGCTTGAAGCATTTATCACAAGGCCCATACCTGGAGGGGGGTTGGGCATGGTGGGGATGGRGCTCCAGACAAAGCAAAAACTTGAATTTTGCCTCTTATGTAACAAAATGTCTCTATAATGCTTTTTTAAAACATCAACTGTGGAAATCCCCCGTCAGACCTGCTGTCACGCCTGCAAACTAACTCTGCTGTTCATGCACGTGATGACTTTATTTTTGATTTTCTGTGCATACGTAAYGCGTGAGTGTCTGTGTTATTTTGGTCAAGTGAAACCATTTGATTCCATTTACAATAACAACAGGTCATGCTGCAGTCACATTTCAGCTGAGAGGTAATTTACTTACGGCATGCCCCCTTATTAAAAAGCAATTATAATTAATAACCAGTGGGTGATTCAAGAGCTGATTTAGTCCTTAAAGCATCCAGTTTCTGCTTCAAGTGGCCAGAGTGTGTGTCTGGCGTGTGTCAATGCCTGCGCTGTCTTTTTCTGAGTTGATTGTCAACCACACACCATCGCCCTCACCTCCCACTGGCCTGCTGCCAAGCGGCGACGTTGTCATTATCAGTGTGCCAGAGGCTGGGTAAATGCCATTATTGTAGCTTGCAGATCCCTCCCGGGAATCAGCAGCTACCCGTTTAATTTCTCTAACAGCCTGGGAAATATTTGTTGCATCAGTAGCCTGTTCACGGCAAACATCTATTGCCGCCACGCTATTAACAACATAGATCATTTACATAGTCACAGAGCTAATTTTCATAACGCTCCCTTTATTATCAGAGGAAGAAATTAACCCAGGAATTTATTTACACACCCACTGCAAATGGTAACAGTGTGCTAATTGGCTGTTAGATGATTAATAAGCTTATTGCACATGCTAATGAATGGTGCACTCACAGTTTCAGAGGTGCTCAGGCTCTGTGCTTGTGTTTTGGCAGCTTAATTAGACAGATAATTATGTACTTGTTGCTTTCACTTTCAAGCAAATGCCATCAAACATTTAAAACGATTAAACTGGCTTGTGTGGCTAAGCTTGTGGTTCTCAAAAGATATTTTGCTGAAAGGGGCTACCGACATCAAGGCTCGTTATTGTTTCAATTTCTACTTGGAATATTTAGAACGAATAGTTGGAGTTGCTTGAATGAGGAGTAAATAATTATTTTTTACTATAACCCAATGAGAATCATAATTCATTGCTTTAGTAATATACAGGGAATGTATGTGGGATTAACTACATGTTTTCATAGGTTTTCTGAGTGGTGCTGGAGTCCATCGCTGCAAACAGTTCAAGACTTGCATGAGTTTGCAGTTTACAGATGTTGGCCAAACTTTGCCAACATAGTAATTCACATAATGGAAAGTGGAAAACAGCTTGTCATTATGTCTACGTGTGTTTTTAGCAAGTCTGATGCACTTAGGCAGTTAAGTTAATGTGCAAAGAAGCTATTAATGGAGTGTAGATAAAGAAGACACTGACTGATTTAAAACAGTGAGCTCTCAGATCAGCATCTCTGTCAGGCTACGGTTAATAAAGCTATACTTAAAAACTGTGATGAATGGTTACAATTTTGTCTCACCATATCAATAAACAAATAACAGCAGAAACATTTTTATTATCATTCAAGCAAAATAGAAACAATTCCTCCTTTTAGTCTCAGATTCACACATGAGCAGTTATTTAGTGTCTTGCACACAGAAGGAGTGAGGGTATAAAGCTGTTTTATTTTTGTTCTGTTGCACTTTAAAACATTTTAACATAACTACATGTCCAAAATATCTAGAAATATAATTGATATTAAGAACAGAAAGCAGGTTAAATGAGCTGCTTGCATCAGATTTTTTCCTAAAGTGATGGATGAACTGAAAAAAACAATAAACCCTTTTTGTTTTGCAAGCTGAGGTGTAATGTCACGTTTTCACTCTCTTTAATTAAAGCAGGTGTTTTTGTGTTTCCATAAAAACCTAATAAAAATGCACTAAAATCCCTTCCACTTAACACAAACTGTTTCTGCCACCAGCTGCAAACAAATTAAGAAGTAGCAAAAGTCGTCTATCACTCTAATTTCTAAAACATTTTCATCATTTGGCTTCAGTGATTTAATATTCAAGCTGCTGTTGCACCTAGCAGCTTGTTTCCACTCATTTAGAAGGAATCGTAAAGCAAAGCTCCAAACACTTGCTGTTGTGAGAGCTGAGCTTGTCTCAAGAGGCTCTTTTCACTGTGTTGTACTGTTGGGTAACAATCTTTAACATGCTGTTTGCTTGTCTTCCTGAACGAGGATGGCAGGAAAAGCCGTGTTTTTTTATTTAAAGGTGTGCTTTCTCCAAACATAAAAGATAATCACTGCAGTTTGCAACTTCTACGTGAGCTGCAGTCTGAGACRGCTCAAAGTTTTGTGTTGTTTGATCTGTACAGAATAAAAGTCAGAAGTTGTCTGTGTTGGTGCATCTTCTGGGGAGACTTGGCAATGAATATTTGATGTAAATCTTTTTTCCCCCTCTCTCTTTTTAGAATCTATCACCGGCACTGCTCAGACGATCTGTTGTTATAATCACAGATTAAAAGAACCTTGCGCAAACAGTTCCACTCATTACCCCTCTGTTTACGCTGCATGCTCACGATCAAGTCGGATTCACACACATGCACTAAAGAGAGCCCCCTGTAGGATGAACGGAGCTGTGAGTTCGCTGACGTTAATGTGGCTTGACTGTTTTGAGCACCAAGGCTCTCGATTGTTTCAGCCCATTGGCCTCCTGACTTTGTCGGGATCGTGTTGTGCATAAATATAAAACTGAAAGATCTATTTTCCAGGATGTACAACAGATTTGTTTTTTATGATTTCTGTGCTGCTTTGTTCGGCACTCGGCAGACAAAAAATTTGGTTTAGAAATGGGTTACAATGGGAAAAAACAATTACCTTACATAAAATTAATTTGTATAGTCTTTGCCTGTAATGTCATATTCATTAAACCACACCTATTATTACTTTCTCCTATTAGCCAGGAGTGGGCAACTTAAATGATGGAAAGGGCCACAATTGTTTGTCACTAACAGAAGGCCACATAGAGCTGCACACTTACCCAAATGTAAGTAAACTGCCATTTAAAAATGTTTGTGTATATATAGATGTTTATTAAACCAACATACAGTGAAGTAACTTAAAGTAGACATGTCATGCTTTGAAATCCTCCTTTTTCACATTTAAATCATTAAGTTGGGGTCTATATAAAGTGAAACTGCAGTGCTTTGGTCTGAATTCCTCCTTATTGTAACTCCACAAGCCCCTCTCTCACCCATTTTCTGAGGTGTGTCTCAGATCAACTTGTTTTGAGGCTGTCTCTTTAAATCCAAATGAGGTGCTTCACTCCCTGCAAACCCTCTGGCTTCCAGAGCGATCAGTTCTAGTTTGACAGACGGGGTTTAGGACTATAACAGCACATGACATTTTTATTTTCAAGTAATTAAAATATGTCAACAAGTGAAGACTTGAGTTAAAAGTCACTGCTGTCAATGCACTTGGAACTTCAGGAAACATTTCATATTTAGCTTGGTGCAACGTGTTTTTGTGGCAACTTCTCGGCAGTCAGCATCTCTAAGCAGACTAAACACACAGGCTTGCTTAGAAATTCTATGAACAAATAGCCTACCTCCCCAAATCAAAACAATTATTATTATTTTTTAATTGAAATAAAGCAATCTTACTAACAGTACTGCTTCCAGTACTGTTAAGTAGAGTACTGCTTTCAGTACTGCTAAGTAAAATATACATTTACAGGTCCTTCTAAAAAAATTAGCATATTGTGATAAAGTTCATTATTTTCTGTAATGTACTGATAAACATTAAACTTTCATATATTTTAGATTCATTGCACACAAACTGAAGTAGTTCAAGCCTTTTATTGTTTTAATATTGATGATTTTGGCAAAAAAGTAAAGAAAAATCAAAAATCCCTATCTCAAAAAATTAGCATATTTCACAATATAATTTAATTTATAATTTAAACAATAAAAGAAAAGTGTTTTTAATACAAAAAGTCAACCTTCAAATAATTATGTTCAGTCATGCACTCAATACTTGGTGGGGAATCCTTTTGCAGAAATGACTGCTTCAATGCGGCGTGGCATGGAGACAATCAGTCTGTGGCACTGCTGAGGTGTTATGGAGGCCCAGGATGCTTCGATAGTTGCCTTAAGCTCATCCAGAGTGTTGGGTCTTGTGTCTCTCAACTTTCTCTTCACAACATCCCACAGATTCTCTCTGGGGTTCAGGTCAGGAGAGTTGGCAGGCCAGTTGAGCACAGTAACACCATGGTCAGTAAACCATTTACCAGTGGTTTTGCCACTGGGAGCGGTGCCAGGTCGTGCTGAAAAATGAAATCTTCATCTCCATAAAGCTTTTCAGCAGATAGAAGCATGAAGTGCTCCAAAACCTCCTGATAGCTGCATTGACCCTGSCCTTGATAAAACACAGTGGACCAACACCAGCAGCTGACATGGCACCCCAGACCATCACTGACTGACAACTCTTCTTGTTGTGCAGCGTTTTCTGCCACACGTTTTCCTTCCCACAGACTTCCCACTGAGGTGCCTTGATACAGCACTCTGGGAACAGCCTATTGGTTCAGAAATGTCTTTCTGTGTCTTACCCTCTTGCTTGAGGGCGTCAGTGATGGCCTTCTGGACAGCAGTCAGGTCAGCAGTCTTACCCATGATTGTGGTTTTGAGTAATGAACCAGGCTGGGAGTTTTTAAAAGCCTCAGGAATCTTTTGCAGTTTTTTAGAATTAATTCATTAATTCGGATGATTAGGTTAATAAGTCATTTAGAGAACATTTTCATGATATGCTAATTTTTTGAGATAGGGATTTTTGGTTTTTCTTTACTTTTTTGCCTAAATCAACAAATTAAAACAATAAAAGGTTTGAACTACTTCAGTTGATGTGAAATGAATCTAAAATATATGAAAGTTTAATGTTTATCAGTACATTACAGAAAATAATGAACTTTATCGCAATATGCTAATTTTTTGAGAAGGACCTACTGTATATTATATATATAAAAACATATTTGGTTGTGTTTTATTGACGGGCCAGATGGAAGTGACCACTGGGCCAAACAGCCTACAGGCCACCAGTTGCCCATCCATGACACAAGCATTCCACTTTTACTCAGAGTTCATGTGATGCTAATCCTGGCTACCGATTGAATACACTAATATACTGCCTCATTCCTTTTGCAAAGAAAGATAAATACCTCAGCTGCAAGCCAACAGTGTTTAAATAGACTTTTGGCCTACTGTCAAACCTCCGTTTGTGAGTTGAAACGATTGGTGAATTTCATCTTAATTACAACAAAAGTCGATCCAAGCCCAGAGTTCATCCTCATCTTGTTCGGTTTGCCAATTATGGATGTGGCTGGCAACACGGTGGCTTCCACTTCTCATTTCTCAAACTCATATTGTCCCTGGAGCAGAGCAGATTGCTACGTGCCCGGCGCCTCACCGCTTTGCTCAGAACGAAGCTGATGAGATTACTCTGTGTGCATGAAGAAGAAGGTTTCACCTAATATCAACCATAAACCTGCCCCATGCATACTAATCACATGGTTATGCTCTTTCATATGAACTAGCTCTCACCTTCATTAGAGTATAAAATGAAGCATACTTTTTTCACTTGATTGATATTCAGGGGAAGTGAGCGACTTCTGAGCCCGACAAATGTGGCAGAGCTCGTCTCACTGCCTTCATTTCTGTCAGCGGTGGAGAAAATGTTCACTCTGGAGCACAACAATACTCGTTACATTTGACCAGAGAGYTAGATTTGCTTGAATTCGGTCACAGTGAGAAGAACTGTTAATTCATATATTCCCATATCAGATTAAATTTGCTTTCTTCATGCATGTTGCTAAAGATAATCTGTTCCAGAGCTCAGAGTTATGATTATCCCAGTGGCAAGGACAGAAATGCAGACCAGCTATAGCAGCCCCAAGTAATTAAATTAGCCTTGAATGGCTAATTGGATCAATTTAGTAGGCAGACACTGTCGAGGATAAGAGTAATCATCTATGCAATAGCAATCTTTATTGCTCAGACACATCTTGTAGGAAGACAAGGTGTGATCCAAAAGGTTAATGTAATTACTATCCAATTCTCTCACTCACTGTGCACAATAATGCTAATTAATCTAAGATCTCTGGACTATAATGAAGCGCGACAACCCAGGTAATGCTGATTATAGTTTTAAGGACATGGCTGAATATTCTCCCTTTGATTCTTCATCCGAGGCGAGGTGATAACGCTGCAAATAGTCCTCTCATTGCCCACGTTTTTCACAAGACTACAGGCTTCAAAGTCTTCGATTTGCTGCAAGCTGAGTATATTTTTGTTCTTACCTGCGTGCCATTTTGTTATGATGCATTTAAGCCCAATAAAGCAGTGATTTACATTTCATTCACAGCGCGTTCTCCTGGCTCAGCGAAGTGTAAAGCAATGTAATGAGAGCGCGAGAGAGAGACTCGGCTTATTCGTATTCATTAGCAGCAGACATTAACATATGATGCCCATGACAGATCTGTGATGCATGTTTTATGAATGCAGTTAATGGCACACTGACAGCACGGTGGGCCATAAAGGGCCAGAGCAATCCACCAAATGAAAGCCACAGAGCAGTAGGACGATTATTGATTCTCCCCTGTGTCCTATTGATCTCTGACGTTTTCATCTGGCACAGAGCTGCTAATCTGCTGTGTATTAGAGAGACACCCACAGTGCAGCCCATTGACTCTGCTATCACTAGGCACAAAGCTGGATATCATTAAATCCTCATCACTTTGTTTCCCCGAGCCAGCCATCGCCGACAACCGAGCACTCTGCGTGACCTCTGAATAACCACTGTCCACTGGCTTGTTTATGGCCTCGGCCCCTGGTGCCTGACATTTACAGCCTTTTTTTTTAATAGGCCAATGTAACAGCTTTGCTGTACACAGATCTGATATCGACTGCTGCCTCAAAGAGTGTGACTGGGCATGGTTTTACCCAATCAACTGAGCACATATAGTGAGCCACCCACCAGCAATGGGAAAATACACTCTTGTTTTGTCAGCAGACAAGAGCTATAAGTGCCAAGGCAAATGTAGAAAACCGGCTGCAAGCTTGTAGAAGACAAGGAGGCTGTTTTTTTTTTCATTTTCTAGATGTACACATTTTCACCCCTACACAGCAGTAAAATCCGTCAAAAATGTCTTCTTAGCCAACAGCTGTACCTAAAAGAAAATCAGCAGCCTTTGAAACTGAGTCATCTATAGCTATTCTGTATGTCTATGTTTTTCATACACCTCAGAGATAAACAACACTCTGAGACCATTTACTTTATGGCCAACAGATTGTTGCCTTGGGGTTGTAATTTTTTTTTTTTTTGCTTCGAGAAACAAAAACCAAGAAGCACTACAGAAATCACAACAAGCACTTCCATTATTATACACAACTTTCTGTTTTATTATTATTTAAAAGAGTGAGTTTTATCAGTTATATAATATTTTGTAACACTGAGTATTTTAGTTTGTTTTTAAGGTCCAACTCACTTMTAAAGCAAGGATCAAGTTGATGTTTAAGGAGATGAAATTCTTTAGGCACATTCAAGTTGACTTCATATTTTAGCTTTGATGTTAGTCCTTCTATACAACTGTGTGTAAGCTTTAAACAGTTAATTAAAACTAATTATCCTAAAATGTCCTAAAAACTGTCCTAAGTGTGTAAAGTAAAATGTTGGCATATTTTTGTGCTTAAAAACATTGATGGAAATCTTATCACCATTCCAAACCCAACAGTCAAGTCCACAGCATGAAATCCTGAGCATCTGTGAACAAATTGAAAGGTTAACAAAGTTGCATTTCACAAAAACTCATGCTCTTTCACTTAACCTACAATAACTGAGTAACGTAAGAGCTAAAATAAAAGATCTAGAAACGTGTTGCACAACCACAGCTGTAGACTTAAAATATGGATTCTAATTTAGACGGCAAGGAAAAATAAAATGCCATTGAGAAAAACGTTGAGATTATACTTGCCCAAGGTTTTTAAAAGTGTAAAAAGACTTTTTTTTCTGGTGAGAGAATTTTGTTCAACTAACAGAAATTTTTGTTTTGTAATTTTTTCTTTGGAAATGTAGACGATGACTGTCAAAAAGCAGTAAAATGAGACTCAAAAACTCCATTTGTACATTTTCATGTTCAAAAGCCGATGAGTTGAGACATTCTCACTGATAGCATTTGATGGTGAGAAGGCCTGAATAAAGATAGTTGGAGTAACATTCATTGAATTTAAAAATTAAAATGTGACAATGTTTGTCATGACCACCAGGCAGCTATGGTCAAGGAACTGGTTTAAAACAGAAAACTTGCAAACATCTGAACCAATGACCCCAGTTCAGATTTTATCATTAGCATATTTTTGCTTTCAAAGTATGAATTCAAATCTGTAATTTTTTTATTCACAACTCAAGAGGCAAGTATCTTAAAGATGTCCAAAGTCAGAGCATAAAATTAGAATCTTTGTTGTTCCAAGGCACAGGGTGAGAGGAGTAACAGCAAAGTCCATGTAAAGGAACAATGTGCTCGCAGTAAAAGAGGATCCACTCTCCTCTAGAACAACGAGACAAGGACGGCTGACACAAGGATCRATGATGCTTAAGGTGCTGGGGGGTGACAAGGACAGGTGTGGGGGAGCACCCTACCACGGTCCATTAGAGAGGGAGTCTTCCTGCCTGCTGAGAGCAGACAGCATGATAAACAGCTTCAGCTCCGATAATACTCCGGCTGATCAATGGCCGCCCTGTCTGCCCTCCCTAAGGGACAGGCAGGAGTAGCAGCCATGACAGCTGACCCTCAGGTCATACTCCTGAGTCTGTTTCTCTCTGTTTGGGATCATGTCTGGACCAAACTGCTCACACACTGCATGAAGCATAGTAAAAGGAGAACACCATCACTGAAGCAGACGGAGCGTCATGCTGACCTCCTGACCTTTCTGCGTGACCTTATCTTCATAGTGCAATAAAATCAGACTGCATGTCTAATTAGTATCTGCATGTCCTTCACCTAAGCTCTAATGGTTTGTTCATCAATACAGAAAGCAGACGTTTTCCCATCCTATTTGCGCACGAGTACTTTGTCTTACAAGCTTCTGTCAGTGTTTGGGTATTATTAAAAATATTTTCTTATAGTGTATATTGATGGTTTTATTTTTCTTTTGAATTGTATGTATATTACTCTGTCTTGGGTCACTCACCGGTCAGTTTCTGTCTTTGCTTTTCCACTGTTGGTTGCTGCTCTTTTAGCTAGCCGGCCACGCCCATCTTCACCTGCTCCCTGGGAAAATATACACACAGCGAGTGTATATAGTATGCTATATACACTCACCGAGGGACATGCTGTGTATAATACAATATTCTCACAGCGAGTGTAAGTCATGGGTTTTTAGATTAATTCTTGGGATAAATTATTTTCATCATGGATTATACTACAGGCAATGTTTATTATTATTATAAGTTTTGGACCATTGTTGTGTTCAGTTTTAAACTACTCAATCAGCCATGCTATGTGCTGCTCAGGTGAAGAGGCATGTGCTCACCGTGCTGCACACGTGCCTTAAATACACACACACACACACACACACACACACACACACACACATATATATATATATA
>NW_013952506.1:1085204-1086750 GCF_001266775.1 Austrofundulus limnaeus | reverse complement strand
TATATATACATTCCTTTTTGTCCCTTGTTTCCCACTGAGTTCTGTTCATCAATTCTGGTCCTAATAATCTCCCAGTGTGTCCACTCCCAATTTAATATTAATAAAAAAATAGTGTGCATATAACCTCATGAGACCCTGCATCCTAATGTTGAGGAAATTGTTTTTAGACCAGAAGAGATTTTAAATTTTGTTTTTAATTTTCAATTTTTTTTACTTCTAATTGCTCCTAAACAGTGATCTTTTTTTTTCTATTCATGGGATTCTACTAATCTTAAATAGCTAGAGGAAATAATAAAATAAATGCACTTCAGACAAAAACATGGAGGACCAAAAACCATGGTGGGGTTAATGGGGAGGTCACATATTATTTAAGGGGGGCCCATTTTATCTTCATGCATGATTCTTTTAGTATAAAACTGCCAAAAATGAAAGACAGTAATGAACTGGTTTGTAATTATTTGCAGTATTGTTGCAATGTTTGGTTTAAATTCTTGACCAAGCAAGTTCTTTGCACAAACTTAATGACACAGGAATAGGAAGTGAATGTAAACCAGTGGTGAACTATGACTGAAAGATCTGGGCCTTCAGCTTGCATGATATGCTGAAGCATCCTGTTACATACTGATGCTGATGACACTTTAAAGTTCTGGTTAGTCTGGTTCTGACTCACCTAAGACTTCAGCCCAGATGGTGAAGCACAAACCAAAACTCCCCCAGACACGATTCTGCCTGGAGATGCAAATTTTATTTGTGAATTGATGGGGTTTCTCTAAGGTTCTGTAAACAGTACATTAAAGTAAAAGACATGGAACAGAACCACCATATTGTTCAGTTAAAAGCCTTGTATTTATGCTGCTACATTATTTTAACTTCCTGGCCCAACAAGCATTTCTTATGTTTTAATACAGAGTGTGATCATCAACATCTATTTCTGTTTACATCATGAGACTCATTAACTTCCCATTTCTGCAATGCCTTCTTATTATTTAAATGCATTATTTACCATCAACACTTGAGACAATATTAAGGAAGTTAAATTAACTATTTCTAGGAGATCAAACAAAAGCAGAAGTAGCTCAGGTATAATATAAGTAATACCTGCAGTACTTTTAATCCCACCACACTGGATCACTTCTGGGTCCAGAGACTGAACCAAGTCTGAATGCTGTCCAAATTCATGCCACCTCATGTGATTCTAAATCAGTACTGGAACTATTTCCAAGTCTGAGCTCTAATTGACCATCCAGATGCAGAAAATCTATTCAAACATGGCAAATATTCCTGGTCTAAAAGTGGCTCAGTTGTAAACACAGCTGAGTGTGCAGACGTCGTGCCTCAGTCCTTTAAATTTAGCTGACTACCTGAATTCCATAACAAAAAAAAAAACTTTTTTACCAACTTGCCTAATTGATTTATTGTCAAAATAAAAAAATAATATTCAAATGTTTCAAAGTAGGAATCTGTGAAGTGTCCTGATGCATCTCAGTAATCCAGGTAAAAAATCAAAAAGAAAAAAATTGTATAGGTCCTCTGGACGGGTTCTTCT
>NW_013952506.1:1068775-1084731 GCF_001266775.1 Austrofundulus limnaeus | reverse complement strand
CACACACACACACACACACACACACACACACACAATCTGTCACTCAGTGAGTCAAGACTGCTCTAAAGTTCTTTCTTCCTGATGTGCTTGCGTTATCGCACAGCTCCAGTTGTGGCTTCAATGGCGGTGAGACATCCTGACTTGGAAAGTGAGACTCCGTATCTTGAGCAACCCCACAAGCCATAAACCACAGGCAGCAGCTTCTGCAACCAAGCTCACTGTGACTTCAAACGCTAACAAGCTGGAATAACATTTTGCTTGGGGTGGCTTCCCCTTGACGGCTTCCAGCTGCAGGAAAGTTGATGGAAGAAAGACGAGAATTATTTCAGGCTCTTTTTTTTTGCACGTTTGGATAAAAACCTAACCGCACTGTATAGAAGCTGTGGGATCACAGAATTTGTTGTTGCCGCTTGTTTCTCTGCAGATCAGCACGAAATCTGTGGTGAAATCAATCTGCTGGAAAATCAATAGCCATGGCTGAGTCCTCATCGGTGCTGTCTGTCAGTGGTTCTTGAAAGCTATGGGAGGAATTTAAAAAAGGACTTTTTGGAGGAATGTGAATTGGTTTAATAAAATGCTTTGACTGAATTATTACAACAAAGATGAACAACGCTCCACAGCAGATTCTTAACAGCATAAAACGTTCATATCACAGAGTTTCTGCTTTTGTGGCTCTTACGGTTTGCTAAGATCTGTGTGAAGGGAGCTATTTCAAAACAGGAAATATGGGGCGATGATGAACCAACAACTTAACCCAAAAACACCCTCTCTGCAGGAGTACTGAAATGCTAACTGCTTTCATGTCGGAACAAGACTTGATATAAATATGCACACATATGGACACCCTAGGCTTTGTCTGCCAAATCACCCACTCACAAATGAACACTAAATATGTAAAAGTGGCATTTTCTTGAACCCAACAAGTCTGAACAAATTGTGCTGTCATGGGTCACGGTGTTACTTCATACATGTAAGACGAGGAAGTGAAAACACAAGTGAGCAATGCCATTTCACCACGGAAAAACAAGAAGTGGGTGGGAAAAAAAAGTATACGAGAACATTTTCGCTCGGAACAAGAGTTTGGGAGCTGTCAGCAGCACTGCTGTTTAAAGGTCAAGTAGAGTGAGTGTGAGCGTGTTTACTGTGTCTACACTCGCTAAGGCATCGGGCTCTGCTCGGCTGCAAAATCTCTGGCAGAACAAATCTATCACAGATGCACCGGCAAACAAGTCGCTCAGGGCTGCGATGAAACTCTAACCCACGCCCCTCCATCTTGCCGTATTATTTTTTACGACCATTTTGGCCCTTCTCACCTCGGGATCAGCACGTAACTCAACACCGAAGCAGATCGAGTTGCGCCAGAGGTTCAGGCCACACGTCAAATTTAAACACTGCTTGTCATGAGTTTAATTAAAGCATAATTGGGCGGTTTCTTTAAAACAAAACAATACGTTTGTACGACACATGCTGTTTATCCTCATGAGGAATGGACATGAGACCACCCACCTTGGCATAAATATGAGGCAGCAGGGCTGTGGTAGCCCCCTCTGCACCAGATAAATCTCTGCTTTCATGAACCACATGAGAAGGGCCTACATCTGCAGAACATTTCAGACGACATTTGAAGTTTTTGCAGCTTGCAATTTAGACATCAGAGAGCTGTGAAGATGTGGAAGTTAGGGGTTTGGGTTTAGGTGATGGAAAGTTTTGTGGTTTCACAAAAATAAAAAAAACAGGATGAGTGAAAGATGGTCATTCATCCAAGCTGAGAGGATTATACAGAACACCTGTCTGTGTGTCATTCCCCCGTCTGTTTGTCGGTCTGTTTCACAGCACAACAATCCAGAAGACAAATTGTGATGTTTGATCTCAAACCCAGCTTGTCTTCATCAATAAGCGCACGCCTTGAGTATGTAGAGCGTTGGTGAGGAATCGTCTTCCGTATGTCTTCCAGACAGTTTGAATTAAGTTAAGAAGGTTGATGCTGGTGTTTTTGTCGTGTTGTTTTTTTTCCCCCTCCTTCTCTCCGCATGGCTTTGATTTATAACTGCAGGTCAGGCTGCACAGCACTAAAAATAACAGAGGAGCAGAGGCAGCACTCGCAGCTCTGTGATTGTATTGATTTTGATAGCTGACCGTGGTGTTTGTGTGGCTCAGGGCGTATTTTATCGAGAGCGGTAAAATAACAGAGGAGATGGGCTGGAAGTTGTCTGTGTATACCAATCAGAATTTATAAATTGCTCCATTACCTTTATTTCCCTTGGTTACTCTGGGAACATTAGCAATCATTCTCTTGTGGGCTTGGCTCATAAAACTAATAATCTGGTGATTTAGTGCCTCATGGCATAGTGCACCCAGTCTAGCCCACTCTAATCCATTCATCTTGCCACCTATTAGTTTTATTTTGGAGGGGCAAATTGCTTTCCAAGAGAAAATAGGTCAATAGGTGTCCTCTGTTAGAAATTGCTAACAATATAACAGTTTTTTTCTCTCTTTTTGTGCATGTGCTTGGTGGAGTGGTGAGCCTGATTATCATTCTATTTGCATACTGGGAGGTTGCCTCAATTATCTTCTCTGGGCTGCATGACAAATTGCGAATAGCAAGGTTATATTTGCAATACTTAATTTATTCTGCATTTGCCTCAGTGAAAGTGTGTGCATATTGTTCTGCATGCAGTTGGGAGTGCAGCAAAATGACAACATTGTGACTGTCAGCATTGTTCTTTCTCCTCCTGATGTGTAATTGTGACGACGGATGTCAGCGCTGTGAGCTGCGAGAGCTTCTGTTGCGTGGTGGCTTCAACCCATGGTTCCCATTAGCAGCTCCCGTGGGGTGTGGGGGGGACCTATAATCTGGGGAGACAGACCCAGATTGGCTCACAAATCACTGCCCCTGGGACTGAGACAAAATAGTGACTTCATCACTCTGCAACTTCCTGTCCTGTGTTCTGGCTGACGGTGCAGTTCAGCCACATTCACTTTCAGCTGATTTGAGTTGGCAGCTGACTGAGGCACAACACAGTCCACTCAAAACTGCCTGGGTTATTCAGCATCTGTATCACTGTAGTAAGTTTGTCATTTAAGTTAACAAATCTGTTGAACTTGTCTGTAAAGGAGCATCTAAGCTCTTCATTAAAGGAGACATATCATGCTTTTAAGTCCTTCTCTTTCACATTTAAATAATTCCATTAGGGTTTATGTAAAGCGGAACTGCAATGCTTTGGTCTGGATTCCTCTTTATTGTAACTCCACAAGCCCCCCTTTCACCTCTTTTCTGGGGTGTGTCTCAAAGCAACTTATACAGAAAATCATAGAAAATAAAGAAAACTTGACATGTGAGAAATAAGACCCATAAAGCATATAAAGATATCTACGCAGCACCAGGTGAGACTAAATTAAAAATTTCTGCACTCTGAGAGACTCCAAGTACACAACAAAATGCATTGGATAAAAAAGCGGATTTGCATGATAAGTCCCCTTTGAAGCTTTAGAAACAAAAAAATGCATGTTTGACACACTATATCACCATACAATAAAACACAAAGCAGTCTAATGCAATATGATGTAAAACAATAGGAAATGATATATGTGATAAAATATGATTAATTTGAATATTCTATAGCTTATTATACAACATGATACAACAGTGGTTCTCAAACTTTTTATCTTCTGACCCACAAGATATCCTACGCAAAAACTTGTGACCCCAAATATTACTGGTCTGAGTACACGAACTTCATTAATAACCCTAAAAACACAGGCTTTTTGACAATCTAAACAACTTGTACACAAATGCAAATACTTATTTATACTTATTTTGTGTTTTTGTAATAATTATAGGGAAAATATTGCATCAGCAATTTTATTACCCTTTAAATTGATTTCTGGAGATTATCCAAGGTGCTTCATGACCCATAATTGGGTCCCAAGCCCAGCTTTGGGAACCAAAGTGCAGTGGTTCCCAAACTTTTCAGCTTTTGACCAACAAAATAAGTAGCAGAGACCTGTGCCCCCAACTATTTTTGGATGATAAACATTTGTATCAGGTCAACAAAACATGGGCATAGTAACAATATTTATTATTCTACATTTATCCATTTTAAATATACTGACCTCACTCCTTTGTAATATCTAAGGCAAAAATGTAATTAATTCAGAAAATCTTTTCAGGACCCCACCTTGATGTTACGGGACCCCACTTTGGGTCCCGACCCCAACTTTGGGAAACACTGTGATACAATGTGCTTTAATGTACTCTTGGAGATTTTTATCTTTCACTGACTCAGTATTATCTCAATAGCACAGAACATTCACAAATAAACCATTAAAGCTGCAACATAAAACAAACATTTTACCAGGGAAGACATAATGTTCAGCTACCATTTTAAAGTTATTAAGATGTGTAAGTAAAGATTAAGTTTTGCATGAATCCACTGCACAACTTATTTAAGGCTTTGGAGACATCGTTTGACATTTTCATGAAGCAGTGGGAAAATTTATGTTTTAAAATGATTCTGTCTGTGTTTTAAAATTCATTTCTTTTTGACACTTATAGTAACACGCAGGCATTCATTTCCCCCCCGTCACAGAACAAATCCCGCTCTGTTGCTGCTTCTTCTCAGCGGCTGCTGCTGGCTTTGAGGCAGTTGTTTGTGAGGCTGACGCTGGGTCTGTAATAAGGCCTCTGGATGCCTCTCTCCATCCCTCAGAGGTCTGCGGCCACACAGCTGGCCTCATCTGGCCAACCGCGGCAACCTCACCACTTCCCCTCCCTGGGTGGGATGACAGTGAAAAGAAGAAGGACGGGCAAGGACCTTCACCAGATGTGGCCTATCTGTCTGTCTGTCTGTCTGTCTGTCTGTGTATGTGTGTGTGTGTGTGGCTGTCTGTGTGTGTGGCAGGACTGTGGTGTACATACATGAATGGGGAGGCTATTGGACAAACAGAAGGGGTGTGTTTATGTATCCTAAAATGAACCTCATACAGTCATATGACATCTTTGTGGTCCACAGAGGGCCTTCAAGTCAGCTACTTCTGTCAGGACACACACCTCCACACAGCTGCATAGACTTTTATTCAAAGTGAGACGTGCTGTCCACTAATATCCATATCTGTGGACACATCGTGCAGCTAACTGTAAAAACATTGCTGGGGGTGGGGAGAGAGCTATTAGACTAAACAAAAGTTGACAGTTTTAATTCGGGTTCCTCTGGGGACTCACTCCTTCCCACCCTGATCCTGCTTTGTTAGTCCATGAAGGGCGGAGGGGGGATGCATTTGTCGCATAAAGGGAGTCGTCACAGTCCCCCAGCTGCCGGCCTCTGTCCCTCTCGGGTTCCGCTGATGTAATCTGCCAGACTGAAACTTACATCAGGAAACACAGATGAGATATAAGGCCCCCCAAAGGCAGGCTTATCTGAGGGAGAGAAGAGCCCTGTTGCTCTGTCAGACTCCAGCAGATTTGTGTGATGACATCAGAGGGAGACTGAGGCCTGGCGACATCGGCCCAGAGGAGCCCAAACCATAAACCTAATTGGTGGCTGTCACAAGTTAACTGCATAGCAAATTTCCACATTCTCTCTTCCATGCTTCATTATTTTAATGGTTGTGAGTTGGGAATAGATTTCTTAGACAACTTGCACCAATTGCTAATGGATTCTGGAGATGCATAGAAAATGTCATTTAAGCCCTAGAGGATTGTTATACCTTTTTTTAAATTAGTGTAACTCAGCCTTTTCTCGGCTTGTTCGATAGTTACCTTTGCCTTGAAAATCTTTGTCGTTTTTGCTTGAGGAGCCATTTTCGCAAGGCCGGCTCACTTGTAGAGGCACAATTGCTGCATGCAACAAGAGTATCTCTGTGACAGGCCCCCTCCATTACACCACCACATTCAAAAATACTGCATTTGGCCAAGTAAATCAGCCTGCTCCTCAGACCAGGCTTAAATGGCTTCTTGACCTCAAAGCAACGGGGGGTCAGCATGGAGGGGAAAAAACATCACACAAGAGCCACAATTGCAGCCCTCAAACATGAAAAGTCTCTTTTTTACTTTTGACAGGCTTCCCACTTTTAATGGCCGAGTCTACGTGCTGCGTAAACAAACAGTGAGACTCGGTCTGTGCAGGCGGCCAGCAGCGGTGGCTTTGGTGGTGAGTTGGATTACAGGCTGCAGTGGAGCTGTGGTCAATATGGTGCTCGCTGAGCTCTGACTCCGACTCTGTGACAGTCAATCGAGCGCTCTCCCACTTTCTAACAGCTCAGTGGTGAATGCCACATTTCCAGATGTCAGGGCTGCGGCTTCTGCGCCAGCCAATCCGCTCTTTATGTTCACTTAGGTGTAAAATATTTCCTGCATAAGCTGTTTAACATAAACAGTGATTTTATGTATTTAGACACCAGAAGACTAATGCGTTGCATTCTATTCATGTAACCCACACCCTCACATCAATCTTGTTCCCTGTGGAAAGACATACTTGTGTTGAAAGAAACAACCCTCTGTTTTTTGTTTTTATTTCTTAGAGAGAATTTGTGTCTTCCCGTAAAAGCTGAATGGAGATTTTGAAATTCCCCGCAGCAAAACTACATCCACGTACGTCACATGCTGTACAGCTGCTGTTTGTGTTGGTGGGTGTGCTGCAGCTGTGATGAATTTCCCAGCGTCAGCTCCACCCACTTCGGAGGCAGTGCATCCTCTTTCCAGCAGGGCTAATGACAGCAAGCTTAATTAGCGCCAGCAGATCCCCCCACTAACTGTAACTTCATTATCTGTTGTCAACAGGCCAAGCAACACTGCACATAAACAGAGCTCATTATGTCTCTGCACTCCTCCCTGCTCCAGAATCCGATGCTATTTATCTCGATATCGCTCTCTCTCTCTCTTTTTGTGTCTCTGCATTTGAATTTATAAATCTTGCGCTATAATGAGGGTCCAGATGGGATGGATGGGAAGCCGTAAGGTCATTTTTCTCTCCCTGCACAGACAGTAAAGCTGCTATGTAAGCCAAACTAGGGCTTCCTTTTAGCATTCAGTTAAAAAGTACAGAAGGTGCAGCTGTGACATAAGATGTGGCAGTTGAATGCCGTGGGTAACATTAAACAGATAGTTCACATCTTCTGAAGTGGGTCTCTGTGAAAACGTGAACAAGTAATATGTTACCTGTTGTAGATAGCTTCTTAAAGGAGACTTATGCTTTAAAATCTTTCTTTTTCACATGGAAATCATGCAGTTGGGGTCTAAAGTGGAACTGTAATGCTTTTCATTTCCTCCTTATTATAAATCCACAAGCCCCTCTTTCAACCCGTTTCTTCCAGCTTCCAGAGCGATCCATTCTAGTTTGATAGAGGGGTTTATGCAATTTTTTATTGATGATTTAAATTAGAATATGTCAACAAAAGAAGACTTGTTCATCCAGCTTTACATGTTGGAGCCAGAGTCTGACCCAGAGCCAGAGGAGAATGAAGACAACCAAACTGTAGTTGGTAAGTTCAGACCTTATTTGGCCGTATTGTCACAAAAACTGATGTAATAGTTCAAAAAACTTCATAGGTAAAACAGAAAACCTAATGGATTTAAAAATATGACCCAAACAGAATATAAAAGTATCTTTGCAGCACTGGGCAAAACTAAATCAAAATTTTCTGCACTCCTAGTGACTTTCAGCATGCAACATAATTATTCAGTAACAATCTAAACCAAGGCTACAAAGGTACAATTTATGAACAAATGTTCCTTAACTTTGCTTTCCTGTTTGTAAAGGTAATATGGCTTGTGTGTAAGATTTTTTGCAGTAATCTTACATCTTTCATGCATATATTCTTTTGCTTGCTCAGTTATGTAGCAAATAGAGAGTTAACCCCATTGTTGGATTCCTACCATGGCTTGTCAAGTCTGCAGTTCTGAGATATCACTAATCAAAAACAAACAAAAAAACYCTCTTTTGAGGTGAGCCAGTCAGTGAAATCTGCTGGAGCGATCGCCATCAAAAGAGCCTTTTATGTATTCTGGCTAAAGGGAGAGAACGGGAAGAGGAGAAAGCTTAACCAGGTACACTGTGCTCTTTGTTTACCCTTTTCTCTTACCAATCTGGTGCACAGATGGCCAACAATTATTCCTCTGTGTGTTCACTGCCGCTGGCGAGCCACCAGCTTTTCAGATTGGTGTAATCCTTTATTATTTATGATTGTCTGGGATTTTTTTTTTTTTKGGGGGGGGGGGGGGGGSGGGATCAAGATTGAGCACAATCTGTTGAATAACTGAGAGTAGCAGAGGAGGGAGGGCCGGGCTGAGAGAAATTAAATGCAAACAAAGAATGTGGAAACTGAGAAGTTGGGGCATACATAATGAAGATGTGACACTCACTGTTAGCAGAACTGCTCCTGAATCCTGCACACTTTAATCCCATTAACACAGACTAAATATACCATTTGTTTTAAGCTTGCCAGTGGTGGTGTTTATGCTAATAGCCTGGCTGCTCCGGGCAATTTCAGAAGACTTTTGGAGGGCACTGGCTAATAATTAGATTCAATAAGGAAGTCAATTTCTATCCTCATTTGAAATAAAAATAAGAGGCTTAGTCTCTCATAGGACAATCTTTAATTTGTTGATTTGGTCTCACTTTCTCTCTCAGGGCTTTTCTCTATAATTCTTTAACCCGTTTATGTCCTTTTGCACAGGATGAATTATGAATAAACTGAATAAACAGAGAAAACAACATTCTGAATCACACAGTTTTATTGGCTTTGCTCAGTCCTCCACTTGAAGGCTGCTAAATAATGAATATCACTGGACACATCTGAAGTAAAGCACAAACTTTTCTAACAGGGTGAAAGATAAAAATGTAAATGTAAATGTCAGCTTAATGTATCTCTTAATTTCATTGTGGGCTTTTCCCCTGCAGTTTAATATTTCAATTCAATTCAATTCAGTTTATTTATATAGCTCCAAGTCACAACATACGTTACATATTGAACTTCCTTGCACAAAATCAAGTTTGATATGACATTTTTACTTTTATTGAGGAGAATGTAATTTTTTCTCTGTGTTCTTTGAAAGTCTAACACCATGAAACAGATCTGTGGGTTTGATTTTGTGAACTCACATTCAGTTTGTCTCTGGTTCTTGCAGGATGTGAAGACTTTAATCAATAAATTCATAAAGAATGGACAATGATAATGTATGAAACATCTTGCCATTAAAATTAAAATGACATTAACATTTGTCTACGCTCTCATTCATTTGACGTTGAATGATAATTAGTATTTTAAAGGAAAATATTTTTTTTCTAAAGTGAGCTTCAGTAGAGTATAGAAGTAGTAATTATGTTATCTACAGCAGCTGGCAAACTGAGAAGTTTCACTTCTAAGAATAAGGCTGAAAATCTCATAAACGAGTCAGACTAAAAACTGTTCAGAATATTATCTGTTCAAAAGCAAATTTACATAATCTGAAACAAATCAAACTAAACTAAAACTTTTATTTTTCTTTTATTTGTCAGCCTTGTAAAAAGCAACTACTTGTAAAAAGTTTTGACTACAAACTATTACATTCTGACGCATTTTAAACTAATAATTTCTTTGTGTTTGGAAAAAATATATATATTACTTGTATAGAAATGGGAAAAACACATGCAATACCTATGTCCGACCAATAGGGGGCAATAATCTTAAAATACACATTAAAATCAGAAACTGTGATTTTTTTTTTTTGCTTCCTACAAATAGAATATTCTGAACATGCTGTATTTTTTTATTATATAAATTACCATTTATTTTCAGTAAATAGTTTTTTCAATAAAGAAGTTAAAATTGACAAACTCAGGGTAAGTCTAGAATGAAACATTGGTAAAAACAGTTCCATTGTTGTGTTTTTATGCATGCTGAATACCTAAATACATATTACATGTGAATAAAACTGACCATCCTTTTTTCACGAATGGGCACACAAATGAATACAATTCAGGCTGAATTAACTTAAGAAAACATTTAGAAGCAATTTGTTTGTAAATGTGTGATGACAATGCAAAAACGTCATTTTGTTGAATAAACTAAAGTTTTAAATACACATTTTTCCCTGCAAAAACCATGTCAGACACAAATAAATGAATTTTTACAGGCCCTGATAGGTAACACATAGGTGATATTTTTAAGTGAAGGTAGTAAATTCTTCCTCCATCACACCATCACAGATATAAAGATGTTATCCTGATATAAGTTTGATAGATGCTGCTGTTCGGACCCATCCATTACGCTTCAGACCTCATCATTCTGGCTGACTGCTGGGTGTGGCTCTGTTAAACTCACGAGCTGAGGTTCCAGCTGGACGAGTTCTCTGATCAGACAGCAGCCACCCTATAACCTGCGCTGATAACTTCCTCAGCCGCCTATTATTCTTCTCTACCCAGTCAGGCTTTTTATTTCCCATCCTATCCACTCACTCCGTGTCTCTTTTTCAGCTTAATAAAGGAATCAAGCACCCCTCCAGCGCCAGCAGAAACGCTGGCCACTGGTGAAGGAATCATTTTTAGTGCGCATGTGTCAGTCAGCACGCATACGAGCACTTGTGGAGTCAATTTGGCATGGAGGAGTAGAGGCAAGGACTATGTGCCAGGGAATATGAAATGCTCCTCAGCGAGGCACGAGTGGTGAAACGCTGCACGACAGAGGCTTGTGGGCTCACAAAGAGATTCCTGAGACACAGCTCAAATTGTCATTATGAAGCTGATCAGCTCTATAAATGTACCTCACTTCTCACACTGAGATTTGGCCTTATACCTATACCTGTTTGATGTGAGTGAATATAGTGCTCAACGTTCTCTGACCTCAATAAAAATAGGAAATAGCACTTTTGCCTGCAAGACCTGTAACCCTGACATTTTTTTCCCTCTCTGAGACGGTCATGTGAAGTCATTCCCACGCCATGTGAATGGAATCATGAACCAAAACTGAATTTAGTCCCAAAAAGAATCTTTTTAATCCCATTAGCAATTTAGCAAACTGGATTAGAGCAACAAGATCTTTGTTGTGTGTATCTCAATATCTTCTCAATTAACTGGAACAGCTTGATCTTCTGATCAGTTTAATGTCATTCAATCTTTTCACAGAACGGGCAGCCTCCAAAATATTAGATGCGTACAGAAACAGATTCTTAGATGAACGTAATTCAAAACAACTGCCTGCTACTAAGTCTAAGCTGTAGTTTGTTATGAAAATAGATATGTAGTTAAGGGTCTGTTGTGTGAGCGTTCAGTGCCGCAATACTGATTCTTGATTATACAGTGTGAAGAGTACGTGTTAAAAAACAAGTTTAGAGGGACTACTGTCTGCCAGCATCACTTCGCTGAAAATAGCTGACTGAATTTAAGTGGATAAGAATATAGCTGGCAGCCATCTGTTTCTGTGTAGTGGTCATAACAATAACAACACAGGAAGAAGACAATATTACACATGAATGAGACTGTAAGGTGAAAGGACAGTTTATGTGGCAGAAGTTAAATCCATCCAATGAATTAAAAAAACTAACATTACTTGAAGGAATGCATATAAACTGCTGCATCACATTGTCACGGTTTTAAACCAAAATGTTCTGTTCAGTCTGCTAGCATTTTTAGTWTGCGATGGGGATGACTCTCGGCTATTACCACACCAAATTTTAGCTAAATATGCGTAAAACTGACCGAGTTACAGCCTTTTTTTGTTTTGCTATAAGGGTGATTAGCTGTGTGGCAGCCATCTTGAATCAGATCGACGATGTTATCATGTACAGCCGATAAATGCGTTCTGAAAGTTTCACTAAATACCATCCTGTGGTTCATGAAATATTTTGCTAACCAAAACAGGAACGCAAACACAAGCAGTTACACAATTACCCCTCTATCATGCTGGGGCTTTTAACTAAACTCAAAACTACCATCTCTGATTCATGTGACTAAGGCTGGCAGTTTACACAACGCTGATTTGGAATCAAACTGTAGCATATCTACTCCGGTTCGGCTGTTCGTGTACAGTCACATTGGTTTACTCTGAAACCAAAGCATTTTTTTTAAAATCCAGGCCTCAAAGTGAAGTTGTTTGGAAGTCCCCTGCAGAGTAGAGACACTGCACGTGCGCACTACAAACAGCTGCAGTCGGTTTTTCTGTGTGAGCAGATAAACAACAGTAATGGCAGATAGCAGAGTGCTGTTTGTGCTACTCCCCCTTTTCAACCTTTAAAATTACTTCAACCCCATCCTCTGTCCAAACAAATGTATTCACCATTTTGTATCGAATTGTTTTTATGCTGAGACTGAATTCTCTGCTGTGGATCTCAATGAAAGCCAAAAATCCTTTGGAATCATTGTTGCCAGACATACAATAATTAGGGTCATTAAGGACCCATTTAGGGTCAAGCCCCCTCCCCACTTTTTGTGCACATGTTCATCAATCACACACCTCATTTTACGACCTATCCCAGGTTTTGCCAAGGAAGTGCACCCTCACTCAGCACATATGATATTTTGGGTCAAAATTCAATAATGTTGAAGCAACAATACAATAGTGACATTGAAATGGCAACAGATTTAGCGACCACAGCGATATCCATGTAAATGTTTGTCACCACAGCAACTTAATGCTTAGCCCTGTTGCCTCATAGCAAGAAGGTCCTGGGTCCAAACCTGCCTGGCATGTTTTCCTAGGAAGTTTGCATGTTCTCTTCATGTTTGCATGGGTTTTCTATGAGTGTTCCAGTTTCTTCCCACAGTTTAAAAATATGTACCAGTAGTTTAGGCTGCCTACAGGCTCAGGCCTCTTGCAAATGTGGTTTGTGATCTCAGTGACCTGTGATCCAGACTGAAGCCTTTTCTGAAGGAGAACCAAGAGTGTAATCATAAATCACTGCCACCTTTTTTATGATATTATTGTTGTTTTTAAGTTTGTCGTAATGTTTTATTCATTTTATACTGTATCTTAAGCTGTTTTATTTTCATGTTGCTAAAAGCCTAGGGACCAGCATTGCAAATTAACTGAGGCTATAAATGTTTTAGCGTATATTATTAATACTTTGACACAAGTCCTTAAACAAACAATAAATTAAATTAAATGGGATGTTCAAGACTAAATAAAATGTGTTTCTAAATTTTTATTTCTCATAAATATAAAGGAAAAACACTAACGTTTCCAGAAATCTTTCACATGTAAACAGGGTCTAATTGAGGACTTCGTGCCTGCTACAACAATGACCTAAAAAATAAGTAATGTTAAAGGAGGGGGGGTATTATGCAAAGTCAACATTTTTGAGCTTTAAATCATGTTATAATGTCATTCCCTGAACAAAAACATAACCAGAGTGTTGCTTTGACTCATTACTCATTCATGCATGTTTGACAAATCCTTGAATTTCCTGTGGTAGCCATGTGGAGCTGCTTAAACGCTTGCTGGTACAAGGCTCCGCCTATTTTTCCATAGCTCCTCCCTGGAGCTCAGTCTGCAGCTGAGATCCCCACCCCCCCAAAAGCATTGTTTGAAAACATGCTGAAGTGGGAGTGTCTGAAATGGTAGGAGTTTCTTAACTTTAATCTTGACATATACAGCGTTTTCATAACAACCATAACTTGATTGTAGTATAGAATTGAACTGTCTATAAAATATAACCCAGCCTCTTTAACTGTTTAGGAGTTTTATTGTTTACCCTCAACATTTTGTTTAAACTGCCATGTGGGTTTCTGGGTGTGAACAAAGTGCTATGAGTTAAATCAATCAGTTTTACGATGAAGAGACAGTAAAAAAAGTAGCTGTGGTTTGGTTTGTTTATGAGTTTTGGTAAAATGTTTTACGTCACAACAATCCCATCAGAGCTGAGCTGATTAATGATTTGATAGTCATATAAGATTTCCTAATTTGAGTGTTTTCATGCATGAATTTGCTCTGGAGACGGAGGCATGTACATAGAGAAGTGACTTCTTGAACTAAAAGCTGAAAGTCGTGCCTGTTGTTAATAGTGTCAGTGCTTATCAGCGAAGGTTGTTGATTACAAGGAATATTAATTTCATAGTATCAATTGGTTGTGTCCTCCTCTCAGCTTAGGGCTATTTACAGCTCCAGATCACTGCCAAAAGCCTCGTTTTGTTTTGAAACATTCTTCATTTCTGCATTTTTTCATCCTTTGATAAGGACTCTCGTCCTGTTTTCATTTATTACAGTCTGATGACTCATCCTGATAAAACAGAAAAGGCGATTCATCTTTTCACTGCATACTGTGGGCCCTTTGTTGCATGGAATGTGTGTGCCTGTTTTTGTACTTTTTTTTTTTGCTTCTTGCCTGTGAATGACGTGCCGCAAAAGCATGCGTGTTTACGTGTGGTATAAGTCTGCAAATCTTCATGCAAACAGAATGCCAGGACTATAAAATGTGAGCTACTGCAGTGAATAACTCATTTTCTGCTTTGCAAACTGTAAAGTTAGCAGGCATGAAAAAGACCAGTGGCTTGATTTCAATCAGCACCATCACCATAATTTCTACTAAAATACTGTTGAAGCTACTACATTTTTTTTTTACTTTTTTTGATACTTTTTAAACAATATGACCTCAAACAGATTGTTCAGTCCCAGAAACAAAATATTTGCTTGATGGCTACATTTGAGCCATGTGAAAAGTGAGTTACTTCTCAGTTCAAAGTGGCAGGATTGAGGACAACCCATGCTCTGTCAAGAATTAGAGCCACCCCTGCAAATAGACCTATGTTTAATGCCTCAGGGTGGGAGATTTTTTTTCTCTCTCTCTCTCCAAGGCTGGGKTTTCCGTGTAAATAAACAGTGTGGGGGTCTCAGTGGGCGGAGGGCCTCTTCTCCCTGGGGTTTGGCCCAGCCTTTTGTTGCTTTTAATCCAAGCACTCACCAYTGAAAAGCATGGGAGGCGGTGGGGGTGAGATTAACCCACAAGCTCTTGTGTGTGCTTGAGTTTCTCACAGACTGCCCCCGTACCTTTGGAAATAACACAATTATCCCACATCCTCGAGGTGGCTGAAGGGAATGACAAGTAAGACAACTGCTGGGTAATCTCAGACTTAGCGTGACATAATGAATTTAGCATCCCCCAAAAACCTGTGCTATGCACCGCGAAACATGACTGTTTTTGCACTTAGGTAACTTTATACAGACCTGACGTATGGCATTAGTTTAAACTTACTGACATAGCTATAATTAAGTTCAGCATTGCAGAGGATTATATTTTGTAGATGAGTGAACACCACATGTGTTGGCTTTTACTAATCCATCAGCAWTGAATTTGAAGTTAAACATTAAAAGGCAGGATACAATGAACCATAATTAGCCTACGTCTTTATGAACGTGTTTTTCTTCATTTCRGAGGTTCATTATAACTGAAAAAATAACTAAAGCCTTCTTACATCCATAGAGAGCAAAAAGGTGCTTTTTTATTAGAMTAAAATACAGAAATGATATCATGTCTACTGTTAAAACAGATCGATTTGCCTTCCTGATAAAAGTAAACAATATCCTTTAGTCTGCTTAACTACATAAACCCATATGTAAAGGAAAACTACWGGTTGTAATGTTACAACTGTTTGCATGCTTCCTTTCTTCCTTTGTTTAATGTAAGCTCTCATTACCACGTGGTGGTAACAGATTGTTTGAACTGGAGAGAAAAGCCATTCGAAGCTAATTAAGCAGCCATTCCAGGCTCTATTCACAGGCAGAGGACCGGGGAGCACAGGCATTTGTCAGCGCTTGACCCCGCGTGGTATTGATTGACAACGCGGCGCAGTGAGTGGCAGGCTCGGCGCCGGCGGACCAATGGGAAGCCGCCGGGTAAGTGCGCCGCGCCGCCATTGGATGAGGGGCCTTAAAGCTGCAGTGGAGTCCCCCACGTGGGGAGGGGGGTGAGCAGAGAGAGAGAGAGAGGGAGAGAGAGGGAGAGAGAGAGAGAGAGAGAGAGAGAGAGAGAGAGAGAGAGAGAGAGAGAG
>NW_013952506.1:1066996-1068221 GCF_001266775.1 Austrofundulus limnaeus | reverse complement strand
TTTTTTTTTTTTTTTTTTTTTTTTCAGATAAAGGGTTTTTTAAAAAACCCACCAAATGCAGAGCGGATGTGGCGGCTGTTTGTGCCGTTTCTGTCTGTCAAATTCGGGTATCATCGTCCGCCGCTGTTGTCGTAGCTACGCGGTGGGACGGACGCCCCGCGCCTTGTGGATCCGCGGGATGATGTCATGTATCGCTGCACCCCACGTGGGGGCCGTCGCTCTCCGATAGGCAGATGTGGCCGTATTCCTTCCGAGCATAATGCGATTGGACAGATAGACGCTTTCACGGCAGTTCAGCCCTGCTGCCTGTGTGTGGCAACCGGGGGTAAAGCCGGACAACAGGGGGAAACGCGAGCTCGTGGAGAAGTACCATGTTACGCTTTTAAAGAACCTCTTCGAGTCAGAAGACAGATTTTGGAAGCGTATATGTGAATTTGCCTCCTTTTTTTGTCTCCTTTTTTTTTTTTCTTTTTGATTTGTCGGAGGGATTAACTAGCCACAGAAAAGGGGCACATTCCTCGGAGGTTGAAGAATAAAAGTGGTTTAATCGACCCCGACCGCACCGAGTTCTCTCCCCCAGTCTGTCTGGGTGCGTTCAGGAGGATGCTGCGTCCACATTACGAGGGATTAAACGCGTGAATTTTTGCCTTCTGTATTATTTTTATTTATTATTTTTGGGATCAGAGCAAAAATCCGACGGAAGGTGAAGGCGCACGTTCCGGGTATGTACCTTTTTTATATTATTGGGTCGCTTTTCCAGCTTCTTGCTCAGAAAAGGCGGTGCGCTCGGCTGCGCGCCGCTTCCATGGCTCCGTGCGGAGTCAGGAAGCCAGCTGCTGTCGGCCGCGGCTCGCCTGTAGACGTCTTTTAATGCCATGGTTATAGGCTCATTTTGACCAACATCAATCAAGCTTGGACTCGTAAAAACGTGAATTTGACCCTATAGCGGTGAAGAGGGGGTGGTTATAAAAGTATATTCAATTTAGTCTCTTTTAGCGTCACTTTAAATTATTGTGATTTTTAACCCCCCACCAAATAAGTCGCTGACCACTAACTAAAGTCATCAAGATGCTGATTTTTTTCCACCACGACCTGAAACGCTTCTGTTCTGAATGATCGTTCCAGCTGCATGAAGTTGTTTATTTTGAAGCTCTGTATGTTAAATCCCGTCCTTTCTTCTCCCCTCCCCCCACAACACAGGATTTTCACGACCTCTCCTATACCC
>NW_013952506.1:1064219-1066071 GCF_001266775.1 Austrofundulus limnaeus | reverse complement strand
CACACACACACACACACACACACACACACACACACACACACACACACACACACACACACACACACACACTAATGTTATCAGCATTGTAGTTATCATCAGTGATCCCCTTCACACAGTTAAAATACTTTCAGATGATACAAGCAGAGACTCAGGAGTAAAATACTCAGGAGACTTTATTTAACAAAAACATGTACATGTTTAAAAATATTTGTCTTTACAGGAAAAAAACATACAAACCAATTACTATGTGTTTTCATTTATTCTAATCACACATCTTTCAGTGCCACATGTGACTTGTCAATCAACCGGGGTGGCACCTGAGGTGGCCAATCAGGTTCCAGGGGTGGTAAACGCCACCCTGGCCGTCCTTCTGGCTCCTCCCCAGGACCCAGTGGCCACATGATACATTTTTCAGGAAGCCCATCTCTACCCAAACATGTCACTCTTTTATTTCCTGATAACAAAGTGACATATACTGTATGTCGCCATGCAGTAAATAGATGCATTCACTGTGTTTTACATTTTTCTTTCTCCTTCATGTTGTAGACAAACACTAAAAGTCTTTAATTTCTACTTTGGCCAAATGTATTCAGTTCTACTGTTTTACATATTCGACTGCTAAAAAGCCAAAAATAATACTATTACTGCAGAAAATAGCAAAAAAAGACAAAACACACAAAAAAGGCATGTTTGAGGAGTTTATAGAGTTTTGATATTATTCACTGATGTAAATAACAATAAACATGAGTTGTGCAATGTTGTTTATAACATCAAACAGATAATTTATCTGCTTTTGTTGCAGCTCTTTTTTGTGTTTTAATTTTTAACATGACTGAGATCTGCAAATCAATACAATATAACATTTATTTGGAAAAACTGATACTAATTTATTGCACTAACATATTGTAAAATAATACTTTGTTCTAATAAGGATCCTTGTTGATTTTTTTTAAAATTATTATTCAGGTAAAGCACTACTTTTATTCTCATTTGGTTTGTTGAAGAATCTGTCATTTCCATTGCTCCCACTGCGCCTGACAAAAGCAGAGCCATGTTAGATTGAAAAGACATAGGGACAATCTTTCAAATGGATCTTTCTTTCTTTCTTTTTTTTTTTTTGAAAATATATTATGACATAATTATGTTTTCTTCTTAAAAGCCCAGGGGAAACCTGCCTGTCAGATTGCCGTCCTTTCTTAGCTGCCCGGCCTGAACAGAAAACAGCAGTTGTGTGTTAATAGAACCCAGAGGCACTCTGAAACCTTACCCATTCTGCTTTACGCTCTCAGCCAGGAGATTAAAGTCAGGGAAACATTACAGGAGGCTGGATAATTGCCCCTGTGTCTCCCCAGCAGACAAAAGGCAACGCTCTGGCAATTCCCTCGGTAAATTGTCAAGAGAGGCTCAAGGATCCTTCAAGGCTGCAGCAAATTGTACAGTGCTGTCTAACAAACTACCAGTCTCTGGATATTATGAGGCTTCCATATATCCTTGGCCATAATGACAGCTTGCACTGCTGTAATAGAGTGCAAGCACAAGATAGCTTTTGTGAACACGCTTCTGATAGAAAAATTACTACTCTGACTCTCAGTCTGTGCTTTCATTTTTGCTTTTGTCCCCATTTGTATTTTTGATTTATTCTGCTATCTTTTTTTACATTCATTTCAATTCAGAGTCATTTGTTGGCTGCTGCCACCAACAGATGATTGCAGCCTTTAGTCCAGAGGGCCACTTGATCCCTTGACAAGGGGGGAAAAAATGTGCAAGCGGTTAATGAGTTGCCATCCATGCCCAGTGTTAAGGGCGTCTACAAATTAACAGACTTTTGTCATGGCTATCCTCTCCTCTGCTC
>NW_013952506.1:1056146-1064094 GCF_001266775.1 Austrofundulus limnaeus | reverse complement strand
TCCTCCTACTCTTCAATTTTCTCCCCTCTACCTGCCGGCTTCATGCTCCAGCAGCCCTGGGAGCAGCTCTGTCTGGCTCCGACTCTKAGCACGCAGCATTCACCGTCAGCACGGTTCATGTTTAGAATTAGCCATTTAATRAGAACAAAAGGAATTAATTGGCGGTTTAGGCCTAATGAGACGTCTGTGAAATTAACAGGCCTCATCAATGGAAACAAATAAAATCCTCCAGCGTTTGTTGTCGAGGAGCATTATTCTGACAAAGCTTTTGACACAATGATGAATAGCAGGTCAGGAGAGACCATCTGTGCTTTTTTAAACCCTTACAGGAGTTGGGGGGGATGGAATGTGGGCTGACTCGAAGAGATGGTGATAAAAGAGGGGAGCGAGGCAAAGTGGGGGTAGGGATGGAAGAGAAAGGAAGGATAAAAAAGCTGAAAAAAACCCCACAAATTCACCAGCTTTATTCATCACTCTTTAGCATGATACCGCTGTCTAACCATGGTTACAAAGGAAATAAAAAAACACGAGCATTAGCATGTGAAAGGCACCGGGTCTCTGACTATGCGTCCAGAAAGCCAAAGAGCTCTGATTTCGAGGGATATTTAACCTCCATTCAGACAGCAACAAAGGCCTGGCTGTCGCGCTGAGAGCAGTGGTTCAGCCTGATTGGGGCTCGGGGGGAGGGTGGGTGTGGAGAAGGGGACAGGCCGGATCACAGACCTCATTTGTTCCCCCTCTTTACTTTAGCCCGTCTCTGTTCCCACTGAAGAGCAGCATTTCCTCTTCATGCTGCCACCCCCTCCCTCCTCCTCTGCTCTCAAAGTTGTAAATGTATGACCTGAGGAATAAATTGGATGGGAAGGAGGTGAGGAAGCGGCACAAGAGAGCAGTAATACATCTCTATCATGTTGGGTGACCTTTATTTACCGAGCGCTCAGCAACATCTTTATGCGTCCRCCCGGCTTCCTCCTCTTTTAATGGCTCTCGGGCATGAAAGCTGCGGACGTGATGGAGGCGGTTTATCTGAATATCCTCGGCTCGACCGGTGACTCAACCCTGCCGCCATTGCCGCCACTCTTTGGCCACCCAGCAGAGGGGCCAAGCCCTGCCTGTTTGTGTATCATGGAGAAACTGTTTGCTTTCCTGTGCTGATCAAATAAACAGGCCGTGTCTTTGGGGTGGGGGTGTTGGCGGGGAGGTCGGAGGAGTGGTGTTGTTTAGCTCCATGGTTGAAGATAAGGAATTGTTTGATGCGGTGGAGAGAAACGAGAGCGATTTAGGTCAGCTAATCTGATTTACACAGAGATGGTCTGGCCATTGCAGGGAGCAGTAATTACACAGAGGGATTAAGCCCCCTCACCTCCACCCCAACCAAAGCCGCCAACCTACCGAGAGGAGAGAGGGGTGCCAGCTTAAAGGCCTGAGAATTGCTCGAGTATGTTGCTGCAACAACAACAGATTGAGCAGCTCTTGGTGCAGATTAAAAAATGGCTGAGATTGTGCCTAAACAAAGGAGGCATTTGGCATCACTAGAATGGCTGAGCTTGTTTACATGAGTTTTAATGTGCTGGGGTTTGATCCTGCAGCCATCAGAACTTGCTTTCTGTGGATAAATATCACACTTTAGGGATATTTTTACAGAGTTTGGCTGTCATAAAACAACTTCATTCTCAAAAGTTTCACAATGGGTCATGAAAAGGCTGTGCTACTGAATTTAGATTACTAATAAAGGGCAGCTGTGACAGAGTGGTTAGAGGAGTCGTCCTGGAACTGGTAGGTTGCCGGTTTGAGCCCCCATTCCATCTGTCTCAGTTGTTGTGTCCTTGGGCAAGACACTTCACCCCATTGCATCTGATGTGTGTCCCATCAGTGTATAATTAGCACTGATTAGATGATTTGTACATGTTAGCATTGTAGAAACATAATAGAGTGCTGTATGAATGGGTAAATGAGGTCACAGATTGTAGTATGAAACTTTGAGTATCCTGGTTGGATTGAAAGGAGCTATAAGTACAGTTCATTTAATATGGAAGAAATATTAGGATGTTTATCCAGGAGGGCCACAGGCTACCCTGGAAGTGCTACAGCTAGCTGCTTCTGAGTGTGTCCCAATTCAGGGGCTGCAGCCTACCTAGACTGCAACCCACAGATGGCACACCTTTCCCAGTCTGTGCTGCATAAAACGGCGGTCTAGTCTTCAGATGGTGTATGTTAGCGTGACCACTCACTACCACGTAAACATAATGATCGGTTTAATATCACAGAACTTCTGTTGGAACKTGTATTCACACGTCTCTTCATTCTAAGAATAACTTTACAAAATTCAATGTATTTTTTTAAAAATGTGACACGTAATCAAACAAAAAGCAAATAATTTAATTTAAAAAAAACAAGAGCTCCACCAGCTATGTTTTCCTGTTTAGTTTGCTGATGGTGCAATGAATTCTGGGATATCCTCGGCCCAGAAGGATACTCAGATGCAGTCTTCAATTTTGGGGTTCTGTTGCTGTATGAGAAGGAGACCACAAATTGGGACAGCCTTCGGCAGGGGGCAGTGACGTAAGCAGCCAACAAATGCAGAGTTCGAAGGATGCAGCCTCTGAATTGAGACACGCTTGTGTTGAAATACCCCAAAGATCTTAAATAACTTTATGATGCAAAACTGAGGGCAGTGTAAAAGCTCATATTATGTTTTCTCATGACTCACCATAAAATGTTAGTCTTGATTCAGCTCAGACATTAGCTTTCTCACTGAAATCAGAATTAAAATATCTTCAAATTGACATTGTTCAATTTAGATATAGTTTATTTTTAACATTTCCAAAAAGCCACACTCCAAAAGACCKGAACTATCACTTTAACTTTTAATGCATGTTTAGCTATTTTGTCTTCTGTTTATGCAGAGTAAATATTAAAAGCCTTTTTTTTGTTGCCATTTTTTTCTGTGTATTTAAAATGCACAGCTGAATAATTGCACCGCTAGAGCCGTCACTTCATGCAGAGGAATGACTTGCAYGCTTGGCTGCTGTTTCTAAAGTGTGCTTGGCTAATCCACTCATTGCTTTGTGCATTCAACGCTGTGTGAACCATAGGGGCACCCGCTCAGATGCCCGTGCATAAATTACTGCCACGGAACATAAAGTGCTGGGAGGATTTTCCTTAATGATTGCCAACGCTTTAAATGCTTCTGCTTCAACAGTCGATACCGCCCCAACCCATTCAATWATTTAGCGGTCCGGCCGTCATTAACAAAATCCTGACCTTGACATGTCTGCCCTGTTTCTCTCCCATGACAGACTCAGCTCTCCAAACGACTCTGTTTGCTCTGATATTGGCTGGGAAATCCATGCATATTGATAAGTTGTTTGCAGTGTAATTGAAAATGTCAGTTATGAGGCCCATTCAGACAAAGGTCATAACCGAGAATAAAAGCTGACAGGCTTATGTATGGTAAATATATAGTGGAAGAAAAAAAGGGAACAGTAGGATGACAACAAAACGTGTTCTGTGTTACAAGCAATCGGAAGCTCACTGGATGTCAAATTGACCAATAAAAGAAAGGTGTTTTAAGCTGTCCTAAACCTCAAGTCATTACACAACTCTATTTTTTTCCCCCATAGTTTTATGGATCGGATCAGAGTCACTTGATTGAAATTCTAATCTGTTTCCAAAGGTCAAATTGTTCATCATTCATATCTCATGGTCTGGGTAAACATCCACAGCTCAAACACATGATAAGCTTTATGAATATGCTTATCAAGATGTGTAACTCATAATGTCTTGAGAAGCAGGTGTCCTGTGGGTGCTGTCTTTAGGCACATTAGAGACATGGGAGGTGTCAATCAAAAACTGTCATTCTCAGAACCATTCCCAATCCGACTGTCATAAAGGGGTGGTATTATGCCAAATCAATTTTTTTTGCTTTACATCATGTTTTAATGACGCTCCCTCATCATAAACATGTCCAGAGTGTTGCTTTGACTCATTCATGAGAAAACCTGACTCTCCTGCAGTAGCCCTGTGGAGCTGCCTGAACACTTGCTGGGGCAAAGCACCACCTATTTACACAAAGCTCCTGCCTGGAGCTGCAGCTGAGCTCCTGCCCCACAGAGCACCCCTCCCCCAAAGCATTGTTGTGAAGATGTGCTGAAGTGGGAGTGTTGGAAATGGTAGGTGCTTAAAAAACAGAGTCTAATAATTTCAAGGTGTTTAGATAGATTATGACGTAAAGTCTGTTTTATTTTTGATTTATACAGCTTTTTCATAAGAAATGAAGGAAGGTAACATAGTTACTTGATTGTGGTACATAATCCCCACCAACACCACCTCCCCACCCCTAATCTGCAACACATCATTCGAGTTTAAAGCGCCACTATTTCTACATAAACAAAGATTTAAAGATTTGAACCTCAATCCCCATGAGCTGGTGGACAACTCCCCTTCCTCCACCACCACCTCTATCTCCCTGTCCTCCCCCCATAGGCAGAGTGTTGACTGCCTGCTGGTTCTTTAATCGATTGCTAATGGGTTCAATTCCATCATTGAGGAGCTCCTTGGAACATGGCCCTGAGACTGAATGAAGTGGAAATACCATTTGCGGCTTTATGAGCCGTTATACTGCAGCGAGAGGCCTCTATTCGGCATGCTTCATAGCACGGCTGAGAGTTTTGCACCACCGCTTGATAGTTTTTCTTACGCCGGCTCCTACTGCTTTCGTCTCACTGCTTCCCATTTACACTGCACCCTAAAGCATTTGCATCCACTCAATCTGCAACAAAATAGCTTTGCCTTGCTGCATTTTTCACCAGGCTTTTGATATGTGGGGTAACTATATTAGCATCTCTCCCTCATACACTGGATGACCCAGCAGATTCAGTTCATCGCTATACGCAGAGATAGTCATCAGTTGTTGTTTTTTTTTTTTTTAAATCAGGATCTACGATCCCATGTAACTCAGGATTCGGGCATTATCATTTGTCTTATTACCCACGTTGTGAGTAGAGGATTGTTTATGACACTGCAGTTGATGCTTTATTGCAGTGGAATGTTTACATCTCTGCAGCAGGAGAGTGTGCGCTGCACAGTCCGTCCTTACAGCGGTGCTCTTATGAGCGTGCTCCGGCTGAAATGCAAAGCTAAGCAGCCAACGCTGTTCTACATTTCACAGCCAGTCCCAGCAGACATGTGCTCTTTGAAGCATTCTAGGCCAGGAGTCTTGTTTGTTCAGTATTTCCAGAGAGGGGTCTGAGGAGGGGGGGGGGCAAAAAAAAGGGAACGCTATTGTTTTTTTGTTTTTTTTTTGCTTTCATGACAGCAAAGAGCAACATTCTTTGACGTCTTAACAGCATGCCTTGTATTACAGCACTGCTGCCAGATGCCTTGATACAATCAGCCATGTCAAACAGGAAGAGAAATAAATGCTTCATTGAACTGGAGGTTATCGCATGGGAGGGAGGAATGGTGAAGAAAGAGGGTAGGAGGGGTGGGGTGTGAGGATGCTGCTGCGTGGGTGTCTGTGGGTGTCAGCTCACTTGGGTATGGTTATTCTCAGCCCCTCAGTATGAGCCCTTTCTTTTAGATGTGGTGTGAATAATTAGTGTGCCTGGCCCAGATTGTCTCATCAATGGACATTTAATCTTCTGAAGAATGCGGAGAAGAAAGCCGTAATCAAGGAAGTCGGTGATTTCTGTGGCAGACCTGGTGCCAGCAGCTGCAGCAGGGGTACAAAGCACATGTTTGTGTTTGTTCTTTCGGGCTCATCTTTCAGCGCCAAGTAGAGTATGACAGGATTTACATGCAGGCTTCTAATCTTTGTAAGCGAACCTGTTTCGGGATGTAATTCACATGGTATGTCTTTTGATTCGGATTAGTCCAGGCAATCCTCTTACCCGCGGCTCAGTATAACTTATCAGTGACAAGGCCGTCTCGTGGAGCAGCGCAAATCCTCATATCCACCCCTCCCAGACTTCCAACTCRTAATTCTAATCTGTCCAAATCTGATCTGAGACTTTTAACTTCCTAAAACCTCTTGAAAGCCAGGGCTAAAACTGAAGTTCATGCAAGGTCTTTGGATTACATAAATTGAGGTTGGGGATTTCCAGTATGTTCTTATGTTTGAGAATAGAGCAGGATGTAAGCTGTGGTGGAATTTTATGTTTTTTTTTCCTATGGGTTTGATTTGGTTGGGTTTCGAGACATTCAGTCTCAAATAAAAAGATGACTACTGATGCACTGTTCAAAATGYCGTTTAACACTTGATTTCACACTATTTGCATGATTTATATAAAAAACATAAATATTCCTCATTAGATAATTGTTTTTAGCAGATTCTCTGTATCAGAGGAAAAAAACAAAATTAAAAGATGAAAACAAAAAGTTTCTTAAACGTTGCATACTATACCTAATGGCGCACTTGAACATTTCACAAAATATTTAAATGTACGCGTCACGTTCCTGATCCTTTAAGGTTCTTTATAATTCAATAAACAGGATTTAAAGTGGAGCATACATGCTCCACTTTTTCTGCCTCAGCTGGAAGGCCACAAACGGGTTCTTATTAAACGTCGCAAGATTATGCCTTAATCTCACTGAACACATGTTGGGTGGAATAAAAGCAATTTTATTTCTGAAATAGTACTCCACACAGCTCTCTCCCTCCATAATCTTATCCCGGCTTCTGCCGCAGAGTGAAAAACTCTTTGCCAAAGCTGCTGTGTTTTTTTTTTTTTTTTCAGGAGCCTCAGAGTTGGAGGTCCTAATTAAGYGCCATAACACATAACACATTAACATGCTTGCACTCGAACTGAACTGCACCTATACAGCCCAAAGACAAACTTGGTTTTGCAGTCAGAGAGGATTTGGAGGCCGTGTACTCTGCTAGTGTGAGACAGTGGTGTGAAGATGATGATAAGCCAAAGCTCTAAATCCCAGACTCAGCTGTCTTATCTGGAGCTGCTGGGCTGTGCAGCATGCTTTAATGGAGGCGGTTCACTGTCTGAGCTTTAGCTGCAATCGCATTAAGATTCCCCCTCAACTCAACTTGTTTGTTGTCAGTTTATTTATTTATTTATTTWTTTTTTTGATTTAATCTTGAGAATTTTGCATCATCCTGAGTAAAATCACCCCACAGTTTAATTCCTTTTGCCTACTGGTTCCCAGTGAAGGACCGGTCTAAATTTAATCTAGTATCATGTGACAAAATTACAATAATTCTGAACTAATTTTAAAATGTCATAAAAAATTAAACCCATGTTAAAAAGCAAAAAGGTTTGTCTTTTTTCCCTCACTGTGGGGTGCAAAGGAGTGTTTTTTACAGTACCTGATGGGTGTACGTCCTTTATAGTGGAGAATATGGACCTCAAAAATAAAAAACAGTATAATAAAATATAGATGTGTATGCAAATAATCTAAATACATACATCCTGAAACACCTCATGTTTACATTAGAGTAATATAAATTCCTGTTAGGGGTGTGTTTCACTCAGTTGTACTAAACAGGGTTGTGTTTTGGCCACGTGACAAGAAAATAAAAGTTTTACAAAAAAAATCTATTCAGACATTTTATTATTTTGTTCACAAGTATTAGCCATGGAATTGTTTGTTTCTTGGAGCAGAGAACACCTCATGCAGACAAAAGGTGAAAGTGGATAATAATGGTTTCTCCTGTGTGCCAAAATATCCCAAAACCCACTGGACGAATGTTAATGAAAGGTGCAGAAAGCAGTCATGGAATTCGTATCTAAATTTGTTTAACAACCTGGTTTGAGATGACTGCCTCAGTCAGGTAGCCTTAACAACAAAAATGTCTGTAACTGAGTCACATGCTTGTCAACCCCTTTGGACTTTTACTTGTATAATGAGCCTCAAAAATCTGTAATTTTTGCAAAGAAAAATCCATACTAATCACGTGCGGGGTGGGGTGTGTGTGTGTGTGTGTGTGTGTGTG
>NW_013952506.1:1047795-1054216 GCF_001266775.1 Austrofundulus limnaeus | reverse complement strand
CTATAATGCCATTTTATTGCAAACCATTCACTCAAAAGCTATTATGAAAGTAACTAATCAAATTACTAAAAATTACTTAGATGGAAATCATTTGCTGAAAACTTGGCCCCCCCCCAGTTCAAAAATCCTATGTGCGCCCCTGATCTGAAGCGCAAAGCAGATGGTTTATAGCGGCAAAACCAATTTGAAACTGAGTTTTTGAAAAGAAAATTGTAAAACTTAAAAAAATCAGTGAGATTGCTCTGCAAAATGAGGGAAAATCTGTGTAAATTACAAACAATCCATACAACTTGACATGTATGAAGTCAGTTTACTTGTACTTTGGTCCATCCCTCCTGAGCATACTGGTCCAGTTATGAGGTTTAAAGGATTCCTTCTGTAGGTTTCAGCTCCTTCCAAAGAGCTTCAACAGAATTTGAATCAGCGTTCCAGAAAACCTTGATAGTCTTGAGATTTCACTGTGTGTTAATCGATGAGACTGACCCCAGCAGATAATCTGAGCACTAATAAATTGCACAAGAACGTTGGTTAGAAGTATTAGAGGTCAATTCTATCTGTCTGTTAGCAAAGGGAAACTTGCAGAAAATATTCATTGGGTGCACGTCTTCAACTGATTACTTTTGAAGTCAATCCAATTCAAGATGGCCACCACAGCTAATCAACATTGGTCGCCACAGAAAGTGGCTATAATTTAGTCATTTTTGCAGACTTTGAGCCACGATTTGGTGTGGTAATTGCTGAGAGTCATTACCAACATATCAAATGGAAGATGCTTAAAATRTTATTTTGAAGTTTTGACCTCATTTTAATGCACAACTTAAAATTGTGAATCAAAAACAGTAAAGATTTCTTTTCAAACAGATTGTCCAAAACATCAAATAACAACAGAGTTTAAGGCGTCCCTCTGACTGTCGGAGTGAGTTTGATTGACATGTTTAGTTTTATGTTGCCCATGCTGAGTGGAGTTTTATTTAGGCGCTCCTGACTGACACGTTCGATTGATGCTGATTCTTGGTAGTCTGCTCTGGCAGTGCTACAGACATTGTTGTGCTTCCTTTTGTTTATCACAGCTCTCCCTCACACACACACACACCTCCCTTCCCGCAAACACGCACATGAAAACGTGCACGCCTCACACCCATACCCCCAATGAGTCCCGGTCTGTTTACTCAGGTGCCTGCTCACTCACTGCAGTGATGAACTCCTGTGCAGACTTAACRCTCTGCTGCCTCTCAGGCAAATGCCAAAACAAATCTTGTCATAATTAGCTGTAATCCTGCTCATTACCGTCTGCTTAATTATCCTATTAATAGCACTTCCTGGGAGAGCTTGTTTGCTACGCAGGCAAATGTTTGTTCCTAAATTAGCAGACAAGAAGACAGCTCCATTGTTCAAACAGCAGCTTTGACAAAGCAGAACAGGCAGGATTAACAACAGACAGAACAGGCCACAAGCTCATCTCCGCTTGGAGCTGACAGGCAGGGAGGAGGCAGCCCGGGCCAACAACAGCACTCTTATCCTTCAAGCTGCTGTATAATCTACATAGTCAAGTGCACACAATCAGCACAGGCAACTTGTCATATCAAAGCTGCAGTGTGCATGAAAAAAACATGAGTGACAAGAACAGAACCAGCTACAGGTGCGTACGGGATAAAACTGCTCACAACACAGAAAAAACTCCTTTTATTTGTATCTAAAGTTCACACATTCAGACACCTTCTGGAATAAAAAACAATTAGTAATTATCAAGAAAATATAGTAAGAATAATCAAATTAAAATAGAGAGTTCAGGCAAAATAATGTAGAAAAGACAAAATAGAACAAGACTTGACAGAGCTGAAGAAAAGCTATTTCTTATAGTAATTAAAACCAAGAAAAGCTCATTTTTGCAGTTATTTAAAGAGTTTTAAACTGAGTTACAATAAACTTTGGATGGAAACATTGAGGATCCATTAATAGGTGGCCCCTGGACCATATTTGGCCTGTGAGCTCATTTGATCTGGTCCATACCCTTGAATAGAAAATTCATTACCTTAACTTAATTTCTACACGAGACTGGACACAAAATAAACATACGGAACAGTTGGTTGTATAAACATGATGCAAGATGTAAAGGTTTAGATGCCATATAGCACAGCAAAATAAAAATAAATAAATAAATAAATTAATTAATTAATTAAAGTGGGAGTTTATTAGAGTCATTTTTGCACCTTTTTTTAACAGTTCTGGAAAACAAGTGTTTGACCATGCAAAAACCTTCAAACAGGCTATTCAGCCATATAGCTCAGTGGGCCACATTTTTTCAAATCCAACAGTGTAGTTGCTGGAGGGGTGGGGGTGATAATTATAGGAAAAATACTGCATTATATAAAAGAATATTTATTGTTTTGTACATTTTAAAGTTGTTAATTTTGTTGCATTGAATTATACATTTTAAAACATTTATTTAAAATTTATTTTTATATAGAATTAAGCAAAAAAAAATCGCCACAATTTTTTTGGAGTTTGAACGGGGCAAGTTACCCGCTGGCTAAATGTGGCCCACAAGCCACCAGTTCAAAAGTCCTGCCTTAAAACATCAAACAATTAAAATGAAGCGAAAAATGGTAACCAATGAAAATACATGGTTGTGGACGATAATGGTTTTTATTTTACAGTAAAATTAGTACAAATTGTATCTAAACAAGAGGATTTTAGGCGCAGGAGTTTAGACTTTAATGTCAGTGTTCTTTTTCATAAAGATATTCCACACAAAAAAGTCTGTTTTAGATGGGCTGTTTAGAATAATAGCTTTAAAGACAAATATTATTCAAACACATCTCAGATTTGACCAAAATGGCAATTTGTTGTGTCTTTTCTGAAATATATCAACATTCTGTCATATTTTATTAATTTGTGAGTCAGGAGCATTTTTCGAAGCATCCTGCAGACCTCCGCCCACCAAACCCCATTCAACTGCAAGTAACAGGACACCGATGTGGACTGTGTGGCTCTCAAAGGGAGACTCGCGCCTTTCTCCTGGTCTTGTAAGGGGATCGGGTCAGAGCTGTAAAAATGAATTGGATCTGTCTTATCCATCAAGATTCCAAACAACACTCCAGAGGACAGCTTTTAAAGTAAATAAGACAACTGCTGGGAGTAAGGTGAAGACCAGGCACATTGAGCAATGCACACCAACCAGACTCAACAGCTCATGCTCCAGCAGACCTATACATTATAAATGACCCCCACCCCCAACCCACCATGCACCAATCCCCTATACATACACAGAGTGCCATAGCTGGAGTAAGCAGAGCCTGCAGCACTGTCAGCCCATTGATGTACAACACTCTGCCCTTTGTTCGCTGTACACAAACACACTTTCCACATTAATATTTCACAGGAAATGTACTCCATGCTCGTGATTTAAAGCCTTTTCTTGTTAACAATGCTGTTTTCTCTATTCTGTTGCATTGAATTATGAAGGCAACTTGTCAGGGAGAAGACATGGCCATTATATTATAATAATACTGGAGATAAATGATTACTGGCAAGGCACGTGTGACTTTACCCGTCGCGTCTTTCTGTGTGCTCCGGTTCAAACAGTTTTCCCTGAGGTTGCACTTGCAACTATTAGTTAGGAGCACGGAGAAATTATTGCGGCGTGCGCGTGAAACGTGTGAGCGAGCATTTGCATTCACATATTATGCACATATGCAGATAACGCAGCACCATATTGCAGATTCGTTTTTTTTTTCCTTCGGATCTATTTGTTGTGAGTGTTGGGAAAAACGCGCAGCCATGTGATGTTGCTTGTTTGTTCTTGTTGTCGGAGAAAAGGCAGGGATCAATGGATTTTCCCTTGCAAGAGTGAAACATGACAGACATAACGAAATCCTTTCATGAGAAATGAATGAATAATTCATGGGCGCTCTCTCGCTGTGCTTTGTTGTGTCTCATACAGATGGGATTACAGCAGGCTGGATCTTGGAAACATATGAAAGATTAATTTGTGATCTGGGACACTGCTTGCTTACAAAAGGACTAAATAATGATTTTACTGAGAGCGGTAGGAATCTGGGGCTGGACACAAAGAGCCTGAAAAAGAAACAGGATTCAGAATAATCTGACCTGTCAAGATATTTCAAATCTTTGTGTAAATCTGCGCTGCATTAATTGATTCAYGTTGTGTTGCAATTAGGCTGAAGGACATGTTAGCATTGTTAACAGCACTGTTTGGGTGTTTTTGTTTTAATTGATCCCTGAAGGCTCAAGTGCATTTTCCATCTTGCGCAGGCACTTCGCAGTTGTAAAACTTCCCCAGCAGCTGTCGGGAACTTTGCTGTCTGGCTCAAGGACACTTCTTCTGCGCAGTTGCTTCCGCTTCTCTTAAATCCAGGCTCTCCTGCTGAAGAGCTGACTTCAAATTAGCAGCCTGCTGCCCAAAAATTCACATCAGTGCAGACAAAATGTCCTGTCTTCAGAGTTGCTGAGTTTGGCAGGAAGGGTTGTCTGAAAATAACTTGAAACTTTTATTTATTTATTTTTGAGAGTCCTCTGCTAATTCAGCAGCCAGGGAACATGAGAAGCTGTTGTCTGGACCCCCACCTCCCACACACACACACACACACAGATGGCACAGACTCTAGGGTGGCACGGCTTGATGTTTTTGATGAGCTGTGCATATACAAAAGCAAAACATCTGGAGCTGCCATGTGGCCCCTCCATTTGGCCAACTTCATACCTCCTCGAGCCAGATGCACCCAAACAACTGTGCGCTAAACAGCATGAATGATTCATGGAGGTGTGAGAGGCGCAGCTCACGCCAGAGACCTGCCAGCTACTTTGATTGGAAATCTGAAAAAAGCCATGAATATGCAGGAGACATTAAGCCYGCTGAGGGCAGAGAGCGGGGATGATTTGTCAAACTATATGTGTTTGATCAGCATGCTGAAAGCTCCTGTGGTTTTAGGAGATTGGAAAATAGGGAAAATATAGTGTCCTGTTGTCACGTTCATTCAGTTATTAAAACTCTTTGTGAAATAGTTTATTATGTGGTGAGCAGGAACGTGACTGCGGCTTTGTGTCGCACTGACCTGGTGTCGAACATAACACCTGCTTCATGCTTCGCTTATTTCAAATTTAATTAGACTAAATTGGAGACACTTTGCATTTTATTTTAAATCATTTATGTAGGGACCTGTTTATGGAAAAATAACGATCAGAAAGATGAGGTAGTTACTGAGTTACTGAAAAAACATAGGCATTCATTTGCCTCAGTGTTTGAGTTAAACACAGTTTCATCTATTGCTATAAAAAGTCAATTAGAAACTTATTTCAAGTTTAATGTGAAGTTATATTAGCTGTTAAATAGGCATAAGAAAGAAACATGAAATATAAATAAAGATTAAGGATGGAATTATGGGGGGAAGCTTGTTAAAATGAGGTTAAGGTTTAGGTTGCATTAAAATGTATTAAAGATTGTTTTAGGGCTGCAATTAGTGGGGTGTTAAAAACAAGGTGAAGGAATAAAGAATTTGCTGTCCCAACTGTTTGAACTTTATGAATTAAAACACATGGTTAGAGTCAGAAGTATTAGTTTTTAGATGTTATAAAATACTTAATGATTCCAAAGTTCATTATTCAAGAGGCACAGCTTCTATTTTCACCATCACATTATTGGTTTCTAGTAATGCTGAATCGTTATAAATGGATGTCAGATGTGTAGCTGAGTACATTTACTTTGTTACATTACTTAAAGAGACTGTGACATCAAATTTTTGTAWTAAATATGAACRCATTTTTGGAAAGACAACATTAATAAGCATAAACAATTTTCACGCCACTGGGATGAACTGTTGTTGAGAAATTTGCATGTAAAATAACAGGAAGTGATGTCAAAGGGGAATGTCAGCATGTGAACAGAGTTTTATTAAAATGGCTAACAACACAGACTGTAGAGAAGAATTTGATATTTCTTTAAATTACTTTGAGTCAATTTCAGGGACAGATGAAGAGGATTTAAGAATTTAAATAATATTATTTCAATAAACAAAGACCAGAGAGTTCCTTTTCTTAATGAGTTCCCCTTTGATGTCACTTCCTGTTTCACTTTTGCTTAGCCAAATGCCAAAGAAATTAGGCCAGTTATGAGACAAAATGTGCAAAATTGTGTGTATTATGTCAGGTTTCTTAAATATAAAGATGTTTTCTTTGACTTTTTGTATTTGAAGAATATGCATGTCACAGGCACTTTAAGTAATTTTTGTAAGTATTTTTTAATCCTAACTTTTATGTACTTTTTTACTTTAAAGTTTAACACATAGTTACACACTATGAATTTAAATATGACGGAACTCATCATGAAAACGTAATGTTATGCATATAACTACTGTTCCCTGAAGGAAAGGAACGAGGTACAACATATGTATGGGAACCACGC
>NW_013952506.1:1002751-1039739 GCF_001266775.1 Austrofundulus limnaeus | reverse complement strand
ACACACACACACACACACACACACACACACACACACACACACACACACACACAAAAAAAGGTCCAACACACTAATATTTTATTGGACCGCCTTAAGCTGTGATTACAGCACACATTCTCTATGGCATTGTTTTGATGAACTTCTTAACTTCTTCAATGTTACAAGATTTATTTCCATCCAGTGTTGCATTCATTTTTCACCAAAATTTTGCATTGATGATGGTAGAGTCTGACCGCTGCACAAAGCCTTCTCAACACATCCCAAAGATTGTCAGTGGACTCTGTGGAGCCAATCCATGAGTGGAAATGACGTCTCATGCTCCCTAAACAACTCTGTCACAATTCCAGCCCCATGAATCCTGGCATTGTCATCTTAGAATATGCCCGTGCCATCAGGGAAGAAACAATCCATTGATGGAATAACCTGGTCATTCAGGATATTCAGCTGAACTCATTCTTTGACTACAAACTGTTGCTGAACCTAGACCTGACCAACTGCAGCAACCTCACATCATAGAACTTAGTTAAATCCAGGTGGACACTTTTTTTTTGGCCAGGCAGTGTAAAACTATTTTTGAGGTGTTTGCTGCTACATCAGGAGCACATTTGCATAACAGACATGCATATGTGATACAAAGGGTTAGAAGGGGACCAATAATGTTTGTGTTATTACTTCTAGAGAGCTTAGCAAACATAAGAACTTTTGTACATTTCTATTAATCAGTGAGTCTGTTCAGTCTGTTTCCACAATGAAGCATCAACAAGAGCTGCCTGCGTTTTGCTCACAGAGGTTGCAGCTTTAAACAAAGCAGTGGTCATTTGTCCTCATGTGAACGTGCTGCTGTGCTGCAAAAGTTTTCATGTCATGCTGCTGAGTCATGACCCATAAAGACTGCACACCTTTAATTTATTTTTGCTTAGCTGGAAACATTTTGTCTACTCATTAATCTGTGTTAAACAGACCCAGGCTTCACAGATGGGGAGGAGTTTAGACTATTCCATATTTCRTTGCTATATAATATATAAGTTTCGTAGTATAGTATATTTTAATAACACATCACATTAATTGTATTTGTCTGCAAAACATTTTCTGCACATTGTGAATAAAATAAATACAACTAAAAGAGTTCATTATTCAGCTAAATTAGTTTAGAAATTAATCAAATTGATCGATGTGTAGATTATTTTTGCGTAAATATAAACACTGTGTGTTTTAATAAAGCAGGACAAAATTATATGATGACAAAGAAAAATATGTTTATCAGTTGCATTATTTATGTTCAATATTATGCAAAAACTATTCAACGAATGCTAGTTTCATTTAAAAGCTACACATTCCTTTTGTTTTATTGTTTATTTATTATATTAAAAGCCATTTAATTCAAGGCCAGCAGGTCAAATGTGGCCCGCCATAGCATTTATTGCCAGCAATAACCATACATCACCCATATTGTTACACACTGTTTAAATGCACAAAATACCACATAGAGCTCAGTTCTTGYTTGTTAACGGTGCTCAGCTGTAGCAATGAGATGAGGGTCACGATGTTTTGTTTAGTCGAGGTTAAACACAAAACTTTGAAGTTAATTACAACTGGCCTTTTGAGGGCCACCATAAAGCTCATGCGGCCCTCAGTGAAAATGAGTTTGACATTCTGATTTAAATGTAAATGCACTAAGACAAAAAGCGAAATGTGATACAGTTTAATACTACTTCATTAAAATAAATAAGACAATAAAATATCTTGCTCTCAAAAACACACAAATGTTACAGAAGCTGTGATAAAATGACACCAAGCCGTTATGTAAGTTTGCGTTTGGATGACTATAGTATGAATGAGGCAGTGGGCTAATGATGTGTGTCACTGTCTATAAACAGGMAAATCAACATGCTGAAGCAGCTCTGTGGAGGAATGTGTTAAAAGAGCTCCAACAGCATGTTGTAGACTCAGCACTGCTGTCATTCACTGTCTAATGAGATGAGCTCTCACTGCTAATTAACCCATCCATAACTCCCACTGCTGCATTCATTACCACACAAAGCTGAGTGAAAAAACACAGATACACAGATGATGTTTAGACTTCATGTTTGAAACACTTAAAATTTCACACTGGTTTTAGGCATTTTACAAATTATTGAACAGAGATGGAGAAAACAGTTTTGTTTTGTAAAAAATAAATAAATAAATCAGAGAATTCCAGTCTTGTGTTTCACAGTGGTTATATTCTAAGTTATAAATATTACAGGCCACATTGCTGCAAAGCCATGTGGGAATGTGTCACATTGACAGATTCAGTGTGAATACAGTTTCACTGTGAATGCTTCGGTTTATCCACTTTACTGATCTGCAGCTCGTGGTTTTTTTATTCTCATAATCACACAAAATCTTCTTAATTTTGGATTGACATTGGAGTGTAGTGGAGCCGTGAAAAGCTTTGGTCTAAAGAAAAAACGTTCATTCTTCAATCAAGTTTCCAATCAGTTTGCACTCACTGATCTAAGTTTCACCTAAACAGGGGTGTCATACTAATTTTCACAGAGGACCACACAAGTATTATGGTGGCCCTCAAAGGGCCAGTTGTAATTAACTTTGACTTTTTGTGTTAAACTTTGATTTGACTAAAAACACGAAATGTCAAGTTCTTCTTCTCATTGCCACAGCTGAGCCCAGCTAACAAACAAACTTAGCTCTTCATGGTATCTCGTGCATTGAAATGGTTTTCAAATTTTATTTATTCATTCACTGAAATAAACAACAGATAAATTGGGGGGTCCAGGGGGTGGAGGGGGGTGAGGTCACTGATTGGTGGGCCTGATGGATAGAGCTTCATCAGAGCTTAACAACAAAAGAAATCTGAAGCTCCTATGTTGAACAGTTTCTGAGTTATAAGCATTTTTGCATGTCCTGACATCCCCTATTTGAAAGGAGCCCCCTCCACAAATTTGGGGTCTATCATAAAACTGTTGGCTGGCGTAGTGTAGGTCAGACTCATCTACAGCCCTGCCAAATTTCATGTTGATTGGTGCAGCTGTTTTTGTGCTACGGTTGACCAAAAATCTCCGGAGGAAAAAACAAAACAAAAAACAGTATGAAAACAAAATGACTCCCACTTACGCTTAGCTTGTGGGAGTCATAATAAAAGGAAGCAGAAAGAAGAAAAAAATCTTATTATATCTGCCTTAATTTTCCAAAAACATAAAAAATTAAAACTAACAAAAAGATATCAGGTCTTTCACTAACAATTCATGTCCCACACACATATTATACATCATATTACTTCAACAAAGTTGCCTTCATCATTGTCTTATAAATGTTTCCAGCAGTTTTAATATCATTCTGAACATTATGCCACATTGAATTGATGCACTTGTTTCTTTAAATCTGGTTCGAAATTGTGGGTTTACAAAAATCTCAAATCCTTTAGGGCTATAGAAACTCTTTCTTATAAAAACTAAAAAGTACTATGTGCTTGACATGAAATAAATATTACAGAAATACTATTCAAAGTATTTACTCATTGGCGGGCCAGACAGAAGTCTCCCACTGGCCACATTTGGCTTGCAGAGTTTGACATGTGCTGTGCTTACCTGCTTATAATGTTATTCTCAACAGTTGTGACTGAAAGTGACCTTTAATATACTCACCTAATAAAAAAACAGTTAACAAACATTGACATTCAAGAATTTTTTATGAACTTTTGGTCTATTTATATATAAAGCTAATGCTTAATATAAAAAGGACCAAATAATATATTTATTATGTGTTTACTCATTTCATTACTAAAGGCCATGTTTTCACTTTCCAGTCAACATGTGGGCAAAAGAGAAGAATTTTACTGGCCGCCAGTTTTATGAGCCCAAACACACAGGGCAGGGCTCCCAGCATGAAGACGCGCAGATCAACAGTTCAACATGTTGGCATTGAAAGTAAATACTAAGGTTCAGATTTATATTTTAAGCCCAAAGAGCATAATTCTTCAGAACGGCAGAACACAAGTTGGACTTTTATCAGCTCTCCTTGACAAGATCTTAGAATACTGCTTCATAAATGTTAATAATTTAAGCCACTTGGAAACAACATTGGCCAATAATTCAATAGAAATAAAACTTTGAAAAAAAAGTACATTTATGGTAAAAAAAAAATACTGTTTTTTTAGAAGTTTACATAATTCATGGAAAATCAAAGATTTGATTTTGTTTTCTTTTCTGTCTTACTGTGTTGATAAATACAGATGAACAGCTTTAATGTCCTTGCATGAGAAGAAAACTGTGCCCTTTGGGACGTATTTGTTTCTGGTTTACTGCATTGACAGCAGCTTTCAATTTCCTCCCTATTCCCTTTGGTTTCAGAACTAAGCTGCGTGAAAATGGATTAAGATCATGCTTTGAATGAGTCATCWCTTTAAACTACAGATGGAGTTTACAGTTCAAAAAGGATTATAAATATTAAAGAAAGCATTTTTTTTCTTTCTGTTCAAATGATGAAGTTTTACTCCAGTGCGTTGCTAAATCACACGTACACAAAGTCAAAGGATTTAGGCAAACGTAAATCTTCAGTTTCTTTCACATGACTTGGTCTGCTTTTGGATTACCTCCGAGTAATATCTAATTAAATATTGTGTTGTTTTAAAGAAAGCAGGAAATACAGGAGGATAAAGTTCACAAACGCTCTGCAGAAACATTATGAAAGGCTTAAAAAGTTTTCTTTATAAAGACATAAGTGATAAAACTTTGTTTTCCAATTTGAGTTTTATTTCGTTTTTTTTTTTTTACATCACTGAGGGATAAAACAAACTAGACACTGAAACCCTAATAGCTTAGGGTAATAGCTTAAYAAAATTGTTAAATGACCAAAACTCAGATATTTCCCAAATAAGCTGCACTCAAGCTAAACTTTTGTAGAATTACCCCAATTGTTTTTAGTAAGCTCAAAGTTTTGGCCGTTTTTAAAGTTGAAATGACTTGAAATTTAATAAATTAACTTCTTTAACCTGACTTGTAAATCATTTGAATGTTTCTGCAAAATGATGCTTGACCAAAATGATAACCAATTATGGGATCCATGAAAAATATAAAAATATAAACCAAGCTTTAAGTCATGAACTCAGTTACACATGGGGACCAAACTTCAAAACTTGGTCCAAGCCAAGGGCCAATTTCTGTCTATTTATTGAAAAAGAAAATAAATTAAATGTTATAAAACAAATTATTCTTATAGGTACAGTGTACAAAGGACTAAATCAGTAAAAAAAACTTACTAAAATTCCTACTATTTGACTTTAAAATGAAAACGTTGTCATGAGACAAATGCACTAAGTGAAAAAATGAGAAATGATAAAACTATTTTTCTTTTAAAATATTACCTTTGTGGCCAGATAAAATGTTAACAAGGGCTAGATTTGGCCTGCAGACCTTGGTTTGACACGTGCTTTAAGTTGTTCCAACTTATARCGATTGTGTGACTTGACAAAAGTCAGGCAATGTTTAAGTTAAAGCTACTTATTTAGTGTAAGTCAGTAAAGTATTCAATATTCAAGTGCATTTGAATGAAATATTGCTTAAATTTTTAAAAGATTACATATAGTATATTTTAACTGTTTGAGTTGATAAACTGAAATAATTCAGCACAATCAGTTTTCAGAAGTGGTTTATCTAAAAAAGAGTTTAACTAAATTATGAGCTAAAAACTGAACTGTCATCTGTGAGTGAATGTTTATGTTATTGACACTGAGCTCTGTTAAATGAATGCCATGCATCCTGACTCTACATTATGATGAATGCATGAATGCAGTTGAACGGACGTTTGTAGTGATGCGGTTCTCTCAATACAATTGCAATATCTTTTCCTCTAACTGAGATGACCTCTTAATTTATTGAAACCATAATGCGTCACCGAGGTTGTTTCAGTGTGGACGGCTCATCTCATGGAGAGCAACAGAGACAAAGGGCACGGTGAAACAGAAAACCTCACATCTCATATCTGTTTGGCAGCAAATTACTGGTTGGGTCGATGACCAGTAAGCACATGAACGGATCAATAGCTTCACTTTGAGGGAACAATCTTCACTTATGATGACAATGTATTGACTTTTTAATAACCGCTCATGTTTCAGCAGTGCTAATCATTTTGCTTCCCCTCTGAAAATGGATCATTGACAGTCTGTGTTGTGTGTGTGTGTGTTAATGGTCTTGTGCGTAAAGGCTGATGCATAAAGAACTGGCTGCAGTGTTACATTTCACCTGAAACATGGTTGAATGCTGTTAAGTATGTGTGCTGCTCCGACATCTTACCAGATCAAATGAAAAACGTTTTATGTGGCTGTGAAAACCATCTGGTAGGTCACTTTGACTCTGCAGGTCATRTGACCCTGAGCGGCAGCTTGTTTAGAAGCAGAGTGACCAACATGAGCTCTAATGCTCTGACAGACTGCTCTCTATGAATAAATGATAGACTGTGTGCTCTGGTCAGTGTTGGAATGGGACCATTGCTGACACAGACGTTCATCGATTGTTTGTTTTGTAACAGCTGCGAGGTATTGGCAGATCTCAATATTTTACTTTAAACGTTTTAATTGTGTAGTATATTCAGCACTCACGCTATTATTTTCCACTTTTTTATTTTTCTGTATATTTTTTGCAATCTAACTACTTCTGCTTTGTGTTATTTTAGCTATCCATTTATCAAATCAGTCAGCTCATTCAGGTGATAACGCATTGGCTTTTGCGATTTATTATTTAAAAAAAATCATTTTTTTATGAAAAAAATTCAAATTAATCCTTTGAAAGCATAGTTTCCTCTGAAACCAGCTTCAGCATACTTTTTATCTATTTGTCTTCCTATGTTACACTGGCTATTTCGCTACCATGTTGCTACTTTTAGCTTTTACCTAGCTTTTGCTGCCTTTAGCTTCTAGTTAGCATATTGATACTTTTAGCTTGTTTTTTGCTACATGTAACATTCAGCTGGATTTTTTTCTACTTTTGACTTTAGCTAGCATTTGATACTTTTGACGAGACTTATGCCGATTTTAGATTTGAGCTCATCTTTTGTACGTTTTGCAAGTGTTTTGCAACTTTTAGCTAGAAATTTGATTCTTTTAGCTAGCTTCAGAATTTTAGTTTTAAAAACTTAGTTTTGACTAGTTCAGCAAACTTTAGTCATTCAGACCTAAGAATTTACACTGGGTTTCAGCAAAGCAGCTATTTTATTTTTATCAAATTTGATGTTAGAGAAAATGATGACTGCTGTCAAAACACAACAGAAATGATCTGGTTTCCTAGAAACAGGGCCAACGAAGTGAATACATGTCTTTCTTTTTGACTTTGGGCAGCTGCAACATTGGCATGTAAAATAGAAACTTGGACAGAAAGCTGGAATGCTATCCAATTAATTTTTCTCACATCCTGCACAGCCCTGTTGAGAGTGACAACAAGAACAACTTTGTGCATGTGCAAACAGGTCGCTCTGCTGCTGCTGCTGCTCACTGCTATTGACTACAAACAGTCCAGACAGAGAAACCTGTGCCTGAGAGATGTATCATATGTTCATAAATTGTCCSAAGAGTGGGAAAAATAATTCTCTAAGTGCCTTAGCAGAAAGGTTGGGAAAAGTCTATAAATCTACTGACAGTCTTTAAATTCAGAGACCACTGAACTCTTCTACAGTATGAAGTTCATGATTGTTACAGTCAAGCTGAGACTCTAAATATTGCCACAGTTTAAATATATACGTATATAGTCCCGAAATAATTAAAAAACAAAACTTATGAAATAAGGTAACAATTTTAGATCAAATATGATGTTGAAAAATAAACTTTTTACGTATAATTGTTTTTAAAAGCATGAAAAAGTATGACAGTGTTTTTATGTGATCTGTCAAGTTTTTCATTAAATCTCTATCTTCCAAAACTGATTTTGTGACAGTAAGAAGAAAAGCCCGTTAGATGTTACAATTGCTTTTCATTAATTGCGATAAATAAAACAATAAGTTTAACTGATGTGTCTTGCTGTTTTCTAAATAGACTTGTCTTTATTATTTTTTTATTGTGAATAAAAAATGACCCACTTAGATAGTGAATAAGGTTTTTTTTGTTGTTCTTTTTTCTTTGGCATCATGACAGAACTCACATTAAAAACCACACAGAGATTTTGCCTGAGAGGCTCTTTAATTCTTGCTCCTTTAAACCAAATATTGATATGAAATATGCAGAAATGTTAAAAGTCATTGCATCGTTTAACTGTTTTTTATGACTGTTCATTCAGAAAATGCAACAAAACCGAATCTGTTTTGTCTGTTTGTTTATTTAAAAAAAAGCCTGCAATCACTTATGCTATAGAAAGTGCTATAATACTTGACATATTGTTCTCTAAATACCATCTGGATGACAGATTTGTACATATAGGTGAGAAGCAAATAAAACCCAGAGTAATTTTCCCTCAGCTACTTATGTCTACCTCATTGCAGTATTCAAGAGAGGAGAGGAGCAAGAGGCCCCGTGTTAAGTGTCTTATTAGTGGGAAATGACTGCAGTGTCAGGCGTACCCGGGCTGTCACAGTGCAGCCATCATTAGAATAAGCATGAGGAGCTCTTGTCGTGGATGGAATCACATTTTAATCCCCACCACATTATTACTGTGGTGAGGAAGGTCAGCACTCAGGCACATTTAGGCAGGAATAAAGCCCCTCGAGAGTTTATGATAATGTCTTTCCTCAATGGGAGATAGTGGTCATATTTTAGTTTCAAGCTTTTTGTAGAATACGGCACGGCTAATGAAGAGCCTAATGTAATGCAGCTGTGCGGGCCGCCATGGTAACCATGAATAATTCAGCCTACTTGTTCTTTGGTATCCTGGTCTCAGGAGGGTTCTGCCTATATTGTCCATTATGACAGGCCATTATCCAGCCTTCAGCTTGCTAGCTCTCAGATGGTGCGCAGAGCCCATTTGTTACCCTCTTGCCCCTGGTAACCTTCAACCAGCTGGAGAGAATGATTGAGATCATACTGTTATATAAACATGAGAGCAAGAGGTGCAAGAGGCAAGAAAACGAAGAGACCTCTCCACACCGGGGAATTCAAGGAGGTCCTTCCATTTCATTACAAGTGCATATTACATTTCCCTCCAAAGCCATCACTTACTCTTTGAATACAAATGGCACCAGCAGACCTCTGAGATGTATTAATGTGCATGTACTGTTTTGAGTAGTTGTAGTGCATTATGTGAGGTCTTTGCTTACGCCCAATACATGCAATGCAAGAAAATAGCCCAAGAATGCTCAACACAGAGTGGCAACAGTCTGTCAAAAACTAGGATTTGTACAATATTTCTGATTTGGCAAAAGTTGTGTTCTCAAATTATCAAAACCTCCAGATGGAAGTTTAAATATGCTGATGTCATCTGGGTAGGGATCCACAGAGCTGGAGGTGTGAAACCAATTACAAGACTTTAAAAGGCTGAGGACTCAGCTGTACTCGAGGTTAGAAAGTCTCTAAACACTCAACAGGTGAAGGTCAAGTTGAATAAAGAGAAATATTCAGTATCTGCTGAATCATTTTTGGGTCGTCAATCCATTGCAGGGTCAACAGAGRCCAAATCCTATTTTCCTGTGTTAGCCTTTATCCTCTACTTCATTTTTTATACAAATAGAGCCCCTTCAAGAAAATCTTACATTATAGAGAAGTAAAACTATCATTTCTTATGTTTTGAATGTAACAAAATAAATGTAAAGTTAATTTTTTAAAAAAATTACTTAAGTAATGTAACATAAATGTACATCTCTGATATGTAGCAGGGYAAYAGAGGCACAGTGAATTATAATATTATTGGATAMATCAGCTTGTTGAAATGAAGGTATTCTACTATTGCAGTTTACATGTTACATGAATATTTTTTTAGTTAATTCAGAAAGACTGAAGATGATAMTTAGAAGAGTCGTTGTGTTTGTGTAATTAACAGAAAGTGTGTGAGTGTGCTCAAGATGTGCCCTTCTCACTRCTGGTTTTGTAGACTTTGCTTGGTTACCCAGTAAACTGGCGTAATAATTACATCAGTTTTGTTCTTTTCTGCTCTTGCTTRTAGGTTTATAAATCCAAAAGAAGACCTGAAGTGTTATTAATGATTAAACTCATTCCTCTGGATTAAAGTGAAAAAAGAAGGAGCAAAAATGAAATAAAATTGAGGTTTTAAAWGCGTATTGGCGGTGTGATTATATTTTCTCTGAAATATGGTTAGTATTGGACCAGCCAGTCGAGGAGGCGTGATGCATTTGATCTGGTCATTAGGAMGGGCAGGATGCTCTGTGCCCTGGTACCTCAGCCATTTCAGATCAATGCTTGTGGCGGGCTTTAAATCAATGAGCGTGTTGAATCTCAGAGACTCATCAGTGGGCCGTCCCCTGAGAGCCTGAATAGCGAGGCAGAGGGAGATAGGCACTGGGAAAAGGGAGAAGAGAAGGGGAGGGGAGGTACACTCTTGGCTACTGACCTCCGTAATTACACTGTGGTTCTGCTTGAATCCAAATGTGACCCRATTTAGATAATTGCCTATTGGAAACACCATTGAGCCTCGCTACAATCACAGCTCTTAGTGATCTCTGGCTGGACAGCGCTGAACTCATCGGGTTTGTGGATGAGCTGCTGCTGTGAAAGGGACTGATATTTAGCAGAGGAGCGAATTGAGACTGATGTTTGTGTTCTTGTGATTCCAGCCATTGTCCCAAGGGCAGAGCAGTGTAATCAGGGCTGTGATAGCATCTCCTGGGGAGGAGAAAGAGGAAGCAGGGCCTGTGGGCTGATCCAGAGGGCAGATATATTTATCTAGGTAATGAGAGCCCAAACACTGCGCCTCAGTGGGGAGGGCCAGGGACATGGCCTAGTGCTCTGAGAGACCCGCCGGTGCCATGGCAGCACGGTCCCCGTGCTGCTCATTAAACTTCCATCAGCGTGTGGTCACCGTGTCCCTGCCAGGCCTCCAAAGTGCCCGTTATTAATTCATGAAAGCGCACACACGTGATTGAGTCTGGCGAGCACCGAAGCACGAGAGATGGGGGTGGGTTGGGTAGGGGTGGGGTGTATTGTCCGTGTCTGAACACCCGGCCCTCTACCGAGCCCCTCCCACACTTCCCTCCCGGCAGTGTGCCCTTGAAAAAAAAAAACCTAAGACAGAGAGGCACAGATATACAGTGTTGTGAAACATTAACAGCCCCTGCTGCAGTTAGCCTACAGCTGAAACGAGAGGGGGGCAGGTCATGTGAGCGTGTTTGTGTTTAACATACGTGGGTGCATGAGCACATTTATGAAGACATCAGGATGTACGTGCATGTTTTAGGCAAATTTGCTTTAGTGTTTTATAAATGTGAAGGAGGAGGTGGTTCTGTATTGTCAAGACACTTGCTGGAATATATTACCAACAAACATGGTGTTATTCAGGGACCGGATCTTTGGATATACGGTGAGCCAAACACTTTTATCTTCACTCCACAGATGTGTTCTCCAAAGCTTGTGTTGTGAAGGCCGCCTTTTTTTTTTTTAAAGAAGACAGTAAATTGGCCTGGATATGGATTGTTGCAATTGAATTTAAAACATTAGCTTCAGGATAATAAGGACTGCTGCAGAGAAAATCTAGGAAATGCATTTGGTCATTAGAGCATAGAGGGATGGGACTAATGGTGTATGGGGGTGGGCTCATGTGGAGGCAAAGGAGGAAAAAAAACGATGAAAACCATTTTTAGGATGAATGGGTTATTTCAGGGAGCGAGCTCGAGGAGGAGGAGGGGGTAGAGGAAGGGAAATAGAAAGGGGGAGACGGCAAGAGAAGAGTGCTACATGATTTCAAATTAACCATTATTGTAAGCTTTGACATGTATTATGTCTCCTGAGGCTGTGAATCTTGAGCTCATTTTCACGGAGATGAGGGGAGTAGTCCGCTGTCACAGCTTGAACGTGTTCAGCTGGCTTGAGCTCCTCATCTCAGGCCCAATTATAACTTCTCTGCTTCCCAATCCTTACCCCGGCTCTCCGAAGCAAATCTCACCATGCGTAGCTTATTGTTAGGCTCACTCGATGTCCAATTAACAGAATGTTCTCCTCACTTCCTTCCCTCTTGCTTGCCATGAAAAAATAAGACTCTGACCAGTAAAATGGTGTAATGGTAGGAGAGTCTTAATATAAAACTCTAATAAATTCTGTATGCGTTTATTTGCTGTCACAAGCAGGATGGTGTTAGCAGCCATGTTAGTAGAAAATAAGACTATAGATCAAGTTTTTAGTATTGAATCCTCATGGTTGTGTTACCTTTTGGAACCAGTTAACATAATTTTTTTAAGTAAATCCTCTACATCTGTTTTTGTGAGTGCTAATCATATATCACATTAAAAGCGATGAACACTTTTATCTTGTTTTTCTTGTAGATGTTTTGACTTTCGCGTTCAAAAACAGACGTTTCTGCTYTTCAAGATCATCTTCTAATTAACACTGGCTTGTCATGCAGAGAAGACATGACATGSMTAAACTTGAGAGAGCAAAAAAGGAWGGGGTGGGAGGCACTATATTATATTAGCTGATGTTTACTGTCCTGAAATATGAAAAGCAAGTGGTAATAACACACGCTGCTGCTGTCGCTGCTGCCGTCGGCCAGCCCGGGAGCAACACTGTCAAATTTCATCAGTTTGTAATTAATAAGGCAGGCTGAAGGAGCTCCACTCATATTATTAGCCACATTAAACCGTAGTGTTTATGATATCATTAGGTCAGCATGTGGTGTCATTCTGAACGGGCAGGGGTGGGGGTGGAAAATGTGGCACTAAAACGTTGAGGAAAAGTTGGAGTCGGCTGCGAAACGAGCTAAACTCGTCTTGTGAATTTCATCGAAGGCCTAAATAGTGTTTCTATTTGTGTCTGCTTGTTGTTTTCACTGCGGTAAAGTATTTATAAGGCSTTGTAAAAAGTAGCTCTCTGAACAATATGAGTTTGAAGAAAGTTTGATCCTGAGCATATTAATGAGATAATGGCTAGTCCTAGCAAAGGCCAAGGCTGAAGTGGATGGCTCAATCTCAAAGACATCACAAGCAGTTTGTATGAACTCTATTGTCTAAATGATCACATCACTGACAATTTTTCATGGAGGAATAAAAAGTGAGCCCAAAAAAACTCAGCTTGTTGTACATAAAAAGAAAAAGAAAAAGAAAATAACAGGAATGAGACAGATCCATGCAGTAGACAGTGGGTATCCTYGAGTTCCATGCTTCTACTTTGGCCTCATTTTTTATGTCCTTTGTAATTTAGAATTAGCAGAACTTCTTAAAACAATTCCTTTTTACAATTAAGAGTTTAAAATATAAATACATTGTGTATAAGATTAAAAATAAAACTTTAAATCTAGTTCCTCTGAATAAGGACAACCAGTTTAAAACCAATGTCTTCAACAATAAGATGGAGGTTCTTTGGTTATAGACACACAGATGGTTTTAATTATAGATTAATATGTAATAAATAAAAAGTTAGACAGCACAATGGTGAAGAAATTTCTTGGTTTGTTTACTACTGACTTAAAAAGCACTACAMATTTTATACTCTTTTCTTAGGTGAAACCTGATATAGTTTTATAAACCAYTGTGTGAATATGTTTGTGATTAAGCTAGTGATTTTATGCATAGACTGGTCTGGATGGCTGSACGATATGGTCACCCAGAGTAGGAAGTATAAGAAGTAGCTACATGGCTGAAAACATGTTCAACACATAGTTAATGAATTTAAAAGAAACTAGTTGAAGCAGGAATTATATCAAGAGGATTTGACCCTGGGAAAGGATAGTCTTTCACCCCCTTCAGTGATGTCAAACATAGCAGGCGGGGTCAGGTTCAGAAGAAAGTGTCACAGGGAACACAACTTCCTGGTTTTGTGGCCGAAGAGAGAGCAGTCAGTAAACTTGGTTCAGCCCAGCGCTGTGTGGCTGTATGACTCTTTTCATATTCAAACATTCAWTTGGTTACGAACACATATTAAGGTAAATGAACACGCCTAAATTAGATTATCTTTCAATGGCATAGTTAGAGCTATTGCTCTTCAGGAAAAGGTTTGCTGGCTCAAATACTATCCTGGGACTTTTGGAGTGGTGTTTATATGTTCTTCCTTTGCATTAGTGGGTTTTCTCCAGGTAGTTTAAACACACGTCTCTTAGCTTCAGTTTTGCACACTGTACATCTCAAACAAATACTTGTTTTGTTTACATGATTTATTTTTATTAACAAATCCATGTTCAAGTCTACATAATTTCTATTCCAAAGTGTCATGTTACTGAGAGCAGCTATAAAGTATGGATTTGTAGCCCTATTGTTCTTCACTACTATAGTAGTTAACCTGCATTTATTCAAAGGTGACTTTACGTATTTCACCTATGAGCCACTGAGCAGTTTGGAGGTGTAAGGTGCAGAGTCAAGATGGACAACAGTCATAAATCTTGATGATTTTGCAGATGTGTTTGCCAAAAGAGGCTGGAACAGGTGAATAAATATTTAATAAAAGTAACATGGCCGTTTTGTGAACAAATCCATTCCACTAGATTGACACCAAGTGTTTAACAGGTAAAGTAGATGTTAAGCAAACTGGTAAAATACACCAGTTTGCAGGAAATGGCATCTACTTAATTCAAAAGTTTTCTGCCCAGATCCCCCAACAATTTTATTGTCAACTAATAATTTGGCCCAGACGAATGCATTAACTCGTCTCTTCGGAAAATTTCTCACACTTTCTTCCAGGAACACGTTTCCAACTCACCCTTACTGACACACAGTTAGTTCATGTTTTCTTGCAGCTTGCAGCATGTTTCCTGCCAGCAGAGCAGAAGTTTACCTCAAACCAATGTGTAGCAGCTGTCTAACCTGTCTGTCTGCGACTAGGAGCTCGCAGACATCTCCGCCTCTGTCTCAGCTGTCACGGGGCAGGACGGCCAACATGCCAAGTCTGGTAATGTTGCATATCATGTTCACTGGCATGCAGAATTTTTGGGAACCCTTGTCAAGATATCCGTTACTGTGAATAGCTGAGCAAATAAAACACAGCCTGATTTCTAAGAGGTATTCAGTAAAATATATGTGAAGTGCTTTTGATATAAACTTTTTTTTAAGTTTCAAAATTGCTAGACTGGGATTAGCGACGATACTTGGCATAAAACGATCTCAAATGTTTCCAAAGTTTTTTGTGTTAATGCAACGTTTATAGGCATAAAACTCAAAATGCTTCGTACAATTACAAGAATAAATCTTGTTAGTTTCTTCAAAACTGACACTCAACAATCCAGCAATTTCAGTCTTCTTCTCTAGACAATTCATAAAGCTTTTATTGTTTAAAGACTCTTTTTGCCTTCCTCACTGGAACACAAAAAATAGCAAGTGTCATGAAAATATTTTAGTATTTTAAATCTTTTAATCATAATCAACGGTCATCAACAAAAAATGGAATTCTTACACTGTGTTTGGGCAGCAATCATATTACTTTCTACGAGCCAAGCAGCTTTCCATAGATTAACACCACAATCATTTATGAGCCAAGACTTTTAGGTGGCTTTGAAATTTACATAAATCAATTTTAAAACATTATTATTAGCAAACTCCAGCTAAATGAGTCTAAAATAGTGACACAGCGCTTGATTATTTATGACATATGTTTCACTAGTAAGATGCAGAACCTGCAGTAGCTGGGGGACATCTGTGTTATATGTTTGAGAAAAGCGTTGATAATGTAGTTACAATCACAAGAGGTGGTGTGAAGGCACAGGTCCCACAGGGAGACAGATGGCAGTGGCCACAGCAGCGCGAAGCGTTTGCTGGCTCTGCACATTCACTGTAGGACCAGATCTCAACACCTTACCCCTTTCAATTAATCAAGCCCGCTGTGGTTATTTAAGGCCAACAATTAATCATGCAGAATAATGGAGATGATAGATTAGGGTTAAAGGAAAGTTGGCGGATTTTGAAGATAAAAAGGTTGTTGTTTTTTTTATCCCAGTGTTAGAGCACCGCGTCCAGACGTTTGCATTATCCAATCCAAACGTCTGTGATCAGAGTTCAAGACCTTTTCAGTGAATCTTCTCAGGGATGACTGAAATAAATTCCCCTCCATCATCATTTGCAACGTGATATTTTGACCAACTGAGCTCATCGGTTCATAAACAGACGTGCAGGTCACATAACAGAATGAATCCATCTAAGTTTCCTCGCTTTCCGAGTAAAATTATATGGTGTCAATATGAGGAAATGACACTTAAACCCCACTTTAATGTTTTTTAATGATATGTAATGTAGGTGTTAATTCATTCTGATAGAGAATTAAGGCAGTGGGAGCCAGAGAGCGGCGCTTGTCAGGCCTCTTTSCTGGTTATTAAACTGCTGTATGTGAGTGAGGATCTGCATACATCAACACTCAACACATCAACACTTGCAGTTTGTGGGGGCTGGGGGAATGTGTGAGTGGCTGAGCCACTGAATTTCATTTGAACAAGCAGCTATACCAGAAGGATGTTTATAATAAAAGRCAGCTAATGGGAAATGATGAAAAATCAAGGTTTGTAATCACCCATGTTAAAGAAAACAGGTTTAATGTGTCACAATTTGTAATAAGAACCTCCTTTAAGGAGCATGTTTGTCAGTGTAATCACCGCTATGGGTCATAATGAATAAAATATCTTGTTCATGAGCAGGCGCACCCCTCCGCACCGCAATAACAAGCCCTCAGTTTGCTAATGAGCGTCTAAAATGAGAGAGCTTGGTGTGCTGCTAAATGACACGTGGAGCTGTGAGGTTCTTATCCTAACACTTAAAGCTGACTTGATCTTCTGTCTTTACTCCTGCCAGCTGCTCTCCGCTCTGACAGACACAAGCACATTCCACGGAAAGAGGATTCTGGTTGAGCCATTTACCTGCCAATCAAAAGCCGTAGGGGTCAGGCCCCACGGGGGAGGGGGTTACAGCCTGCTCCCACAGCCTCAGCTCGTCAGGCTTCAGGGCTCTTCGGATGAGCCTCGTCGCATGTGTGTTGATGCAGGATCATTTGAGCATGTCAGCATAAAAAGGCCAAGTGCACATCTATGAGGGGTCATGGTTAAGTTTAAACTAATTAATGGGGCTGAACTTTTCAAGGCAATGCATACCTTTCCAAGCGCAAGCACCTAAATCTATATTTAAATCTTCAATGAAGGCAGCAGGGTATTTACAGCTGGGAACATTATCCAACACCTCATTTTGCTGAATCCAAATGAAAACTGCAGCCTGAGTGCAGAGATGGTGCAACTTGATGCTTGTTTTGTCCCTTAAACACCATGTTATCTGTAATTGGCAATCATGCATAAAATCAGCAGTTTTCACAGTAATGGTTTAATATGTGTAAATTAAAACAAATTAATAAAGAAAACATTTGTTTTTTTGTTACACTTAATATAAAAAATCTGAATAAACTTGGGGAAAAAACATCTATCAGACAAAAATATATTGTATCAAAAGAATCAATTGTGGTACCACTTTACAATAAGGCTCCCCTTATAGATAAATAATAAATATTTTATTGATGTTATTAATTCATCTGTAAACACTTTAAAATCATTAATGAGTGTTTATTACGCATTAATTAAGGACAAGAAGGAGACAAAACTATGTGGTTTCTTGCCAAATAGTGAGCCAAATCTGTTCATGTACTGTATATATTACACCTAAAGTGCTATATTAAACATTTCAGATTAGGTTTCTACCTTGTAAGCACATATCCACAACTACCAAAGGGAGCCCTATTGTAAAGTGTAAGACAGTACACAATTTATAAGGCTCCCTTGTGGCATTTACATGTTTATTATATGTTATAATAAATAGTACTTCAGCATAGCGTATCAAAATAGTTAGAAAACTGCTGGAGTAAACTATTGTAAACAGCACCATTCGATGGAGTTTAGTTCAAACTGAGTATGAAAACTTCAGTTTGGGTACTTGCCCACTGAGTACTTACTGAGTTAAAGCTTAAATACTACACAATGACTTTAAAAAACCCTTTTTTTTTTTTTTAGAAAAAGGTGGCTCTCCTACCTTATAGACCTACAGCCACATCTACATCTGACTGAATATACAGTATGATGCTACTGTGGCAAAGGTTTTTAAATAATAAATAATAAATAACATTTTCTTTCAACCTGGATAAAGCTCCTGAACATGGAACTGACAGATTTTTCACTTGAAATATAAACTGAAACATATTAAATGAAGTATCAGTAACATATAGTACCAATAATGTTTTTGATATCTGTCGCGTAATTGTAGAAATGCTGGTATAAGGCCCGATACCTGTATTGGTTTTGTGTTTGTAATTTAGATTATTTGCTAACAACAATTTAACATTTTTATTGTGCAAATTTAAATTTTAATATTTAAATTGACATGAAAAGCAAAGCTGTTAAAGTGACAGAAATAATTCAATGAAACATGTCAAGTAAGATGAAATGTTAAAATCTCATGAAGTATTAAATTAAATTGATACTGTTTGCATTGATGACTATTTAAGGATCTGTTTTTGGTAATGTCTGAATTGGAATTTGAAACCAACAACTTTTAATGTCTTTCTAGGTCTATACAATGGCATATTTTTTTAGAGTAATTATACCTTATTGTGTGAAATATAGAGTGATGTTTTCTATGTGGAAACAGACATATTAAATTTAAATTTGATTTGTCCATGAGTAATTGAAAGTAAAATTCCAGATAAAAGTAGGGAAGGTCATGTAGAACCAACCATCGAGGGCCCTGGTGTTGTGGATAATTACGTCTTGCATCACGCTTTGACTGCCGGTCCTGTGGGGATGTGGAGGTGTGATCTAAAGTTTTATTTATACAGCACATGAAAAGGAGGACACGCATATAAAAAGATACTGTGACATTTCACAATAGTGATCTAATCTGAGTTAATGCTTTTAAACAATGTAGCACCTGATTGTTGGCTTAACATGAGAGCTGTGGTGACGGGGGGCCTGTCGCCCAGGCCGGGGGCCCCGGCTCCTTTTGGACTTCAGCTGGACAGGCCTCCAGAGACGGGTGGAGCGCATGGCTATAATGGGGAGGGGGGCGCTGAAATCGGCACTCTTTCCTTGTCCCCTTTGCTCAGCAGGGCCCTGTTGCCACCTTTCCTCTCAGCCTGGCCCCCCTCCTCCTCATCATCATCCTCCGCCCCTCACATGACAGAGGAGCGGTCGCAGCAGCTGGGGTTAGGGATACTTGTCAGCAAGGCGATCATGTGTCCTCCGAGCCTGTCCCCTGTCTGTCCCACTGCCATGTCGACTGACAGCCAGCATCAGCTGATTATCGCCAGTGTGGCAGTAAAAGAAACCCACTTTGGCAGTGACAGGCTTATGACCTGCAGAACATGCTCATATTGAGTAACCAACACTTCATCCAGGGGCTCAGGCCGTGTCACCCTAGCCTTGAGAACACACTACTGGCCAGATAGTCTGACACATTAGCAATCTGTTTAAGGTTAAAGGATCAAATTGTAACCAAGGTCATAAATTGCATCTGTTACCCTTACAAGATGTTTATGCGTTCGTACTCTGTAATTGAACTTTATTGCTTTTTTGTTGCTGTTGTCCTCCTTTAAACATAGAGCAGAGTGACTGTAGCATGCTAGATCTCATCTTCAAAGCCATTTCTACCATGTCAGATCATTAAACAGTTTGTTTGCCCATCATTAAACCTGGGACTTTTCTTTAAACGTGTTATATGTGTTATATTGCTGATCGAAGTGTGGAAACAGCAGTATATGAGCATGGTGATCATAAAAGCTATTTTAATCCTCCGTGGCTAGTCGTGCTTGATGTTTGTATATTTTGAGAATCTCTGGGAGGTTAACACCCCCTGTGCCCAGAGGTTCAGACAGACTACCGGTGTCTGGTATCAAACTGAATTAAAGCAATGTCAACACATTCAGTCATCCGGGCTTACGTTACCGAGCCTTTCCCCCCCCTCTCCCCTGAGTCGGCTCTTATCTGAGACACAAACACTCTCGCGTACGTTACACACAAAATATTCCATGCTTTGTTGTGTTTGTTTTGTCATTTATGCAGGTTTGGAAACATGTCTCCTGTCTGAGCGCTCTGAAAGAAATGATTTAATATTGGAATCAAATTAAAAGTGTTGATAGCATCAAGAGTGAAATCATTTTGTACAATTTGAGGTTTGGGTGCTGGCTGAAATGTTGTTCTGAAGTGGGGAAACTTTGCAACTTTGCTTCCAGACTTCATGTGTTTTATTGTCAACAACCTAAGTAAGGTTCTTATGCAGCAGAGGAACTGTAAGTGCCAAAGTGTTATGTAAAGAAGCCCACTCTGATGGGTGAACTGCCACCTACCCACCTGCTGAAGTCAGGCAGCGCTGACGCTGTCCTCCGACTCCTGTTCGGGTGATTGTCTGTGTATGTGGYTTGTTAGGCTGCTGAAAGCGCCGTGTTTTAGCCCCAGAAATAGAGGCTTGAAGGTGACATCTGTCTGGGAGGCGGAGAGGAGGGGAGAGGAGAGCCATGTTGCTATAAATACCCGGCGGCCGTGACAGCTCACAGAGGAAACAGCTGAGAAGAGGAGCTTTGCTGTGCTGCATACCTCCTGGTGACCCTGTCACTTCCACAGAGGTCTTAATTATACTGCGGTGGCAGCTCACCTCTGCTCAGTGCTGAAGCTGTGACTCACACAGGCCTGGCAGAGGACAGAGCCACGCTGTTGTCTCTGCTGCACTCACAGAACATGTAAACACTAGTTTGATTTGGTGAGTGTTCACATTAGCCTCACCGCAAATCTCTTTAAAACGGAGCATTTTTGTGGCATAAAGCCAATTATCCCGTGTGTTTGGGTTTTTTTTTTTTTTGTGTGTGTGTGTTTGGTTTTGCCTTTGTGGTCATTTGTCTGCTTGTTAGCAAAATAACCCATGAATCACTTAACAGACTTTAACTAAACTTTCAGAAAGTTATAATTTATTGTGCATCTCCGTTGAATTAATTTTTGGAGTCAACCCAATTCAAAATGGCAGTTTCAGTTAATCAGTCGTAGCCGACACAAAAATGGCCACAGCTTAGCCAGCTTTACAGATACTGAGCTACAATTTGCTGTGCTAGTAGCTGAGCATTGTCCCAAGCATAAACTTTAGTTTAACACCATTGTTTATAACCTTAATGCTTGGAATCATACTTTTTTGTCTGTTAGCAAAGTATCTCAAACCACTAAATGGAATTCAATAGAACTCATACTTTTTTAACAGACTATATAAGATCACATCAAATTTTGCATACGATTGAGCATAATTTTATTTTAAGTTTTGACCAAAACAGCCACAGCTCCATCATTTGTCAACATGAAATATTGGTTCAAAGTGGTGAGTGWTATGCATTTCTTGAAGGACTGCTAAGCCTTAAAACTTTCAAGTGTCTTTGCAGATTGAACAGGTTTCTAATATTATACGTTCTTAAGCTCTTCACACAATCTTTATTTWAAAATACCAAAATAATTTGTCTTTGTCATTGTGTTCTGCTTCAGAGATGTCACTCTAGAAATGATGCCGTTGGACAGGCAGTTTCTAATCTTGTACTCAAGGTTCGACACTATAAAACAGGCAGTGTTTTGGCAGAGTGAAAATGGCCTCCCAATGACGTTGGTGGCATTAACGACAGGTGCTGGTATGTCGTTACATCTTTATCACCTTTGCAGACCTAATGGCAACTCAAAAATGGGTTCAGCGTTTCCGCGCTCAAATTTCAAGGTTGAAAATATGTTCCTGTTGTCAGTGTAAAAAAAATTGTGTAGAAAACATTTTATTGTCTTGATGTTCAGGAGTTCATCTTAAAGCATGTCGCAGTTGGACTGTTTATTGCCACATGGCGTCTTCTGTGACGTTTGAAATTTGCTTTGTGTTGCTGGAAGGATAAGTGCCCACCAGTCACCCTGAAATAATCCCTCGTGTTGTTCCTGCAGAGCGTCAGCCAGCGTTTTCTCCCCGACAGTGACGGATGCTGTAGTGTTGCCTTTATCTGGGCCSAATTGTGTACTTATGTGTGAGTGTGTGACACTAACTGGCACCAGTGGATAGATTACCTAATACAGTCCAAGCACGTTATTAGGCCCCAGGGCGCTGGCCAAGTCACTCCCGAGTTCTGTTTCTGGCCTTTTAATTATTCATCAAGGTACTGCCTGGGATATAACCTCAATTACWGTGGGCTGCAGGGCCAGGTCACGTGTTGTTAACACTGTGTTGTGATCAGAGCCACCACAGGGAAGGCTGCCAACAGGAAGAAGGATCTCTGTGGCCTGGTGCTCCGCCCACCACCGCTGATTGGTGAGCGTTTAGCTGGATGCTGGTAGCAGGAGGGGGCAGGGGAGGAGGAGGAGGGGGGCAGCCGCTGGATTCTCAATGAGCTGAGCGTTGCAGTGATCAAACTGTAAATCAAAGCTTGATGGCTGTGATCAGTGTCGTGCGAGCACCTGAAGGCGGAGGAACAGCTGAGAGCTTTAACGAGCCAAGGGGACGGTCGAGATGGGAGTGTGCTTTCTCGGGCCCACCTGTAGTGGGCAGACAGGCTTTGCACCTGCAGTCCAGAAGCCCTCAGCACACAAAGCAGTGGGGAAGAGAGGAACTGGCAGCTCTGAAACACTTGACATAAGGACACACTGATGAGAGGCTAGGCTGATTTGAGAGGCTGGAAGGCGCCAAAATTAATCTCATTGCCTATCAAACGCTTCCTGTCCGTGTTATTTATTCATGTTGGAAAAACAAACAGGGAAATAAACTCAGCTAAACATCCCTGCCTCTCAATTTGCACCTTAATAAGACACTTGCATTTCCATTCATAATATCCATAAACGCAAACTGCCAGGGCTGAATTTCTGCACTTCTCTCAGATTTGGTGAGAGTGATCAGACATCCCATTTCTCGGCTGATTTGTGGCAATCATGTGTGACTGTCCCCAGCGCCCGCCTCGCCCTGACAACCATGCCTTGCATATCCAGGTAGCGATAATGAGAGCGGCTGTCACGGCGAGCTATAACTAACAGCATTTTCACGCTGCGTTAAATGAGGGCTGCTTCCTTGTTAGAGTCGACTCCCTCGGGCCGCGCCTACCTTTATGATCTGATACAGAAACCTCCAAAACCAACAAGCTGGGACATAAAAAGATGGTTATCTCAAGGTGACAAATCAATAGATGTTTTTACAGCTTATGTTATCTACCGACATTCTCAGAATAGTACAAATAATCTACCGTCCCTTGGTGTTTCCGTGCAGTTATTTGGTGTGACACCTGCCAGTTCTGCTGCTGAGAAATATTTTCAGCAGTTAGAGTAAACAAGGCTGCAAGAATCACTCATTTGGTCACTGAAATGCATCTTTTACAGATGTGAGGAATTCACGGATTCCTGCTTCTTAAATGTTAAGAGCTGCTTATTTTTTTCTGTTTTACATTTGAATAAAGTGATTCAAATGTTCAAAACAGTTTTAACATCTCATCTTAATGATGATCAAATTAGTTTTTCTTTCCTTTATTTTTATTTTGTTTTAAATAAATCATTACTTTGCTTCACTAGATTCATCTTGTTTCTTCAGAGAGAAGGAACCAGTGTTGCAAAATGCCAGGGTTAAGTTTGGAATTATTACTTAACCTCAACAAAATCTTTTGTTCTCAAGTGAACTAAAAACGATGCATACAAAAGCACAAATAAACCTTGGTATGTGACCAGATGTGTTTGGATTTACGCTGTTATCTTCCTTTGTTACATCAGAAAAGTTAAGTTTTGAAAGTTTTCACGTATGAGACATGTTGTGTTAATCACACTGAACTGAACAGAAATCTTTTGGACTTCACAGATTTCCTCTACTAACGCTGTCTCAGTCCAGTAAATGTGATGCCTCTGCAACAAATACCTACCTGGAGACAAGTGTGAACTGATTATGTTTTTAACATGACATGCTCACCCAATAATACTTTTATCTTTTTGGCCGTAACTCAAAAATTCTTATTTAGATCACTGCAGAGATTTATAAAATGTCTTGTACGCTGAAGTAATGATATTTTTAATCCAGTAAATGGTTGAGTTTGAACAAACAATAGATGTAAACTGCATCTTGTCAAGTAGCTGTAGACACACAACTAAGTCATATTTCTGCTTTTGACATCAATGACATCAAATTTTAACTAAATTTTTGTGAAAGTGCCTGAGTTACAGCCATTTTTGTGTTGACTAATGTAGATTAGTTATGGCARCCATCTTGAATTGGGTCAACTCTAACAATTAATCAGTAGATGTTTATTCATTTCTTATTTCCTGAAGGTTTCATTTAAAACCGTGCTGTGGTTCATCATGTTATACAGTATTTTGCTAGCCTGGCCCTTGCCTTTCTATGCAGTTCCGCTCAATTCTAGTTTCCCTTCACTGGTCTGTCTGGGATTTCTCACATAGACAAGGATTTCGCTGGCAGATTTTTAGCCGAACCAATCAGAGAACAGAAAGTCGTTTTTGTGCGCAGTGTCTGCTTGTAGTTTATTTTACCTGGGCCAATCAGCAAACAGAAGGAGGGGCTTTGAACGATATCAATTTTCTGTGCAGTGTCTGCTTGTAGTTTATTTTACCTGGGCCAATCAGAAAACAGAAGGCGGTGTTTTGAACAACGTCGATTTTATGTGCAGTGTCTGCTAGTTTAGCATATGGCAGTGGAGGAAGTGCATGAAGCCAGTCTGTGTTGATAAGGCYTCCAAATTAAATTAAATTTGTCTGACAAAGCAGCAGCTCTCATTTACAGTCGTTTCGTTCGGCTCGGTACTTCTCTCCTCTCAGTAGGGTTGTTTACAGCACACGATTTCCGGTTAGCTTCGTAGCTTAGCCTCCTTCACAGCGACACACACACTTCAGCAGAGGCCACGTCTCCAGCAAGAATCGCTTCTCAATGGCCGTAAGTCCAGACCCTCGTACGAAGCAAAGTGAAGGACAAGGGTCTGGTTTTACCAGGATAGTATTTTGCTAACAGACTGACAGAGTTGAGTCCAATCAGTCAATTGATCAAATTCAAACAAATATCTTGAGCAAACTGCTCGTGTCGGGGATCAGTTTAACTGCTAACAGCAAATTTCACTCACAATATCTGCATAATAAACCAAGTTTTTGCCAGTTTTGGGTTTTTGAAAACCAAGGCTCTGGCAGCCGTCTTGAACTGCGTTGACTTCAAATGTTAATAGGTTGTATATGCACATCTAATGGTTTCCTGCAAGTTTATTTGAAATTTCTCCAGTGGTTCATGACATGATGCAGACAGACATAACCATAATTACCTACCTTTTGCTTTTTGGCAAAATCATCCATGTGGGGCAGATTTCTCACTCGTTAATGGGGTCAGGATCCTGAAATCAACAAAAAAATGAGGATGTAGAACTGAAATTTTAGGTAACACATACCTTTTTGTGGTTTTCTGTCAAAAGAGCTGGGTTAAAAGAGTCAGTGTCTCAGAATACTAGAGGATGAGTTGTTTTGGCCAAAGCTGAAGCTCATTTACTGTCAGTGAATGTACTGTATTACAGAATGTCTTCCAGACAAGAGCTACTGGCTCCAGGGAGTTGCAGGTGGTCAGCAGGTGGGAAGCAGCTCCAGATGTTTCCTGTCTTCTGACCAGGAACATTCAAAATTATACATAATGTGTGGATTGCATGAACTACAAGAGCACTTTACAATATTTCTACACAGAAACTCATACAAGTGTGTGTCTGAAGGGATTTAAAAGTTGAGAGCTTAAATTACTGTGTAGACAGAGTTAACAATGATTATATACTGTGTGTGTATATATATATGCCTTTGTGGTACAAATCTACTGTTARGTTATTAGCAATAGTAAAATCTAAAATCTGCATGAAACTAAAGTGCACTCATTAATTTTACTTGCCTACGGCGTCTTTTCCCTTTTATTAGTTTTCGTCGGGAGGTCCAATTATATCCTCTCTAAAGGTCTTGTATAGATAATGAAGCAGGTGATAATTAACCTGTTTGCTCTCTCACTTGTAAGGCCAAAGTAATGCTTTGTGCACACTGATCCAGCAGCCAAGACAAAACTCTCTCCTTCCCATCATGGTTCTAAACAACAAATGCTGGAGTAAACCCTGCATTTCTTCCCAAGGAGGAAACACAAACGCTCTGTGAGCTGAAAGGATTATCTATAGCTGCAGTCCTGGAGTCTTTTATTCTGTAGTGTTTTACTGCTGCTGGAATAAGCCGACATGGAAGAGGCAGCTGTATTAAACAAAGCCTCGCATTCTCGATTTTCTGCCACCTCCTTTGAAAGCTCTGCGGCTGGCATGCATGTTCATGTATGTGCAATAAAGGGACTGAAGTGAATTATAGGTCTGTTAGTCTTTTATGGTTTATTTGCAGCTGTTTTGGGTGGGGGGGGGTATATTTTCCATGCACATAGTTCAATATAACGCAATCAAGTAACTATGATACCTTCAGTTGTTATAGAAAAGCTGTTTATATCATTATAGCGTTGTGTAAAGAGGCGGGGCTTTGTACCAGCAAGCCTTTAAGGCAGCTCCACATGGCTACCATAGGAGATTCAAGGATTCATCAAACATGCATGAATGAGTCAAAGCAACACTCTGGGGGTGTTTTTGATGAGGGAATGATATTATAACATGATGTAAAGCTCAAAAATTTCAATTTTGCATAAACCCCTCTTCATTTAATATGCTGACTTTTCAGAGTAAATATGACAGTACTTGTGTTTTACTGTAGATAAATGTTGAAAAACTTTATCAGGAAGTTTGATTTGTGAGCATTCACACTTTTTTCCATGAACCACGATGGTTTACAAACTATAAAACAACATTTGAGCTTTATAAAGCCGACAGTCAATACAAAACATCAGAATCTGAAGACGTAGCTTTCCTGGAAGACCGTGGGATACACCCACAGTGATTTTTTTTCCACCTGTGTGTGTGACAGTGCAGATAAGTGACCGTGTTCACGTGCTTTGCAGCAGGGAGTAGCAGGGATCAGTGGAAGAGGAGCGCTGACAAGTTGACCCATACCAAAGCCTTCTGTCATTACAGAGATCAAAGTACTCAAGGCTACATACTCTCACTTTTACTCCTCCCTCTGAACAAAAAAATCCTGCACCTCTCCTCTTCATTTTCACTGGCACAGTTGGAGCAATTTGAGCACTATATTGGAGTCATTCTGGCCTGTTACCCTGTAAATGGATCCCAGGACCTTGACGCAAACTTTAAGCAGATAATATTCTCACTGTCATTTATTTCACTTTTGTGAAAACATACCTTCTGAATAAAATCACATTATTTTTCTGCAACAACTCTGATTTTGCATGGAAATCAATATGTCAACAGAAAGGAAAAGAAAATTTTCATATAATTGTACAGTCCTATATAATCCAAACGAACAAATTTGCTTTGCCAGATACGTGTGGAAGGAAACAATCTAAGTTAAATATAGTGGCCCGGGGTTTTTCCCTCATTTTTCCATAAAATAACATTTATGAAGTGAGCAGAAGTGATTGGAGGGTTAGTAGACCTGAAAATCTGAGCTGACAGCGTGGATACATTTAGGCTACCAAAGTTTGGAACTTAATTCAATATTATAAAACCATATGCCTCCTGCATGAAGGAAGAGCTGATTTTTTATGGATTTTCCCACAAACCACAAGTTTTTTTCTTAACATAATCAGTTCAGATAAATGCCTAAACATAATGATATACTGTGTTGCTATGTAATTGCTGCAAGTAGATGTGGGGAAAATGAGACATTTGGCTGATTTATTCGGCAGTTTGTAACATGGTATTTACAGCACATGGTCCATATAGGATAACTGATAAAGCTGTGAATATTTTTGCTTTGCAAGATGTATTTTTGAAGACCAAGCAACTAAATGCTGAAGAACGCAGTCTCAGTACTCATCCTCTGATAAAATGTAATGCCTATGTATTTAAAAAAAGAAGTCAACATCAGCCACACAGCTGAAACTTGTACCCTGTATAAAGACAGATGGAGACAAAGGGATGTGGGTCTCTTGGCCCACCTTCTGCTGCCAAAACCCTGTGTTTTATGTGAACACTAACTTTCCAACGCTGTCACTTTTACATTAAATGGCTACTTACATGGAAGTCTGTGTTTTGTTTTTTACACTGAACACCGCCTGAGTCTGTGAGCTGTCATTAATAGTAGTTCGTGAATATAATGCTGCAAGAAGAAACATGGGCAGAGTAAAAATCTGATGGGAAAAATGTATTTTTATTTTAACAAACAATCCCATTTGTTTACAGGAGCTTCAGACTAACACCACAGCCAGCCACTAGGGGGAATTTGAGCTGTTTTCATTTCAAAACGTATGTGTGTCTGCATCAGGATGTATTAAAACTACAGAAGAAACAGGAGAGGAAGCAGGAAGTTGAAGCTAAAAAGGATAGGTATGCCTTACTAGGCTGGTTGCAAAACTATTTTAAAATGCCTCCTCTTCATATAAACTAATAAGACATTTTCTTGACTAAAACGTAAAATGACACAATGTAATTTTTTTCAAGTATCGATGTTTGCTGCTTTACATACTTCTTACCTTACTGTTGTGTGTTTGTATTCACATTTTTACATTAAATAATTAGTCATCTGAAGTTGAATAAAAACAGGCAAAGCTTTGTGTCTCTGGTGTGCAGAATCTGGCTCCAAAAACACAACATACAGACAKTTTGGTATGTCGTTAATAATACTCCAACAAACACAACCAAGGCTGAAAAGGTGACAAAAAAATTGTATTGGTACACATTTTGTTTTTAATATGCGCTAATATATCAGTATGTTTTAGGCAGCTAAGGTACCTGTAGCTAAGCTAATATTAGATTTGTTTATTCTGGGTGATTTTATTAAACATTACCAAGTTGTCATTTTAATGAACACAATAAAAAATGCGTCAAATGTATTATTTTTTAGCTTATTTCAAAGTTTTTTAATGTAATTTTCCCCCTTTAGTAAATGAAAGCTAAAAGGCTGTACCCTCACAGGATACAAGGTTGATGGAGAACTTTTCATTGACAGATAGGAGCTGTTTTTTTGTGGTAGTTCCCACCACATGGGGCGGGGGGTGGGGTGGGAGAGGTGGTGTCAAAGGCCACCACAGTAGGTGTTTTTAGGTCGACATTTTGTCTTTAAGACACACTTCCATGCTTTTCACATACAGGATAAAAACCACAGTCTTTTGCTATTCCAGCTGTCAGATGGCCAAGATCTGGGTTTTCAATAATAATCTCCAAAAATGAGGAAATCCATCAAAAAGATCAGAGGCTGTTGAGAACCATGTGTCGTGCAAGAAGACAGTCCATTACATGTGTACGCACATGTTTGAGTGTTTGTTTTCTAACAGCAGACAAAAAAGGAAGGCGTCTGATGCAAGAGAGCGGATTTTCACCCTTCTCCCCTTCTCTGATTACTGCTGTTTTGGCAGCTGACGCCCAGTAATGGAGACCTGGCTGTCAGTGAAATTTGTGGCTGTCTGCCGTAGCACAGCTCTTCATTCCAATCAGCAGCTGTCACACCAGCCCGGGCCGTTATTAATGACGGCCACTAACTGCCTCACAAATTCTCGGCACTATTTGAGAGCCGGCGTGAAATAAGGTTACACTCTTTTCCCAGTGTGCTGCTGTGGGTTAATGGAGAGATCTCAAATATCAAACAACTATGGAAACTACTTCTTAGCCTTCTCTTATTTAAGAACATGTGTCAAACAAAAAGAGTTATGAAAAGTTTTAATTTAAACAAAAAAGGCAAGTTTAAGTTTCAGTCAATGAGCTGGAAGTTTGCTCTTTAAATCACTGCTATCCTCCTTACGTCTTCAGTCGTTCTGTTTGATTGACTAAGATAACTACCTCGTAAAAAATAATTAAAAAAAAATTCTGTGTACCCTTGTATGGTTTAGGCTGCACTAATAGAATTGTGTGTGAGAGGCCAGAAATGCAACGTGACAGAAAAAGCTTGTGTTTGTCAGCTGTTAAACATGGGGCACGAGTATTCAAAATGGCACACTGGGGAACAGCTGCCATATAAATCACTCACCTTTGAAATGCAGCAATGAGCCCCCCCGCACCCCAACTCAGAGTGGAGCAACTGACTCCTGAGCCTCGATACTGGCTTCCTCATAGTGATTACACTTGTACACAATTACTTTCTACAGTAAACATATTTTGATGAATGTATTGGCAGGTCTCCAAGGTGTGGAGAAAGACCATATAGTTACCCCTTGATGTCAGCTTTTAGGTTCTTTTTTTTTTTCCTCAAACGCATCAGTTCAGAAAGAGCGCTGACATTTTCCAGAACGACTGTATACRAGAGAGCAAATGTCTACAACATTCACTTCAAATGTCTTGTTTACCAAACCAGTTAGCAAGTAATAACTCTGGAAAATTGCAGATTGATTTCGTGTGTGAATGCAGCATGTAATGATCAGGAGTTGGCGTGCATGCTGATAACAGCTGCTGCTTCATAATTTTATTGGATTTTTTTTTTAATATTTGCTGCTTTCTGTTCTTTGTACTTTAAGGCATATTTTGTACAATATATTCCAATAAAAACTCTCTGCCTTGTGCACATTCACACAAAAGTGTTGTGACCCACAAGGTGTATTTTTCCGCTGAGACTTCCTTCACTCTGATATTGCTCGTTACTTCCTGTTTTACTGTTCTTAAAATGTTTTTAAGTCTACAACCAGTCAGTGTAGATTATGTTAATTTGCACTTTAAAATGTAACTTCTGTTTTTCTTAACGCCTCTGTAATGCTACGGTGCAAGAAGTAATGCTGTTTAACATATCTTTGGTGTGCCTTATAGCAGTGGTTCCCAAACTTTTTATCTTCTGACCCACAAAATATTCATGGCAAAAACTTGTGACCCCAAATATTACTGGTCTGAGTACACAAACTTCATTAATAACCCTAAAAACACAGGCCTTTTGACGATCTAAACAGTTTGTACACAAATATAAATACTTATTTATACTTATTTTGTGTTTTTGTAATAATTATAGGGAAATATTACATCATCAATTATTTTATTACCCTTTAAATTGATTTCTGGAGATTATCCAAGGTGCTTCATGACCCATAATTGGGTCCCAAGCCCAACTTTGGGAACCAAAGTGCAGTGGTTCCCAAACTTTTCAGCTTTTGACCAACAAAATAACAGTAGCAGAGACCTGTGCCCACTACTATTTCTGGATGATAAACATCTGTATCAGGTCAACTAAACATGGGCATAGTAACAATATTTTTATACTACATTTATCCATTTTAAATATACTAACCTCACTCCTTTGTAACAACTAAGGCAAAAATGTAATTAATTCAGAAAATCTTTTCAACAATATACTTGGTTTATTTTGATAATGACTTTTATTGCTGGATGTTCGGCCCTCTGCTGTTGGCCTGCATTTACTGTGTCCCCCAGAGCAATTTAGTTGAATAGCCCTGATATGTACTGTCCCAACATTATTAAATAAATAACAAATAAGTTTTTCCTTCATCTAAACTGGTGTTGGTATCGGCCTCGAGTACTGGGGCATTTAGAATGAGTACTTGTAAACAAAATGCTGGTACTGGGACACCACTAGCTCATGACTTATGAAATTGTATTTTTGTCCATGCACATTATTTTGCAGCCTACGTTGACAGCCGGCCCAAAATTTATGGTAAATTCTGTTGAGATACATTTACAACATGTAGTTACAGTATCCACTCTGTCAGGCTGATGACTTGCTTTGCAAATAAAACTGACGTTCTCAAATATATGCCTTGTAAAAAAAACAGAAGAGGATTCTCACCCTGTGACAGGTAACAATTAGGTCCTAAAGAGCCTAAAGAGGTGTAACAAGATCCTGGATTATTGTTATCAGAGGTCATATCAAAGAAAAGCCTGTCTGCTGTCTGAGAGTTGTTACAGAAGGATAAAGTAAATAAAGAAGAGATTGCAGAGGACTTTTTTTTGTTTGCATGACCTTTGGTTTCCAGGTAATCCTTATCTGAAAAATCTTGATCTGGTTTCCGACCCTCATTCACAAGGTAATCTTTCCATCCCTTGTTGGCCTGTGAAGGAATGCTCACACCTTCTGCACTTTAGAGATTCACTCAGATGTGAAATCTGCCGTAGGAATTCAGCAGGGCAAACCGTCTGCTAGCACATGCTGATCTCTCCTCAGATAACGAGCTGTTGTTTTGGCAACAGCCAGACATCAGAGAAACGATAGTGCAAAAAAGAAGGAATGATAATAATAATAACAATAATAGTGACTGTTGGATGAGGTGCTGGCGCCCTGAAGCCCTGCAGCACTTTGTGGTTTATTGGGACCTGTTCTCCTTCTGCCTCGGCGTTGAGCCACATTCCGCAGTGTGTTAAGTTGTTTGTTAGCGGCAGCGTTGTGCAGTGGAGGGTGGAGAAATGAATATGCGTGTGAGTCAACAGCTCTGCTGAGCTGGGATTGAAGAGCGAGCCGTATGATACAACACTAAGCGCACCTGTCAATCTGCACGCGATTACCTCCCCACCCTGCAGGCATTTCACTGAGAAACTGCTGACAATTACAGGATGCTGTGGGCACAACTTCTCTGAGAGGGGAAGTGAACATTTTCTCAAGTGTCCTGTGATATACGGCCGACGGAGGACGGCTTATAATTTAGGTGCTGTTGCTTCAGGTTAATGCTTCTCTGTTGGGTCATGTCTCTCTGGCTGAAGGGGCTGGTAATAAGACTTGTTTGAAGATCTGAAAATTAGTCGGAGCAGCTGTGGGTTTTTAACAATCCTTTACTTTTAATATATGACAATCAAGTGTCAAACAACAAGATGTTGGAGCCTGAAGGTACATCAGCAAAACAAACAGGAAAAAAAACAGCTTTAGTTTCATGTATCAGTTTAACGGGTGTTTAGGTGATATTAGCTGTCAATCACTTTGCATTGTATTGGATTATACTGTATTTCAAATATGTGTGTGAACTGCAACAGTTCTTTTACTTTTGAATGACTGGAACAGGATCTGAAAGTATGAATATGTGGGAGTGGTGAGGCTCGCTGTCAGGGTCACGTGTGACAGGTCACACTTCAACACAATACAGCAACGTAAATATGAACCTTCATTATTTTGCTGGTGTGGATTCGCTTTATTTTTTGCAACACGAGTGTAAAATTACATACTATTGATAGTTGAGTGACTGCAAGATTTATGGTACAAAAATTCAATCACATGGTCTCTGAGGCTATTATACTGTGGAAACAGTGCTTTGAGTTACCAGCTAAATGTAGCACATTAACAAGCCTTCTTACATCAGTTATAGACTAATGGCATTAGCATTGTGTGTTCGCAGGCAGTTCCTGATATTTTCTTTGCTTATCATAATAATACATTTCTTAAAAATTATTGCACACAAACATGTTAAATCAATGTGAAATACAATGTAAGCCGGATGACAGAAAGAACTAGTTCCTGGATACAAGCAGMTGAAATGAGTGTTTATTACACAATGTTGATTCAATCCACAGCCTTAGTAAAAACTCTCTTTGTGAACTGACCTAAMCTTTGTGTTCTCTCTGTGATCATCGTAGTTTTAATCCTTCAAGCTCCTAAGTCTTCTCGTGCCTCCTCGCCTTCTATCTGGAACCGATGTTTCCTGGATCCCCCTGCAGTGGAGATCGAATCTATAAACAAAACAAGAACCAAACATCAGCGACTCAGTTTTCCTCTGTCCGACCTGTCACTCTCCTTTGGTTATTCATCTACTTACCTAGTTTTCTCTATCGTCCACCTGAACCTGTAACCCTCTGTCCTCCTCTCAGTGTCTACCAAACAACACAGACTGCAGTAACAAGAAAAACAACTCTTAACTTAGCAGAGTCTGTCTATAAAAGAACTATACCAACCATCTTCTATTTCCTGAAGATGCTCCTGCACTCCTGTTCACGCAGTGCTTTAAGTGGAAAAAAATAAGTGCTGGTACTCCCATAATATCATATAAATATGCCATAGAGACATATGTAATGTTTTTATATCGATAAATAGTTTTATTGCACAAAAATGACAAAGAACAAAACCAGTTCTAAATCAAATACACAAGAGTCAAATTCATCACTGTTTTTGTTGTCTAAGTGTCTTGGAGCTCATAGCACCTAATTTTTTTATTCAGTTACATATTCAGTAACTTTTTGGGAATAAATGTAAATTTAGAAGTAGTGTTATTGAATCATTCTTTTTAATTTCACTTGAGTAATACAGTATTACTATGATGTATCACTATGTTAAATTGAATAAAATGGATACTCTACAGGCTATACTTCACTTAATGAAGAACAAACATGTTTTAATCTAATCTGCACCTGACAGAATTTGTTCAAATGACAACACAAGCTTTGTTGATCTGATGTTAGTTTCTATCTGCTGAGCTGCTGACACATTTGAAAATGAAAGACATAAAGTAAATTCTGTCACTATTTATCCTGTTCTAGCATACATATACATTGCTTTCTGAATTAGATTAATGTTTTATAATTTTGCACATTTTTGGATAAGTGCTAATTTTGCCTTAATTTGTTATTTTGTAAATATGACAATTGTTGGTATATATTTTTTCATTTTAGTCTTTGAAATACTAAACTTGAACATAACTTTATGCTTTTGTCTGTCTGATGACATCATTTCTAAATAGTAAATCAGATGTTTCTGCTCAATTAGTGAGTTCTTGGGTAGTCTTTATCAAATACTTTTTTAACTCTTACTTGAGTAATTTCTTGGAGAGATACTTCTTTTATTTGAGAAAAAATATTATTAAGTAGTGGTATTCTTACCTGAGTAAAATTATTGGGTACTCTATCTCCTGTGCTTGTGGGTCAATCCAGCTTCATATTTTCTTCCATTTAAGTTTTATCCTTAATGTTTATTTTCATAGTTTATTGTTGATTTTCCCTTCCTGAATATGTTTCCTATCATGATCTGTGTTTTTATTTCTATTCAGATCCTGTATTTTGCTGTTTGTCTCCTGAATTATTGCTCAAAAGGTCTTGCCAAAGACCTACTGGTTTGTTCATTATTTAGTTTCTTAGTTTATTCTTGCATTTTGTTCTTCATGTATTTCTGTTTAGTTTTCTTTTCTTCATTTAATGAGTCCTTGTTAGTTTCTCTCACATTATTAGTTTGCCTCCTGGCTGTTTATATTGTGTTCATGTTTACCAGTATCTCACTCACCAGTAACACCTCATCATCCTCGTGTTTCAACTGGTCTGCCACGCAAACTCTTGAATTTTTACTGTTTAGCACCAGATTCCCTGTTTTCATGAATTTTTTCATCTTATTTTTCCATTATGTGTTGTGCTTTTCTGTTCATAAACTCAGTCTGTGTGCGAGAAGACCACGCTGCAGGCCAAGAGCGACCACGCGTGCTCCTTTAATTATTTTATTTTTTCTTTCTCAGCCTGCATGGTTCAGAGCTTCATGTACAGGGAGCAGAGGGAAATGGGAAACGCAGGCTTTATAACAGTTCTGGAACGTATCGGACTCAGGAAATAAGTTCTGGTACTCTGAGGGGTAAAATTGACAAGTGGTGGTACTGTGTACTGGTGTGTACCGGCCCACTTAATGCACTGTATTATTGTAAATAAATCACTTACAATTTACTCTGTGTGTCCATGAGTCTTCCTGGTTTCAGAGTTACAGCTCTGGGTTTAAAATTTACTTTTAGGAAAAATGACAGGTTAACCCCAGCAGTTGATGCTGAAGTTTTATTAAAAGCTCCTGTGTAATGTAATAGTGTGTGCTGTGCGTGACTCCCAGCTACAAAGACTCCAAAATTTAGCTTAAATGGGAGATGTGTTTTAAAGTCCTACAGTTGGGGTTTATATAAAGTGGAACTGCAATGCTTTAATCTGAATACCTGGTTACTGTAGCTCCACAAGCCCTCTCTCTCTCCCGTGTTCTGAGGTGTGTCTGACAATAACTCATTTTGGTTCTGTGTCTTTAAATGCAAATGAGGCACTTTCACTCCCTGCCCCTCTCCAGGTATCAGTCCCAATGATCATTGTTCACTYCGCTCAGTTTTTTGTTGTTCATAGATAAAAATATTGAGCTGCACAGAAACTTTTTATTTACAAATCAATTAAAAGATGTCAACAATGGAAGACGTGTCCATCCAGCCAGAGTCTGACTGAGAGCAAGAGGAGAATAAAGATGACAATCCTGCAGAGCTGTGGATTCATGAAATTGGTAAGCTGGAACTCCATGACCTTGTTTAGTGGTTCTACTTTAAATACTCTGATGTAACTGTGCAGAAAATGTAACGGGGAATAGAAGAACTGAACAGACTGAAAAATATGACCCAAACAGAACCTACGGAGCACCAAGAGAAATTAAATTAAACTTTTCTGCAACACAGCAAAGTGTATTYAACAACTAAAAATGTGAATTTTTAACTATTTTCCCCCTTTAGTATCTGTAAATTCAACTGAAATGGTTATTGTTGTGTTTTGTACAGCTAGCTGTGCTGGCCATCTTGAATTAAATTGGTTTGAAAACCTAATAACTTGTACTAATTCCTGTAAATCTAGCTTGTGATTCATGACATATTTTGCGAACAGACACAAATACATGCACACACCTCTTTCACATTTCTTTGGAATGCAATACCTTATACAACCCCTGGCAAAAAGTATGGAATCACCAGTCTTGGATGAGCACTCATTCAGACATTTCATTCTGTAAAACAAACTCAGATCAAAAACATGATACAATAATAAGGTCATTACAAAGTGCAACTTGTTGGCTTCCAGGGACACTCAAAGAAATGAAGAGAAAACATTGTGGAAGTCAGAGAATGTTACTTTTATTGACTAAGCACAAGGAAAAAAATAACCATTGACAACAGAGCAGAAAAAAGGACTAACGATGTAGAAATCATAAAAAACTATTAATAATAATAT